>NC_079372.1:21813736-22131861 GCF_021018895.1 Seriola aureovittata
ACAGGAGTGTAAAGCATCAAGTCAACACATTCACAGTCTTTAAAAGGAGACCTGACTGAGCTGAATGAATCAGACTACAGGAATCTATGGCTAGTAGCTACTGGCCATTTTGGCAAGAGATACTCACACACACACACACACACACACACACACACACACACACACACACACAATTCAATCACACGTACAACTCCTCCATCATCACTAACATACAGACTGAAAAGTGAGTCCAGCTCTGAGGATGGTGGTCTCTCTCCGGTTGAATCCCCTCTGAAGTTTCGTGTACACTCTGCTCTGTAAAGGCTCTTAATCCCCTCGAGCTGTCTGTTAATATAGGTTGGGGACATTTAACAACCTAGGAACGCACATACACGAATACATTTAAACACTCTGACGCCCTTCTCCATCTACAAACACAGCCTTTTAAGGTAAGCTCTCCCTGCCTGTCTGTCTTTGCCTCCTCTCGCTAACTCTGCTCCTGTGTCTTCCAGCCTGCCTGTGCACTCCTCACCCCCAAACCTCCACCTCCACCACCACCACCACCCCCATTGTGTTTCTACCTCTTATATTTTCTATTTCACAAACTCTTTCTCTTCCCAACAAACCCCGCTGGATTCCCTCATGACCGGCGTGCGTCTCTTGGGTCTTCTGCTCTCTTTAACTCATCTAAACAGAGGAGGCTTGAGAACAGCAGCGAAAAGGCCAAACAGCACGAATGAGGAAAGGAGCAAAGCAAACAAACAGAGGCTTGCAGCGATGCACAGAGATGGACTGTGGATATCAGTGTTTTTGTCTTGAGTCAGGGTTCAAAATGCTGTTGTGCGATGGTTTCCCCATGATACAGATGAAGAACCCCTGACTACTTGTAGTTTGGTGGCTTCTGCATTTGTGTGTGTGTGTGTGTGTGTGGTATAGAGATGGAGAGATGGGCTCCAGTAGTTTTGTCCATATAAGGGGGGGAGGAATGTGGAGAGAGAACAGCTATGAATGACTGATCTCCCTCTAAAACTCCCTCCCCTCCATCTGCCTCCTCTTTCCTCTCTTGCTAAAATCGCTGTTGCTTTCATCTGTGCACAAAAAAAATGTACATGAATGCAAATGTTTGTTAAGTGTGCATATACGCAAATACACACACACATATGCATTGGGTCATAGTTCTATAAAAACACACGCACACACCTCCAGGTGAGACAGAGTAGCGCTGCACAGGAACAGGTTGCACTCTCTGATCCCCATGACATCAACATGACCCTACTGGCTCACTGACTCATCAGTTACGTGTTCCTGACTGTGTGTCTCTCATTGTGTGTGCACTTCTCTTGCTCATCCAGGTGACACTGTGTGAATTATGTGCATTACATCACCGCTGCTGAAAGAAAAAAAAAAAACACAGGTACAGCACATCACACCTGTGTGACTCTGCTGTGTGTGTGTGTGTGTGTGTGTGTGTGTGTGTGTGAGGGACTGTATGTGTGAAGTGTGTGTTTCTGGAATCCTTCTGTCTCCCTGTCAGTCATTTGTTCCAGCTCACCGCGTGAACACATAATGAAATTCAAGGTGGCAGTCGTCGTCCTCTTCACCTGCATCTGGACTGGATTCACTCGAAACAGATGTTAAAGGATACAAGTAATGATGTCACCCTCGAACGGCGGCCGAAAGCATTTGAAAATGATGCGTTCCTTGTGTGCAACTGTGTGCGCGTGTTACTGCAACATGCGTAGATAAGAGTGTGTGTGTGTGTGTGTGTGTGTGTGTGTGTGGGAGGGTGGGGGGCTGAAATCAGATACCATTTCTAGTTAAGGAAAAAGAAGGCAGAGAGGAAAGGGAGGGGGGTCTAAAAAATGTTTTTTGCCATTTTATAGTTGACCCTTATGATCCGTCTTTGGCTCGACACCTCACTCCTCTCCGTCCTCATCTAATCATCCCCCCTGCTTGTTTTCCCCTCTGTTCATTTTTCCCTCTGTTTTTTTAAGTCATGCTACCAACATGGCTCTATCGATGGTAATGTCAGTCAGTTCATAAAGTTTCTCAACATCTATTGAGTGGATTGCTGTAAAACAACATTCATGGTCCTCAGGACTGATTTTCACCACATGTTCTTAAATCATTAGCTAGATTCAAACTGATCTACTAAATGATTTAAATGTAAGGAATGTCATTAGCTTTGTCCAAAATGATATGTAAACAGGAAGTTACTGTGTGCTAACATACTAAACAAAGATGGTGAAAATGGCATATTAAACCTGCTTAAAATCAGCATATGGGCATGTTAGCATGTTTACATTAGCATTTAAGTCTCACAAGAACTTTTTAAGAGAAATTAGGAGCAGATCTTATAGAAAGATACAAAAAAATGATAAGATAAAAAAAGTGTAAAATTAGGCAACATTACTGGAAATGTATTCTAAAAATGAAGTTGAAGAATAACTGGAACACACTGGGTTTGATTTAATTAGAAACTGAATGAAATGAGCAAAGGGATGCTGTGCAACTGAGAGCGGGGGATCTGGTGGAGTAATGCACTGTAATGGACTAATTCAGGATAAAAAAAAGTTAATGGACAGAGAAAGGAGGAGACATACAAACAGAGAATGAGCAAGAGGTTTCCTTTATCCTCATATGGCCCACCGGCCCATGTACGGGCCCAGTAGAAGGTTCTGAACGGTTCTAATGGAGTAAAAGTTTAAACGTTTGTCAATGTAGACAGGCTGTACCTCGTTACCTCACTTAATTTTGCGCAAACCTAAAGCACACAAAGATAATTTATTAATATTTATCAGCATAGTGTACCAGCGGAGCGTGGTGGATGCTTACCGTTTAGATGTGTAGAACTCAGATTCTTGCTCCATTCCTCCACTATGTGTATTCCTTCAGTCCGTAAGGGTCCACAGATCACAGACATCAAAATGTTTTCTTATAAAAAGTATTCCAGGTTATGAATGTTGTCATGAGAAGTCCAAAGCAGATGATTGGTGATTTGTATCCACTGATCTTCCCTCACTTCTCCGCTCTCCCTCTCAGTCCAGGTGCATCTGCTGCTGTGTTAGCGGGTCTGCTATTGTTTGTTAGCTTTCTGGCTACAAAATGGAGGCCTCCCTGTAAAGATCGTGGATGTATACATCCATGGTAAATATCCAATCAGATTTCACTTCAGGGTGTCACGACTTGGGGGTAAGGCTGGACCAGAATGCAGCCACACAAGTCATTGGTGCAAAAAATGTTTTATTAACAGAAAGTGACCACTTAGAAACACCGGTGAAGCACAGGGAAACACAAGGGATAACAACAGCAGACAAACCGACCCAGACAAAGGGGAACACAGAGGCTAAATAGACACAAAGGAGGAAAGGGTGAGTGAACACAGGTGAAACACATTAGGGCGGGGCAGACGATCACCAAACATGGAAACAGGACAAAGACAGGAAGTACAAACATCAAGAGACACAAGGATACTCATAAAAAAATAAAACAGGAAGTGACAAAAATCCAAATATAATCTCAAACATAAAATGTCTGCCGTGGCAAACCATGACACAGGGGGTCGGGTTAAGATGCCAGCGTAACCGAGCGTAATGATGTGTTCTCTCTGTCAGAAAAAGTTTTTTTCAGCTTTTCTGAATGATTCTAGCTTGTAAATAGACGTCTCACCTGACCAACCAGAGCAAACTGGGGGGAGGGGGGGGGGCACTTGAGAGCGAAGGCCAATAGGCTTGGAGAGGTTGTAAAAACAGCTGAGAGCCTTCAGCCTGAGCTGTATGACACAGACAGGCATCAGCTCTGTTTTGAACGGTTCCAAAAGGTTTCTTAGGCATCGAAATGCCTCAGTATGTTTTCCATTATTTCATATTAAAGAGTTGAAGCACATTTCTCCTAGTTTTCCTTTTAGAGAGGTTTTTGGGCATCAGTGAAAAAATGAACTATAAATGCCCACTAAACTAAACTATCAGGCCTAGAGGCCTTGAAGCTTCTCAGAGCAGTTTTTGACAAGATGTTGAAGTATTGTGGAACCTTTTCATTGTTCTTGTGTAAAGTATATCCTATTGGTAGTTATGTAATATGATTGATGAGATGTAGTTTAGGTTGGGTTGTAGTCACACGCAAAACAAGAATAGAAAAATAGTCAGAAACAAGAACATGTTACCTGTGAAACGAGGTCTCATAAATGCTTTTTGCCATACAGTTCTTCTGTTATAAGCTTATTAAATTTACATTTACATATGCAAATTGTTGCAAATCAGGTTTAAAACCGGTTGGTTCTAAGAAGTTATAGAATTACACTGTTATTGAAAACATTCAGCATATTAGATTAACAATTACTAGGCCTACTGTAGCGTGTTTCTTGTGAGGCTCCATACAGGCGAACATATATTTCTATATACACTCTCTTTCTCTCGCGGTCTCTCTCTCTCTCTCACAGACACACACATACAGACATGCAGACAGGCGTGTGCGCACACACACACACACACACACACACAACACACACACACACACACACAGACAGACACACACACACACACACACACGCAAGCACGCACACACATGAGGATTCAGCCAGACTGATCGGAAGGCTGCTCCCACGTGAACTGCATGACATCATATGATCTCATTACTGAAGCAGTTGAGCCTGACACACAGACCTGCAGAGACACGACCTGCAGAGAGAGACAGACAGACACAAAGACAGACACTCAGACAGAGATATCAGAGTACTACAGTGTTACTTAATTTGATACACAAAGCATATATATAATACACTTTTTTTTTCTACAGTGTAGGTGATTGAGTGTCTTTGACTTTACTGTCGTTTCTACCATGGAATCTATTTAATGTATTTTATTTCTTGTGCTATTCCTGCATTTGCTTTGGCAACACATGAATGTACTTGTCATGGGAATAAAAGAAAACTGAAATTGGGAGTGGGGGGGTGGGGGGGTGGACACGTCTCAACAGAATTCAGGATATTAAGACAAGCCTCCTATCTATAGTTTGATCACTAAATATATGAGAAAACGCACTAAGGCAGTTTTTCCTGTATGTTTTTCTGGTTATTTCATGTTTACTGTTGTTGAACTCAACCGGGTGGGCCTCCATGATGGTGGGTGATATGTGAGCCCACTACTGTGAAGTGATTCCACCAATAGGACGTGGATAGTAGGGAAGAATGAGTCAGACTCATTTGTTTATGTTTTCCGTGGTCTCAGTCTCCATGGCAACCTTTCATTTTCACTTCTCGGTCAACAATATGGGCACCAAATGCCCACTCGACAAAAAAATTCCCCTTGTTGCACAACGGGACACATGTTGCAGCTCAGACAGCGAGAACTGTGTCCATCCTTTATCGTTCAGACACTTTCTTATGACTTCCACCAAGGAGGTTATGTTTTCACCTGTGTCTGATGGTTTCTTTGTTTGTTTGTTTGTCAGCAGGTTTACGAGAAAAGCACTTGGTGGTGGGATGGGGATGGACCAGGGACAAACCCATTACATTTTAGGGCAGATCTGGATCATTTACTATATATGAATTTAAATTTTTTTCTCTGTAGTTGGAGCTACAGCGCACAAATATGTAATTACAGTTTTTACGAAAGGCACAGTAATTTCCTACAACAGAAGGACACTTTCGTTTCTAGCAAAAGTTACTCCAACAGGAGGAAGAGTGAATATGTTGGAGACTATTTTCAGTAATAATCCATATTCGGTGCGCTGGTTAGTATTTGGGGAGCCAGGACGTTCTGTGTGTTATTGGTAATGAAGGAACATGTCACCCAGTGCAACAGTGTGGCCCACTGAAGTGTTTTTGATCATTTTGGACAACAATGGAGCTTTAAGGCACAGAGGAATATATACATAGGAACATATATGGATTTACTGACGGTAAGAAAGTTCTGAATTCACTAGATGTATTATATGAGTCACGAAATAAGGATTCGAGACTTTGCTCATTTGATACAGAACTCCCCATAGACTCTGGACTTGAGACTTGAAAGCAAAAACATTCATGTCTAAAGATTTGACATGGTGAAATAAATCCTGGAACAAAAAAATTAAATAATAAAAATGAAATAAAACAGTGACAGACAGAGCATGAATAATCGTGTTAAAACAGCTTACACGCACACACACAAACAAAAGCTGCCCTGGTCCTATCAGAGGTGTGTTGTATGGTAACTAGGAAGCTGGACTGTTTAGAGCAGAGAAATGTAAACAGGGACTAAACCTGACCAGAGCCTGTTGCACAACTCCATACAGAGAGTACTTTTCTGTGGGTGACGACATGACGTTTTCCTCTGAACATTACTCTTATTATGTGCTAACACTACGGTATGTTTGCAACATGGTATAATATTACATATATTGTATGTGTTAATTTACATGGTTGCATGTCAAAGCTTTCTCGGGCCAATAACCTGCTCAGAGAAAGCTGGGTGGAGTTTATCATGTTATGCATAGTTATAAATTGATTTATTTAAACAGCTCAATGACTGACAGCTCACTTTACACTATCTGAAATCTGTGACTATTTTAACCCCACCCATCTCTCCATGCACATTCACTCTGAGTTGTATTGTCACTCAAGTCTAAAGTCATTGTTCTCTCATTTTCTTCTCTGTCTCTGTGTGTCTGTTCTGCATATTGAGGGAGGACATTAAATGTTGCTTTAGTTCCTGTAGGTTTAACACACTGTCCTCAGCACACACACACACACACACACACACACACTGACGCTCCCTGCACACACTCACACAGACAGCACTTCCGTTTTCAGAGTAACACACAGGGTGTTAGCTACCACACCCTTACACATCAGGCACACTGGCCAGTGGGTAGACTGGTGTGTATGTGTGTGTGGGCGAGGGTGTGGTTGCCAGTATGAGCACTTCAATGTTAATAATGTATTTCTGCACTGCAGTTGTCAAGAGAGCAGCATGTGACAGTGTAAACCAGAAGTAAAAAGTCTGTCTAGCAGCAGCTTTAAAGTTCACCAACTATATCATGTTTTCTGGAGTCTGTTTATTGTTTTTTGATTAAACAACAAGATGCAGGATGCAATTTCTTAATTAAGTGAGCTTTAAATGTGTAGTTTGAGGATGTTTTTAACTGATGGAGATGGAAAATACATACGGCTCATACTTGGGTCACATGCTTGTTTTCTTCTGGCCCAGTACATGCCCGGTTCCACGGCCTAATTTGGCCCTTATACACCATTACTTTGAGAGGCTACTTTCACATCAGGAGGATCTTACATCTGTGAACCAGTACTGGAGGATAACAGGCAAAATCTGCCCAGATGTGGTGGTACACAAACCAGACTCGGGCCAAGGCCCCAGGCATATGTTGGGCCAGAAGTTTCATGTTGCTATCTGGGAAGCTAACTAGTATTTATGCTAAGGTAAGCTAATGGCTTCCGGCTCTAGCTTCACATGTAGTGCACAGATATTGAGTGGTATCTGTTTTCTCATCTTACCTTGCGCAAGAAATAAATAAGTACTTCCCAAAGTGTTGATCACTGTTCTTGCATGTTAATAAAACAAGCGAACCTCTTTACAGTTACATACAGAAGGGCCTTATTTTGCAGCCTGGATATAAATGGAAAATGTTGTCCTGCTTTTGAGACTTTTTTTTTCTAAAGTAGTTGGCTATTCCTGTAGTAATTTCTCTTTGTGTGTGTGTGTGTGTGTGTGTGTGTGTGTGTGTGTGTGTGTGTGTGTCATTGGTCACCAGAAACAGGCACATACTGCAGGACCATTTTTGGTCCTTGCTTTCCTTCCAGCGTCACACCGTCATCCTTGCCCTTCAGCAGAGTCTAGCACAGATGCAGGAAAGGTCTGGAGGAGATTCAGACAAAACAGAGGGACTAGACAAGATAGGGAGGCCACTCAGTGCTGATAGCTGACCTTCAAGCTGTACAGGGACCCCGTTCAAAGTTCAGTGGCTTTCCTGCTGAGATATCCGCTCTGCGTTTGAGTCACTCATAAAGGAGTGGCAGTGTATTGCCACTTCCTAATCTGGGCTGGGGAGAACAGAGTGTGTTTCCAAAATGATATCATTGCTTCACTTATAGACTCCACTGTTTTATTCATACAGGTCCATTTGCAGCAGTCTACTCCTGATGTTGACAGGGAATTCACAATTGACAACTTGAAATGTGAACATTTAAACAGCAACTTCTTACACAAACTAGATCCAAAGAGGTATGAGGACACCAAGCATGATGTCTGGGCTGAATAACCTTAACACATGCCTGAGGGGACCCTACAATGTTTAACAGTCCTTGTTATGTGGAGTGATGTTAGAGCAGCTCTCAGATGGAGCAGTCAGATCGAGGTTAGGATTCCTCACATTCCCCAGTGAGAGAACAACATTTGTTCTGCATTAACGAAAGTTTAGATATGAGCTCATTGTTCCTTTTTAAGAATTAGCAAAGTAGGGCGCAGAGGATCAGGGATTCATTTATATGTGGTACAATAGTGCCACCTAATGGCCACTCATTTGAGAGTGCCAGAAAGGAAAATAAATGTAGGCCTTTCACAGTCTGGGATGCAAACATACACATGCAAACACAGCGTGCCACAGTCCCACCTGATGCCCCAATGCTCCCACTACAATCCTCCCTCCATTTAAACATTTTGTTTCCTCCATATGATGGAGTTGCATATTAAAAAAAAAAAAAAAAATGTAAAAAGAAAACAAAATCAACGTTTTTTTTTTTTTAGTTAAAATTTTTTATTTTATATGATAAAACATATAATCTATATGGCTTTTGGTTTCTTTTTCAAATACCATAACTAAAGACTTAGAATGGCTAAATTTGCATTTACAGATAGGAAATTTCGCTAAAATAAACAAATTGATTATATATAATTCTTTATCATTAATTATTTAATTGTTTTGGTTATTGAAGATACCAAACAGTACATTTTCCCAGTGGAGAGCCCTCAATTAAGCATAACTTTAAACCTTAATAAAATTTGTTATATAGAGACCTCTATATAGCTACAGAGACCAAAAACGTGTTTGTAACAGGTTGTAAACATGTTTATTTCTGCTGTGAACTTGAGCATTTTAACATGGGAGCCTATGGGAAGTGACTCGTTGTGGAGCCAGTCTCCATTCATGGCACTTCCGTATTGGCTTCTTTTCCAGCCGGAGGTTGGCGTCTGGATCAGAAACAACCTTTACGTGACAAAGTAGATGCTGCAACAGCTTTTGGCAGGTGGAAAAGTGTGTTTTATGTGTTATAATGGCCCTTTAAAAAGGTATTTCAACGGATGAAGAGGACCGGAGCAGTTAGGGCACAGAACAGGTAAGTTCAGTTTCTTTATTTTATACCCATCCGTAAATCGTGTTAATTCCTACAGTCTAGTTTCTAAATATAAACAAGGGTTTTAAACATAGACCTGCCAAACGCATATAACATCGGAATATTATATGGTTACCTATAATCATGTTATTAGCCTATGACTGATTAAGCTATAAAATGCAAACTTCTTAATTGTGATTATTCGGTTTCAAGAAGGAAAATTTCACAGTGACATACCGCTGCTATTATCACGAACATATAGTTGTGTGTATTTACACGTTAAGATTGTTTGATCTAGATAAAAACAGCTGTAAACAAATGACGATACGACGATACAGCTTTTACAGGCTTTTGCGTTTTTGCATATGCGCGTGCAGTTTCTGGCACGACACAGTGAAGATGGGTGATGCAGTGAAGGTGAGGGCCAGGTAATTGTGTTTATGCAGGACTGAGCAGAGATGCTCACAGGTCATTTTTTTGCAACTTCAAGTCTCAAGTCTTTCATCTGCTGCATCCGGTCTGCTTAGAGCACTACATTGCCATATCTAAGGGATTAAAAGCATCAAAGCATGAATTAATGGCTATTTGTCTTCAAACAAATGTAAATCCAACTTAAAAATCAAAAGGCCACTGATGCACCATGATGTGGTTTAAGCAGTTCAAACAAAAACACTGCGTTATCTTTCTTCATATTTATTTATCCAAACTAGCAGGCAAAAGGAAGAACAAAGGGATCATATTTCCTGCTCTGGTAAAAAAAAAAAAAAAAAAAAAAAAAACGCATGCCCATCCAGGTGCATGCTGGTCCTAAACCTGTCTACCTTCCTAAATAACCTCAAGCGCCCATAGTGTTACTGGAATAAACAAAATACTAGTGAGCCTATATGCTAAACATGCAAATAATATAAACAAACTGTTGAAAAAATAAAACTAATGAATTAAAAATAATCCAAACTCAGAGCAAATCAATTAATAATAGAAAACCCAACAAACAAACTGTCACACATGTCATCACCACTTTATCTATAAAGTTAGGCATGATAATAAGGGAGGGAATGACATTCAGCTTCAGCAGGATCCACAACAGTTTTCAACGACTGTATTTCCTCAAAAAGTGAAACATCTAAAAAAGCCTCTGACAAAGGAAAGAGATAAGACCAGAGCACAGGTGTCCTGGTCATGGGGACTACTGGCTCAAATACAGAGCGGCCAATTGCCTGTCAAAACATCCATAGAGTTTTAAAAATTCTCATCGGCTCCATCAGTGTCATTCGTGCGACCGTGATCCCAGCGGATCAGTCCAAGGCTGAAGTATTTCCCAGTCTGACGGTGGAGGTAATGCTGTTCTAGCTCTACTGAAACGGAAAACCCTGTGAGCAGCTAAAGGGCTTCAGCTTTTCTTCCCCTTCACTATGTAAGTAACTTGACGGGTTCATAATGTTACATGTCTGTTTTCATTAGTGACCTGCGACAGCCGGAAAAGGAGAGATAATTGATTTAATTGATTACACCTGTGGCTTTCCTGTTGTGACATGTCAGAAGCTCGGCCTTGAAGAGTACATGAAGAAAAATGCTCTGCTTTAGATAATATGCTTTTTTTTTTAAATTTATTTATTTTTTTTACAGAAAACAGTTTGTCATTTCACAGTAAGAATACAAAAAATGGGCAAAGAGGTGGGGCGTGTGTGGAGCGGAGACTTCTGTTCATGCCGGTTTGTGGCAAGCACTCACCCACCTGTCACTTAAAGCAGCTTGCCCTCAATTATACATAACTTTAAGCCTTAATTAAATTTAAATGGTGAGCTTTATAGACAAGTAGGATTTTAAAATCTATCCTTTGACTCACAGGAAGCCAGTGCGGTGATTTAAGGGCCGGTGTGATGTACTCCACTCTCTGGCAGCAGCATTCTGGATGAGCTGCAGCTGTCTGGTTGATTTTTTTTTTTTTTACTAAGACCTGTGAAGACATCATTACAATAGTCAAGCTAGCTGAAAATAAATGCATGAAAAGCATTTTTTTTTTCCTGTATCCAGACAGAAATCCTTTAATTCTTGAAATGTTTTTGAGATGGTGACAGGCTGATTTTTTTAATCGTCTTTATTGAACTTAAGGTCCAAGTCTATAAATACACCAAGATTTCTGGCTTGATTTTCTAGCCTATATTTTTGTGTCATGGAATCAACATGAGCACTGACTTTTAATCTTTCTTCTTTGTGGCCCAAAAGTTATTTGGTTCTTTAGGCTTTAATAGAGACCAAAACAGTTTTCTGTACCAGGCTGTAAACATGTTTATTTCTGCTGTAAAGCTGAGCGTTTTAACATGGGAGTCAATGGGGAGGCAGCCTCAAGTGGACATTCGAGGAACTGCAGTTTTCTGCACTTCCCTCTCGGCTTCGTTTTTCGGCCCCGGAGGTTGCAGCTAATCGTATATAGAACCACATTTCCCAGAATTCCCTTGAACCATATAAACTGCAATCAAATGAATTTTTGCGACCATATATTTAAGTAATTTTTCTATATTGACGCGTTTACATCACACTAACATCAAGCTGAAACAAAACTAATGTGTTAATAAATATGAAATATAGTTCTCTCACGCAGCCTCGTCCATATGACGAAACGGAAGTCGCCTCCTCTTTCTTTCCTCCATTAGGTGAGTGCGTGGTCACAGCGCGTTTTCTTCGGCTCTCCATAAAATAGTTAGATTTAAAGTTCTTAATTTGAAATCTTAAACCCCGATTTCACAAAGTAACACATTGTATTTGTTAATTTACAGATCGCAACCATGGGCCGCCGACCAGCCCGCTGGTAAGTCTTCTGCTTCATCGTTTGTGAACAGGGCCGGATCAGTCGCGCTCGGAGGAAAATGGCAGCGGCTCCGATTCGCACCATGTGCACAGTGCTGGCATGCCGGCAGGCCTCCTGACTCCCGGCCTGTGTATTATATCGTTAAAACAGCATCTTCTCGCTACTAACTATTAATGTTACCAGCACTGAGTGCCTCTCTTTATCGAGACTGTCGTGATGTCATGTCACTGATGCAAGACGCTAGCTGGTGGAGCTATTGGCAGCTAGCACAGTGCTCCCGCTAGCACGCCATTCCCAGACTTATCAACTTTTAACTTTACCTTGAAGACCTCAAATCGCTGTTCTTCAGGCTCCACGTGTCGTGCCTGGTTTTGGTTTAAATGCGCTTCTGTAACATTTTTTATCGGTTGGCGACGGTTACACACCTGTGACCAATCACCTCATCAGACTTGAGATTTATATCATTAGAGGTCTCTGAATCCCCTTTAGGATTTCTGTTGGTCCCTGAGACCCCTCTGAAAAACTGCCTCTAAAAAAAACTGCCTCTACCAATTCCTTCAAACAACAAATTTGTACTAGCCAATGAACTGACCCTACTGAGTATTGCCTGTGGAGTCAAAGGCCGGTATATTTTACTACTCTGTGCCATAGAGCTCCACTGTTGTCTAAAAACTATTCAGACACTTAAGTGAGTCACACTGCTCAGTCCTGGCATTAGCATCTGTCCCCGGTGTTTCAACAACTGTCTTTACTGTTCTCGATCGTAGTATTTTCTTCAACTAATCAACTGCAGAGTAGACAATCTGCTTCCTTAACATCATCATGCGCATGTCCAGTGTAACTCAATGGTTATGTGACGTTTTCAGGTGTGATACACACCAGACAATGAACTTGTCTGTGAAGTGGGACTGGCTAAAAACAACGCATATGTGTGTTTATTTTGCATAAAAAGCAGAGAAGTGAGATCTGATGACAAGTTGTCATGTGACACATTTTAATACCAGGTGTGAAGCTATGTACATAGAGCTGTTCACCTGTGATTGGATCACCGGAGATGTATGTTAATGCCATGTCTGAACAGGGCCACAAAAATCCTTCAGAAAGTATTACAGCAGCAGCAAAAGTGACTCTGTGCTTTGTATAGTTAAATTGATTCAATTTAACTTTTGTGTGTCTCCCACAGCTACCGCTACTGCAAGAACAAGCCCTACCCCAAGTCCCGCTTCTGCAGGGGTGTGCCTGGTAAGCTGTTCCTGCTCTTTAATCAGCATCAGTGTTGTCCTGATGATGTGCCAGCTGCCAGCTACCTGTCTGCACTGTTTGTTTTCTTTTCCTCAAGAGTAATTGACAGTATTCATAATAGTCTGCTGTTGATGATCCTGCAGCTTATTAAGCCGACTGGTCCTGCTGCAGTGCGGTTCCAGTGTGCAATGGTTGCAGACAGTGACTCTTTGGTTGTGTATGTCCTCAGCTGGGAGGTGCTGAGTGCTTTAAGGGACCACTGAGACAAAATAGTGTTGTTGATCCATTGAGTGATAATCGATAATCCACTGCCTCCCCCTGTGTGAATGTGTCCGATTTAACCAATATAGCAGAGATTTGATAAGTAATCCTCCTAATTAACGCTCTCAATTATGCAGTCTGTATCAGTCAATCTGTATTATGTAATCCTAAAGGAGAATTCATCAGCGGTTAATTCTTTTCTGTTACATTCTTCTTCTCTTGAATGTAGATCCCAAGATCAGGATCTTCGACTTGGGCAGGAAGAAGGCTAAGGTAGATGAGTTCCCCCTGTGCGGCCACATGGTCTCTGATGAGTACGAGCAGCTGTCTTCAGAAGGTGAGAAGTCAGACATATAGCTGTTAATGCATGAGTCCTGAAACGCAGGAACTGAGAAATCTGGTCAAGAAATCACCTATGAAAAAATATCAGCACATAAAATGAGTGTTATGGAAATATGAAACATATAAAAATGAATAGTCCACAATATTTGAAATTGTCCTTTAAATGCTGTCAATCCAAGCTGAAGTTGAGGCACTAATGTTTCACTTCTGATTGTGTGTAGCTCTGGAGGCTGCCCGTATCTGTGCTAACAAGTACATGGTGAAGACCTGCGGTAAGGATGGCTTCCACATCCGCATGCGGCTGCATCCCTTCCACGTCATCCGTATCAACAAAATGTTATCCTGTGCTGGAGCTGATAGGTGAGTCCGTTGTCTGTATGATGACGGTTTTTGCCGAGAGGGATTTTAAGGAGTTGTTGTACTGGGTTGTTTAAATGACTGAAGTGTTTGTGTTCCTGAAACTGTTTGAACCAAATCCAGATGATTTTAATACGGTCTGGTCGATCCTCATGTCTTCTTGTCTCCATCTTGTTTCTCAGGCTCCAGACTGGAATGCGCGGTGCTTTTGGTAAACCCCAGGGCACCGTGGCCCGTGTGCACATTGGTCAGGTGATCATGTCTGTGCGCACCAAGGCCCAGAACAAGGAGCACGTGGTCGAGGCTCTGCGCAGAGCCAAGTTCAAGTTCCCTGGACGCCAGAAGGTAAAGGAGCACAGCACCAGTCTCAACACTCTTACACACTTAGATAGCAAAGCTCTGCAGCTTATTAAGCCGACTGGTCCTGCTGCAGTGCGGTTCCAGTGTGCAATGGTTGCAGACAGTGACTCTTTGGTTGTGTATGTCCTCAGCTGGGAGGTGCTGAGTGCTTTAAGGGACCACTGAGACAAAACCTTTAACAGGATTTTATACCACTCAGCCGTTTAAAGATGTTTTGTTTTTTTTCGTAACGCGCTTTTTGCGCCTGAATTGACTTCTATCATTGTCGCCCTCAGATCCACATCTCCAAGAAGTATGGCTTCACCAAGTTCAACGCCTGCGACTTCGATGACATGATGGCTGAGAAGCGTCTGATCTCTGACGGCTGTGGGGTGAAGTACATCCCCAGCAACGGCCCTCTGTCCCGCTGGAAGGCCCTTCACGCCATCTAGGCTTTGAAACAGACAAACAATAAAAGTGGGTTTGATTACAAAAGTGATGGCTTTGATTTTGACTTTATTTCACAGGATTTCAGGCAACTTATTCAGTGTCTGATACAGTCAGTGTCTCGGGTGTCAGGGTCTTGAGCTGAGCAGTTTTATGACCATTTTTTCCTAATACTTTGTAGGTAGAGTGCAGGTAAGGGTTTCACCACAAACTGCACTTATTAATGTCTTAACTATCAAACAGCAGATGGATAAGACACTGCAAACATTCAATTAAATGATATCAGGCTTTGTTACAATAACATTACTAGAGTGATCCATGTTAGCCTTTGCCATGTGTGAGATATCAGTTCTGCATCAGATTAACCAAATAGATAATTGGGAAACATCTGAACTCAAATCCGTGAACAACACTGCAGCAAACTACGGATGACATGAGTCTGCTTTCAGCCATGCTGCTTCAGAAGAGTAGAAACCCTATAGTGGTCAGATCATAGAAATAAAAAGCTCAAGTTGTTGGTTAAATGGATACTGAAACAGATGGTTATAGTTGGTATTTTAGCCTTCAGACTTCATGGTCTGTTTGTACCACAACGCTTAGTGCTTTTTCAGGTAATTGCATTTTTTCAAATATTAAACTGAAAGCAAAAGTTGACCCGTGGGCACAAAGTTTTTAAAACTCAAAAAATGCATAACACAGTAAATGGAGGCTACTTGTGTAAAACAGGTATGACATGATTTCCATCTCAGCCTTAAAGGTCCAGCTGCTGCTGGTCAGTTTTGTTTAAAACTTATTTAAAAAAAGAATACGTTCCAAAACACTGGATGCGGGTACAACGAGGTTCATCCCCTTAAAATGTCACATCATGTATTTTTCTATAATGTTAAATATTAATGTAACAAGTCTAAATTTAAAAACATCCTTGGGTCTTTTATTCTCAGTTAAGTCTCAGCTGATCTGCTTCAAAACCATGTGGATGTGGTTTGATCAGATTTGTTTTGATGGTTGCCTGGTAACACAAAGAAGTAAATGCAACACGATGACGAAGAGAGGACTCTCTGCTCCAGACTTCCCCTCACCTACACTTGTCGGCTCAGCGGGTGTGTTCCTAGGAAGTCTGTCCCTTTGACAGCTGACCCCACTGTTGACTGGAGGGGGGGGGCTGCGGATGGACATGTAATACCGCGGTGTCGCCAGCTGCCTCCTTTCACCTGCCTGGGAGGACGCATCCAGTGGGAGGTTCTCGCTCACCACAACAGTTCAGCTCCTCACCCATCAAGCACTTGGTGGTTCATG
Source organism: Seriola aureovittata (assembly GCF_021018895.1). Lineage (NCBI taxonomy): Eukaryota > Metazoa > Chordata > Actinopteri > Carangiformes > Carangidae > Seriola > Seriola aureovittata. The sequence continues at coordinate 21,830,134 of NC_079372.1, forward strand.
TTTTGCTTTAGGGTAGAAAAATAAAATAAAAACTTTACCTGAAGATTAAAGAACAACTGTAACAACAATAAAAGCCTAAACAACCTCTAAAGTTTGCTTTATCTTGACTTTGGCGCCATCAGCTGGTGTATCTTGTGTATTGTTGCTCTGGTTCATCTCACAGATCACAGCTGGATGTTTGACTGCTTTTAATAGAAAATGAAATGTATCCTTTAAAAATCGCTTTAACCCTCATTTTCTGTTTGTGTTAATGGAAACCAGAATCACAAACCAGACTTGATGTTTTATCAGCTTGATACTTAATGATGAGAACTGATAAACACCAGTTTGTGATGATTCAGAAATCTGCTGCAGACAAATGACCACATCACATCTGTTTGAAGTCTCGGGGACATCAGCTGTAAAATCTGGTTTAAAAACAAAGGATTTTCATATCCTCCATATCTGTGTTTGATGCTGACTTTTACTTGAGAACTTTTGACACATCTCCCAAAGCCCAAAGAAGACTAGTTCATTTCTGTCATTGGGGTTTTATAACAGTTTGCTGATAATCTAACAGGAAGTTTGCATCTTAAACATGAATCATAAGGGGATAACATACATTACATAAAATATCCATACATTAAATACACTAGTATTTAGCTATTTCTGTGATTAAAAACCCTGTAGTACAGATAAAAACTAAAATAACATGGTAGTGTGTGAATTAAGAGTTGGAAATGAGCAATTTAATGTAAAAAAATCAGCAATATAGAACATGATATCTGAGCATGTCCTCCTGCAATAAGAGGAACCATATAACTAAGAGATTAAACTTAAGAGACACCACCCTGTCTCTCTTCCTCACCTCGCCTCCTCTCGCCTCTTCTTCACGCCCATGACTCAGAACTGCACCTTTGGTGGAGAGAAAAACAAACCAGGTGCAAAGTTACACAAAAACTAAAATACTGTACACTACAAACACGTAACTGCATTGCTCAGTTTAAAAACTGCAGCTTTCTACCTGGTAACATACTGAGTGACACACTTTCTTTGGGGTTGAGGAGAAAAGAGTTAATAGAGAAACAAGGAAACATTAAAATGTCTTCATAGTATAATTTCTCAACTATAATATTGTTTATTGTCTGTCATTTTGAAAGTGTGTAGACCTCTAATTCACCTAATAACTGAGTGTTATCTACTTGTGACAGCTGTTTTTCTTAACTTATTTCAGACTGGATGCAGCACAGTTGGTTTATTTTGTTTTTTTTCTCACAGAGCAAGTGAAGTGAAAAGTGATATTCTGACTCTCTCACCGTTTCCTCTGAATCCTGCAGTTAGACATGGAAGTCCCTCCCACAGGAAACATGGCTGGGCCAGCTTCAGGTTTCACAGGAGACGAGGCGGTAAAAAACAAACTAACCTTGCGAGTCGAACAACTAACAAGCTGGTAAGTTACTGTTGCTTCAGTTTCACTTACTTTTATTCTTTTAAAGACTGAGACAAGGATATAACTCTTACTGGGGAATGTGACTTGTAACCTGAGATGTCTGTATGTCAGTGTATCTGTGTGTTTTTTTTGACGGAGGGTTTGTAGAAGTCATAAGTCCTCTGCTTCGAAGGGACAGTTTATGCAGGAAGCAGGTATTAATATAGTTATGTTGTTAACAAGAGATAATGTTTGGTTGAGTAAACTTGCCACAAGTGCTGTCGGAAAACAGAAGTGTAAACAGAAACTGTAAAACTCACAGCTGAATGATGAATTTCCCATGTATACACATATATATATACATGACGTCATGTTTGCTTTAGGCAACTCTGAATATGAGCAGAGCAGCATCTGCCACAGTCTCCATTTTCATGTTAATGTGTGATTGAGACTTTGTGACATGAAAGGATCTGTTGTATGTCTGAGTGTCTGTGTGGTGGGATAATAGAAGTACAGACCAGAGGCAGCAGTCGTGGGCTTTTATTGTGACGGTTGTGTTTACTTTAAGCTGATTCTAAAGACTAATGAATAAAACACGACCATTAAAATAACATTTAAAAATAACTCAAAATAGTTTTTTTTGTCTTCTCATGACAGTCCTATCAAAATGAAAAATAAATTATGCAAAACTTTCACATTAGTCACATGACTCTTAATGCTATTTTTAGGACTTACGAACAGCTGTGCCTGTATCAAGTGATCCAAAAACAGCACCAGTGCAGCAGACAAGATATGTTGTATTAACTAGCTTTTTCAGGTGCTAGTATTTTTGAACTTTGGGTAGAGCCAAACTAGCTGTTTACCCCTGGTAGATAAGCTAAACTAATCACTGCCAGGCTCAAGCACCATACTTTACACCCAGATATGAAAGTGGTACTGACCTTCTTATCTAACTCAACAAGAGGCAATATAATGTATTTTCCCCAAATGTCAAATTTAACACATAATAAGAACATGTGTTGGCCCTCCAGACTGAGCTCATGAAACTGTGGCTGTTTGGGGAAATCATCAACAATGTTTAAGAACAGGAACAGGAAGCTCCTCTGTGAATACTGCGTCAAACAGGAGATCAGACAGAGAGGACTGAGAGTTTACAGAGGAAGGGTCGAGGTCTACACTTCACAAACAAAACCAAATGTTATCTCATTGATCTTCTGGCTCTCTTTGTTGCACCACGTGGACTTTATGTAGCCGCAAGGGTTTCGTTGGTTTATCATGTGATTCTTTTGAAGCTCTTGTATTCTTGCTAGTAAAAAAAAAGCTAAGCTAAATAAGCTAAATTTAACACTATGTTGATTTTACTCTTCAGTTAATGTTTCCATTAATCATGGTTGCCTGATTTGACCACAAAGACAGGGCTGACCCCTCAGACAGGAGTGTGTGGGCACCATGGATGTATTAAGAGAGCTGGACAGAGCCTTGCTGCCAATTTAAGTATTTTGTGACAGTTAGGTAAATTTTGGACCCAGATCCAAACACAGGACTTAGTTGAGTGTTGGCATGGTATTTATTAGGAAATGGTGGATATGTAAGGTAAAAGGGATCACTGAAGCACAGGAGAGAACCAGAGAAAGGGAAAACACAAGAGATAACTCAAATAGATACTAGGAGACCTAGAGAGTTGTTACCTCTGAAACAGGCTGAACAATCTGGCGACGAGTGATTGCTGTCAGGTGTGGAGGTGCGCCAGGAGCCAGGAAAGGTAGACACACCCACAGAGAGAGAGAGAAGGGGGCAATATTGTTTAACAACAGGGATAATTGACTCTCTCTTTAGGGAGATATTCATAGTGATGTACTCAGCTGCTCACACGAGAAGTACCACGAATGGTTGATAGATTAATCTTGGTTTAATTTATACTTCTGGGCACTTTGCAGGTGATGCACACAGAACACCTTTCAACTATGATTGTATGCATTATGCAAACTGCAGTAGGACTGAGTGTAAACAGAGTGTGTATTCACAGTCACGGCTGCTTCTGCAGTTTTTTGGATTTACTCAAACTGTGATTAAAACCTGACTGTTACTGTCTTTGCCTCCCAGAGGTGACTGTCTCCTGTCTCTGAGCCATGAGGTCGTCTTCTCTCCTCCTACTCTCCTTCCTCATGGGTGTGAGGGATGTTCAAGGGGGCTCGGACTTTAGAGTGTGTGCCTTCAACCTCCAACACTTTGGGGATTCAAAGTCCAAGAAGAGCGATGTCATGGAGACTCTCACCAGGGTAGGAAAGAGACAGATACTTTGATATTTGACCTCTGTCTCGAACAGCAACATCAAACATATCAGCCCTCACATTCTGTGTAATCATTTGGTATGTGCAAAGAAATACCGTAAGTGACCCCCCGGGACAAACTGAAAGCAAGGCTGTATAGAGTGCCGCAAACCTGAAAAGAAGTTAGCATTTTAGCTCCTCTGGTTCCCTCGTCCCGAGGTCTATTGGCGTTTTGAATGGATTTTTGGTTGGATGACTGAAATAAGGTCTGTGAATTACACAAGCTCAAGACGTTTTCACATTTTTTCTGTTTCATTTCAAATCACCTTTTCATTCTCTATCTGTTGTTCCAGATCATCACTCGCTGTGATGTGTGTTTGCTTCAGGAAGTGAGAGACAGTAAAGGTAAAGCTTTACCACAGCTGCTTACACAACTTAACAGGTGATTAATCACACACACACACACACACACACACAAACACGCACATGGAAAAACAGTTGACTCAAACAACAGTATTAACTGTTGTATTTCCCTGTGTCTCTTTAATATTCAGCAATGACTCTGTTCATAAGTATGATGCAGTGGCCAGTGAGCGGCTGGGCAGGTCTGAATCATACCAGGAGCAGTATGTGTTCGTTTACAGGTGAGCTGAACTGTCTGTGTCTACAGTTGTGCCACTTTGCAGCTGGATGCACCACGATGTTACGAAACAGCTTCAGTACAGACAGTAATGTTGAGGTTGTACTGTGTCTGTCTGAATGTGTGCAGGACCGATACGGTGACAGTCTCTGGCCAGTATCAGTATCCAGACATTCGACCAGGAGATGTTGATGCTTTCTCCAGAGAGCCTTTTGTTGTCCGCTTCAAAGCCCCCAGGACAAGTCAGTCTTCTCACACTCAGGTTTCTCCACCTAAGAAAATGAAAAGCACAGTGCCGTTTAGACATTAACACCTGCATCCTTTCTCTCTCCCACCCCATCTGTATATTCAGCAATAAAGGAGTTTGTCCTCATACCTCAGCACACCACTCCAACCAACACCACTAAGGAGCTTGATGCACTGTATGATGTTTTGCAAGATGTGAGAAAGATGTGGAAAACTGAGGTGAGAGAACTGTATACCACAGTTTCAAAGTTCAGTCAGTTAAGATTTCGTAACCACGTGTGTTGTTGTTGTTGTGTTGTTGTTGTGTGTGTGTGTGTGTGTGTGTTTGATCAGAATGTGATCCTTCTTGGGGACTTCAACGCTGACTGTGGCTACCTCGCTAAGAAGAACAGGAAGAACGTGCGTCTGATTACAGAGAAGTCCCTCGTTTGGCTCATTGAAGATAAAACTGACACCACTGTGCGATCGTCCACATCGTGCACCTACGACAGGTGAGCTCACTCTCCTTAAAGGGACAGTTCGATAGTGATAGATGTTTGATGTGGGGTTGTGTGAGGTGCTTCTCTATAGTCAGCGTTTTACCTGCAGTAGATTAAGATGACTCAGTGTGCTCCCACTTTGGAGAAGCAGCAGGAAGCTGAGTGATGCACTGCTGGGGAGGGGGTCATCCACAGGAACAAGTGTATGCTTTACTTTTTTTTTTTTTTTCACCACTTTACCTTGTCGTCAAACAGCCCTTGCCTTTGGAACTACAGCGTTTCAATCGTTGAATTACCGTATTCATATGCACAAGTAGGACTAGTTCAAAGGTTCACAAGCTGTGGTTCAAAAGGAAAAGGCGGTTTGACAGCAAGATAAAGCAGTGAAAATATTCAAAAATAAAATGTACACTTCAACTGATACTAGCTTTCTTCTGTGGGCATTTTTTAAAATAGTGGATAAAACTTGTTTTCGCGGATGGCCCCACCCACAGCATCACCCTGCTCAGCCTCTGTACCGGTACTCCCGGCTCTGGCCACAGCATCACGCTAATGGTCACACTTTATAATCAATACTGATCGATAAACATCAGGTCCTGTCGAATGTTTTTCAATGATGTGCTTGGTAACTGTCAGTCATAATTAAAATTTAATAAACAGAGCCAAGTTTTTGCTTCAAATGGAAAATACACCATCTGGTTTTACAAGTCCACACAGTTTATTCAAAACATTTATTTGTACTGATGTAAATGTCAACTGTGCAAATTCGCTTGTTACGGTTCACTAAAGTTGATGTACCTGGGTTCAGCGAGCAAAACTAGCATCTTCACTGACATGAATTTATTTCACAGCAAATTTATGTTTTAAATTCTGATGTGACCGGACCTTAACTCATGCCTTCATATTTTCAACGACAGTGAAATGTTATTAAGTCTGTCCATTCTGTGTGTTACAACAGGATTGTTGTGCATGGGGAAACATTTGCCAGAGCAATTGTGCCTCTTTCGGCCAAACCATTTAACTTCCAATCAGAATACGAACTCACGGAGGATCAGGTAACAGACTTCATCTTTTCATAGCTGTGTCCCAATTCATGGGCCGCATCCTCTGGAGAACACGGTCCACGAATTTTGGCTTGGCCTTCGCGGTCGATGATGGTGACGAAGGCCAAACCAAAATGAGATGGTCTGGCCTGTGGAGGATTTTTGCTAACAGTTGTATTGATAGCTGTTGAACTGATGAGAACTGAGGGCTCGTGCACTTTTAAACGTAATCCTCGGGCTTTCTCTCACTGTTGTTTGCTGCTACATTATTTTCATTACCAGCATGCAATGAATCTTGGGATAGGTTAGGATCCTCCCATTGGCTCCTTCATTGCCCTGGAAACGAAAGACAAATTTCACAACCGCATTTGAAGGAGCCTCCAAAATAGGACAGCCTTGTCATGCCGCTGTGACGCAATCAGTCTTCAGTTTCAGCTGCTGAAGGATGTGGCTCTCGAATTGGGACACAGCTAATGAAACCCTAATTCTGTTCTATGAATCAATTCCATGTGTGCTGAGGTTTTCAAAGTTTCTTCTGTGGTTTCTGCTCAGGCGCTGGAGGTCAGTGACCACTATCCGGTGGAGGTCCTGCTGAAGGTCGATAAGTCAAGAGTGTTCAATGGTGCAACGTCTTTGGCATTAACTGGCACAAATCATAAAACATCTCAATTAAAGTTCTTTTCTTGGTTCGTCCTCAGCCATCTTGTCTTGCAAGTGTTAGCACGGTAGATTCATGATAAACCTGTGCAGATTTTTCTCAGGACAAGCTTACTTCATGAACTGCTGAAAACTTTAGGATGCGTGAAGTCCAACCTGCCAAGTATCACCAGCAATACTCCACATAGAGGGCCGTCCATGTTGGATTCAGGTTTAGGGTAAAAAACCCAGAAAATGACGGAACTGTTGACCTGTACCTTTATGTATTTGACCATATTGTACATTAATTTATCTATCAATATGTGTATCTAGATGAAAATGACAGTAAAGTTAGAAATCTGTTCACTTAATTTAGTTCATTTGCTCTCTCAGTTTAGGAAAATTACGCCCTTTTATTAATTCCCTCAAATTGATCCAAGGTAAAGTGGATAGGGCACATTATTAGGGAGAACATTCGCAGTATCATCAAAAGATTTACTGGAAATCCTGTAAATTACATTTGCGGGATATCAAAGAAAATGCACTACTGCTGAAAACCAGAAGTACAGATTATCTTCTGTATGACGGAAAGAACTACATACTGTCAATGTAATGAAAGTCATTAAGCCATTAAGCTGGAAGAACAGATGAAGTAATTCAAGTGAACAGAACTGATGCACTGAAATGAGTAAATGGAGCTCATGAATCACTAATGTGATGGAACAATTTATTAAGTAAATTCTCTGTTAAATGATGCTATAATCTTGGGGTGGGGGGGGTGATGCCTTATATACAGTACAAGCAATGCACTTTGTAAATGAGATTTTGTTTGATTCTGTTATTCTTTGAAGAATAAATGGAGTTATTTTTCCTCCCTCTCTGTTTTCTTTTAAATTTAACTTAAATTTAATTAAACTTTATAATGATGAACACAGTCTATTGTGAAAAGGGAAGGAGGCAACGTAAAATCAGGAGCTGTTGTTAAATCAAGTTGTTAAAACTTACCAACAAATTTAACAAACAACAAAGTCTTCAACTACGATTCACGATAAAGTCAAGGAGTTTTTAAACCTTGCTTCTTGAGTTCACCCCAAGTGAACTCTGATTGGATCTTTACAGGGAGGCCTCCATTTTGTAGCCAGAAAGCTAACAAACACTGGCAGACCCGCTAACAGCCGAAGAGGCAGATGGAGGGAGAGAGAGTGAGGATAAGTGAGGGAAGATCAGCAGATATAAATCGCTCAGTCATCTGCTTTGGACTTCTCATGACGATATTCATAAACTGGAATACTTTTATAAGGAACCTCTTTGATTTTTATGATTTGTGGACCCTTATGGACTGAAGGAATAAAAATAACAGGAATGGAGAGAATCCGAGTTCTACATGTCTAAATAGTAGGCATCCACCACGCCCTGCTGGTACACTGCTGCTAGATATTAACATAGCTGACATTAGCGCAAAATGAACTGAATATTTGAATTTTATAAACTATAACTGATCTAACGAGGTACAGCCTGTATATAATGACAAACATTTACTCTGTCAGAACACGTTCAGAACCATCTACTGGGCCCATACATGGGCTAGTGGGCTGTATGAGGATACACAAACAGGACATGTCGACTAGCTTAGCAACATAACATAGTTCAGTTCTCTGTAGCAGACTGTGTTGCAGTTGTACTTTATTTTAGAAGAATATCTGATGCTGTGAGCATTTCTAGTCCTCAAATATGAGACAACCTATACTTTTTCTGACCTAATTTCTAGAGAAAATACCGTCTTATATTCAGGTTAATGCTGCAGTATTGGGAAAGCTATAGAGAAATGCAGCAAGCTAAGCTACAGCAACATGACAAAAGTAGTTTACAACATAAGAAGCTACTTTTCCCCTCCAAAACCAGTTTGGCAACAAAAACAAACAAACAAAAAACATGTGCTCCATATATTATCAAAAGCAGGTGTCAAACGTGTGTGAATGTTCATTTGTGTGGTGTGGGTGTGTGTGTGTGTGTGGTGGGGGGCACGTCTGTATCTGTCCTCAGATGACTTGAATTCTTCTCTAATTCTTGTGTGATAGGTTTGTACATGTCTTCCCCTGTGTGTTCACCAGCGCTGTATCTCTGCAGTTGCTGCTGAAGACAACGTACATATTTGAAGAATTAAGCTGCCAAAGCTTCTCCTCTATCAACAATGGATGCAATAGCACTGTGTGATAGATAAGGTGTCGCTTGTAATGATGAACCCTCAGTTCATAGAAGCATTTTAGCATTTGACAGCTGCAGGAGGGAACTGCTTTCACCACCAGTGTCACCAGACAGAGTTAGAGACTAGCTGGTGGAATATACTGTACATATTATTATTGCAAGTTTAAGTTTTGCAAGTTCATGTCACATTCTTTCTTCCCCTCTGTGGTTGTTGTTTTTTTGAGGGGGAAGAAAGAAGTGGTATATGTTTCTTCTTTTTCTCTATTTAATCATCTCAAGTTAAATTTGCTTCTTGTGACTAATCCATCACAAGATGAGGAAAGAAGTCAAACAGTATAGCTGAACGTTTTTCAGCTTTGTTGTGTCTTAAATAGCAATGTTTCCTCCTCTTTTCATTAGATGATGGGCAGGTGATATTTGTCGAAGGTGCTGATTTTGGATGATATGATTGGGCCACATGTTCTTACAAGAAGCCTCTCATGCCTCTCCTCGAAAATGTCAGTTGTTCACGTCTCAAGCAGAGCTGCTGACAGGTACAACCCAAATGTTTCAGATGCAAACATACATACATAAAAAACATACAATATACTTAATAAACCCATCTCTTTTTGCACACTTCATACTATACTTATACTTTGTATTGTAGAGTTAATTCTAAATGGATAATAATTCCTCCACAATGACAAAGTGAAAACATTCTTAGTTTTTATTTATTTAACATTAAAAACTGAAATCTCTTGTTTAGGCCTACTCATTAAAAGGCTTCAGGTGACCCCAGATTTCATATGCTCCACTATATGCCAGGGCTGGGCATTTTCAGTAATTTCATTATTCGAATACTTTCATTACCTTATGAACGAGTACTTGGTTACTCGCAAATTATATATGTTTTTTTGTTTGTTTTTTTTTACCGTAAAAAACGAAATATGGGAGGTCCGTGTCCGATTGGAAACACAATCAGAATGTTAAGCTTGTGTTTCTAGCTGGACAAGGACCACGCCTACTGTTTGACTGTCAGAGAACATGATATTTAAGTTTAGCGCCACATATCTTGAACTGCACGTTATTGTTGTCTCGTCTTTTTTTTTTTTAATCAAAGTATTTCCCTACATCACTTTCCCTAAACCAAGGCTGCCATAGTGCACGTAAAGCTACCTGAGTTGAAGTAGTGCAGCCAAAAACAACACGTGCGCAGGTGCGCGAGTAGTGAAACGCTACTCGAATAATGAAGTCAGCAACGAGCTCGTACCCATCCCTACTATACACACGTTTCACTATGAACAATGCGTGTGAGTGTTTGAGGACTCCTGTGATGGTACCTGTACCAAGAAAACACTCCTGTCGTACCTTCTTGTCATGGCGGGGGTGACATCATCACTGCTGTTTCTCCTCGAGGTATGTTTTCCTATTCAGTGAAATATTAATGAACAGATGAAATAATTGAATTACTGAGATAAACCAATTATTGTCATTTACCACAATGCATATCTACATACACACAGTTTCACAAAGAGAGTAACAAACATACCTTTGTGGAAGTGCTTCCATTTATTTTTAGAGCTATAATAAAAAACAAATGAAAAATGTCTTAATCAACAATCATCCATTAAACCATGATAAAATTTTCTTTGACTGCACAAAGATCTTACCTGACAGACATTTTTTGTTTTTCCAGACAAAAAAAGCAGCAACGCAAATCACTAAAAGAAGCACTACAGCGCAGATCAAAATTACTGTCTCTTTTAAACTCTTTTCTCCACATTCAGCATCACTTGCAGCAGTTCCTGGTTTTATCAGAAGGTTTTCTGATTCACATCTGGAATGATAGAAAGACGTTTTTACTTTATAAATGTATAGAAACTTCAAAGTCACTGCAGTTGTGAGAAACCAGATGTGTCCATGTCTGATGTGAAGGTTCACTTACTGTGTGTGTGGTTCACAAGATGTAAATGTCCCATCTGAAAATGTTGCATCTCTGCAGTCAGAGCACACAGTGTCTTTGGAGGCTGTTCCTGTACAAGAACAAATGATGCACATGTTGAAAGTAGTTACTAGTGTACACATCATATGATGACAGGGTCAGTGTGATATGACATCACTACATTTCATCAGACTGTCTGATTTCCACTCAGCTGATTTTTATTATATTTGAGATTTTTGAATCCAACACTTGAAAATCAAAACATTCAATAATAGTTTTCTTTGTTTCAGTTCCCAAAATGACAATTCATCCTTTAATATTTGGGGTTTGATGAAATGTTGTAGTGCAACTCTTTTCTCATAAGAGCAGAACAAGATGGATTTTAATTCACTATAAAGGAGAAATCACATCAGCTTCATAAACAAAGCAACTACTGTTTGACACGACACTGAAACTATCCAAATGTTATTAGCTTCAGTGCTTCATGCAGATATTTAAGCATCAGATATTTATGCTTATATGATCAGTAAACAACTTGACCATCAAGAAGTTACATAAACTACATTTTAACACTTGGAAACTTTTGTCCTTCGGACAGTTTAACATCCATGTTATCTTTCCTTAATATCATATCAATAATTCAAGCTTATTACCATGATAGTTTTGAATCAGGACCTTCAGTGTTTGAATCACGTACCTCATTAAAAATAAGGTGTATCAGATAAAGAGGGCTTAAGTTGTTATTTCACATATTGAATCAACATTTAGAAAGACACAAGACGTGGCTGGAAGAACCATGTTAGTTAGTTGGACACACAATTTTCACACCATTTCTCAGGAGCAATTTGAATAGAGCCAATGTTAAAGCCAAGCTGGGGCATCTCTGACATCTTGGACGTTTACAGCTTTTTTGTATTTTTGTTCCTTTACATGAACTGCAGCTTGTAACTAACCAGCTTTTTTACTCAGTCCAGTCGGTCGATCATCCAAAAGTTACAGACTGACTGAGTGACTCAACTGACCTGCTCCAAGATGAGACTTTTATAAAATTATACCTACAGTATGATCTTAAAGTCAGAACAAGAAAACCAACCTGTTTGACTGATGTATTGACCTGGTTGACATCTTGTGTGTTTCTCTGCTGCCACACAGCTGTTCATTGTAAAGTCAGTACAGTAGAATCCTTCCAGTGGTTCACAAACTCTGTCTGATGTTGTTGTACATGAACTCCTCATCTTCAGACCAGAACCTGTCAACACACATAGAGATTATACACGTAGATAAGAAACTTCTATTGTGTTTGATATACTAAAGAATAACTAGCAATTTATTTAAGATGATCTTTAGGTGCCTCCCATTTCTCTTCACCATCTTCGAGATGTTTCTACACTCCCATCCACTGTGTTACTGCCTGGATATTGTTTTCATATCCATAACTACAATACATGCTGCTTTTTATAAAGACTCTATGTACAAGTGAGCTGTTTGCAGTATTTACTCTGACAGACACTTTTCATTATTCATTTCTACTTTGCTGCTTCTCTGTACTGTACTCACTCCTTGCTACATAATGCACCTCTAAGCTGCTGCACTGTTGATTACTGCCGTGACTTATTATCTTATTGTCGTTTTTACTGAATGAATTGATAGCATATATTTTATTATAACCATGCCCTTGGCCATCATTGGAGACTTGGCTCTTAAATGATTTAAAAATTAATCAAAATTTCTGCATCTTCACAGTAACGCTGTCTTTAAACAGTTGTCTCTTCACATTGTGGTATTTGCGGTAATATTCTTACTTACTGATTTTAAAACAGGTTTAGTCACAAGTTTCTACTAATTACGAGAAGATAGCAACAAAAATCTACCTGGATCACAGTTTGTGCAGCGAAAACATTGTTTAAGTCCAGTGGGATGATTCATGAAGGTTCCTTCTATGCAGGACATACAGGAGGTACTTCTGGACTTTGAGCAATCTGTTTTAACTCTATTTCCTGTTGAAAAGAAAACCAACAATTTAATTTCATGCAGTATTTTTCTATCGACTGAAAATGTGTTAATCTTGAAGGTAAGTTTAGTCAAAGTGACTTGCACTGATGTCTACTACAGTTTCATTTATCATTCAGTTGGATCTTACCAGCTGGACACTTAGGACAGCATTCATCTCCTATCTGATACTCTGCTGGACGACATGTCAGGGTATTTCCTCTGAAGACTCTGATCATAAGTATCTGTGAAGAATGAGACAAAGTTTTAACAGATATATAATCATATATCTTCAGTCTAGGGCTGGGTGATATGAAAAAACATCTTATCACGATAATGTTTTTCATATCAGTTGATATCGATATATATCACGATATAAACCAAATCACTATTTCTGTCAAGCTTAAAGGTTCCTTTTTACTCTTGAGTGAGATGTGAAGATATCATAAGGTTCATTTTGGTTTAAATATTGTTTTCTGTCAGAAGTTGAACATGATAAATATACTGTAGAACATTATACACCTGTCTTTCAAATAAATAAAATAGCTATCTATCTATATATATAAAAACAAAAAAAAACTAAAGTCTAAATTGTGACCAGTGAAAAGCGTCTGGGACCGTAAAGTCTTGCATTGTGCGTGCTCGAGAGGATGGCACTGCTTCAGATGGTAAAAAAAGATTCGTGGTATTAACTGTCTTTGTGGGAACATGCTTTCGACGGTTTGCAGTGCACGCTACTCTGCTTCTTATCGGACCTTAATTAGCCAAAGTGTCTCCACACTACCGAATTCCTCTGACCCTTCTTTTCAAAGAAGTCCTCGTCTCTTGAGCCTTGGGTTGTTTCCGTTGGGGTGTCTTCTTTGGTAACGCTGTCTCTCGAGTTTTTCGTTAACATTTTCTGCCGTAACTTTCTCTTTTATCTCACTCCTAAAGTAGGAGGTGTGCACGGCTGCGGCAGCCCAAACATTAGCACGTGTGCCGGCTACTGCTCCGACGCTCTGTGCTGTGTGCGTCAACCTAACCTGACGTGGCTGTAAATATATTCCAGCCACGTGATTGGTTCGGCTGAGCGCTATTCTCATTTATTTTGGCTGTTCGTGTTTTCTCTCAAAACATGGATGAATGAGTTCTATCGACGTTGTATCGACCATGTCTTATATTTTTATCGAGAAAAAGTTATTTCGCGATAATTGTCTGTATCGTTTTATCGCCCAGCCCTACTTCAGTCAGTTTAGATATATTTAAATCAGTTTTAAAGCTGTGTGTTCAAACAGTTAATAAATGCTCCATAATGCACTGTAAGATTGTTACAAGCCAATTAAAAATTATATGATGTTTGTTCTTTATCATAAAATATTTTAAACCCCAATTTATTGAGGCTTTGTCCATGTGCATTTATCACTTAAATGTTTGTTACTAACTATAAAATTACAACCAATTAAAACCCCAATTAACATGTATGTCCATCTTTCCCTCTATTTACATTTATAAGAGTAAAGAACTTTGGATCTAGGATGGACTCATGTTCAAAAGGCCTGTTCTAGGGAAGACTGTCATGTGACCCACACGACTCAGTAACCTGATAACCTGAAACCTACTGATGTTATGGGACTAAAAAGGAGGATAGATACAAGCTTCCTGTAATGTTCAGGAATCAACAACTTTACCAACAAATATGTAGCTGTCAAAGGATTTCTTCTAGAAGTCATCTTAAGGTCGGCAGGTTTCAGGGTATGAAGACACTGAGATCTCACTGTGATCTGGGATGAGGTGAGTTCTTACATCCAAAACAGGAGAAGAACATCTGGAAACAAACAGTAAATGTAACTATAAGTGAAACTGTAAGTTTACAGAAATGAGCAACATCTTCGACCTGTTTTTCAGTATTACAGTTGCTCTCTTACTTACTCTAAAAACATTATTAACAAAACCATTATACACCAAGCAGACACCGCAGCTACAACTGAAGGCACTTTATAGTCCTACAATAGGACGAGGCCTCTGTTATCTGATCTAGATTTCCTGTTTATTTCAGCTGAACCATTCTTTGTTAATATTTCCGTTTTAGAAGCTTCTGAGCAGTTAGACTGCTCCAGTCTCAGACTGTTTTCTAAATACTGTTCTATAATATATCATAGAGAAAAGCTCCGCTGCAGCGACTGAGGAAGACCTGAACAACAGACGTCACATACAGACCAAATGTGACTGATGAAGAAACAATATTCAGCTGCGCAGTTTCATGAACCGACACATTAAGAAGCAGCAGGAGTTTTCACTGATACTACAACAATATACTGATCTCAGTTCTTTATCCTGTTACAAATAACTAATTGGACTTACCATCACCAGTGTGAAACACAGTCTCCAACCCACTTCCCCTTCACACGGATACGAGTACTTCACGTGGCCTCAGACATGTGAGCTTCACTGGGTTTTTGATAAGTTAGGAGGCGATATTAAGGACCGTATGAAGGTATGCTGATTTCCAGGTACAATGAGACAACAGAAGAAGTCCAATCCAAACCAGCTGTGGTTTAGTCCAGTGTTTTAAGTTCATACGAACACGTGGTAGCTGGTCGAGGCAATGGAGGATGAGAAGAATCGATGCTGGTTTTCATCTAAACAGAAAATATAAACCATGTGTTAGAACTACCAACACTCTAACTTTAACATGACAACTCAAGCAAAATACTACAAGGTCCAAAGAACAAGGAACTCACATTTACACTCAGACAAACATCAGGAGAGAGAGTTCAGGCTGCTGCAGGTAAGTCAACAGGTTGCCATCATGACTGAATCCACTGTATAGTCTCACCCTGACACAGCTCCTCCTCTTCCGTCCTAATCTCAACAGTGATTGGGACGAAATGCCGCCATTTTGACTGTCATGTGTCACTGACAATGTTTAATCTCTGTAATAGAAAAGCTAAATTGAATTTAAAGTTACTATGTCCTAATACTTCTACAGTGTACCAGGTATTTAATATTTAAATAACCTGGAATTGACAGAGTGAAAAAAAGAAATTACTGGGATCATGTTCATACAATGAATAAATAAACAAATATTTAAACCAAGGTGATAATCCACACACGAGTCAATAAAACTGAAAGTATGAAACATTGACATTGACACAACCCACCCCAGCCCATCGTTGTGTGAACATGTAGACATTGTAATCCTGTGTTTTTACACCAGAGTTACTTTACACCATATTCACAGTACAGTGGATGTATTTTCAGTTACAGCGTCCTGGACTTTGAAGCAGTTGCAGAGCCTGTAAATTCTACTGTTCTGACAAAATGAGCTGTTTTCTGAATATTTTCTATTCTTGAGTCGTGTGAAGCCTGTATAACAAAAGTAAGAAAGATAAACAAAGTTGTAAAGAACACAGTGTTTTGTATCACTGTAAACCATTTACTGTATTAGGTGCGTCATGTGAAAGCATGTTGCACTGACTCTGGCCACTAGAGGTCAGGAGTGCACAGTTTTAAAGTGCTCTGATGATGTTAGTTCACTGTATGAATCTCACAGCCTGCACTGACCGGAGCCATGTTCAATCCACACTTTGATTTGTCCTGATGAGGAAACCAGTGATTCACTTTCAGTCAGCTGTGTGGTTCAGTCAGACCTTCCTAAAGACCTATTATATCATAAAGTGTTCAGCACAGTCAACTTGTTACAACACAACACAAAAAGTTTCAATGAAACACTTCATTCATTCAGGAGCAGCAGTGTATTTATAGCAGCTTAATAATACTGTGGTAGAATCATGAAGAACAGTAGTTAGTAAACAGAGAATCTACAAAACATATTAATCAACCTAATAACTCATTTCATAAAGATGTGAAAAAGTCCTGCAACAGTTATAAAGATGATAAATTTTAACAGCAGCAGCAGCAGCTGTGTCAGATTTAAGAGTGATCAAATTAGCTCATAGATGGAGTACTTGTATTTCATGTGTTTTTTAAAACTTATTTCATTTGATTAAATCTTATTGATCAACAAAACGAATTCAGGTTTCTCTTAGTTTGTTTTCTAACACTTTGATGTTGCAGAGGAAGGAAATGGCTTTAAGAACTTTCCATTTGATTCCTACTTAGATTTCTCTCATTCTCTTATAAAATACAATAGGGAGTTAACACAGTTAAACTTGTTATAATGCAACTAAAAAAGTCTAGATACATTTAGTACAATGTGTCATTAATTCTTTTGAGGGTGTAACTCCAGTTGTGGTTTCTTACAGTAATACATGTTAGTTGATTGTTATAGAAAAGTCCTGACAGAGACAGGCTTGTTGTCTTCTGTGCTACAATTACTGCAGCATGACCAGGCTGAACTAAGATTTTATAATCATTTCCATACAGTCCTACATCACAGCTGAAGGAGTGAGACACAGCATCAGTTTCCAAGTGCAGGTGTGTTGAATTAATGAACACTGACAGCAAAACTGGAGTCCCATAATTCCGACGGCACCTGAAGCAGCCTACAACTTATCAACCAGTTTCTAGGAGGTAAATTTATTTTCCCATCAGCTGTGACAGGAACAAACAAATGTTTACAACAAACAGGAAACGAACAACAGGCTACACGTTTTCTGGTGTTGAAATAAATCTGCAATCATTCGTCATTAAGCTTCATCTTCCACGAAGCGTTTAATGACGTTACAGTCATCTTCAGGAAGAACAAGATGGAAACATAAGATGTTATTGGAACATGGTTGTTTTCAACTTAATGCCACGACAACACATTGCTTCATACAGTCTGGAGACAATTAGTTCACAGATCTTACACAAACTGCTCAGAACAGGATTCACTAATGTTTCTACAGGAAAAGAAAAATGCCTCTTTTTTTTTACAAACTTTATTCCATTCATTTCTTTTTAAGGAACAAACACCTGTAAGTACATAAAATGTTGAAGGTGCACATGATAAACATTTAGCAAAGGTATATAAAGAGGATACACATAATACACATAATAAAAACACAGATATAAATAAAGGGCATAAAGATTTTAAAATAGCAGAAGCTGTTCATGGTTTTTCTTTTAGAGCGTGTTAAATTGATTGAATTAATTAATTAATTCAACTCTAAAAACAATAAAGCATGGTTTCTAACTGTAAATTTACATGAATGCATATAGAATTTGACCTTTATAATAAGATTCATCATTAACATGTTTGTCAGTGTCTTATTTTCCAGGAAACAAAACAATACATTCTTCTACAGTAAAATAAAACTTTCATCAATATTTTCATTAATGAAAGTTCAGAGGTTTCACCAGAAATTCTCTACAATTGGGCAATAAAACAAATTAAATGGAACAGTTTGCCAACAGATGTCCATAACAGAAGAGATGTGAAGATTCTTACATTAATTTGGGACAGTATCTAAACGATCATGTGGAGATTTGCTCTCAAAGTGTCTCTTTTCTAGTTTCTATACCTTTAAACTAAAACATGTCACTGCCTGAAGCAGCATCAACCAGCAGCTCTTTGACCCACGGCATATGTGGGCTTTTATTAGCCTGCAAACTTCTTCTAAATCAAAGAGACTTTACTTTTGCTGGTTCCATGTATTTAAAGGCAACTGACAGACTTTACTGTCTTATTAAGAGACTGTATTGCTTATTACTGTCTTAGTAAAAATATGAATGCAAAAGTAGGCCACGTTTATTCAGATAAACCTGTACAGAGTTTAAAATATATATATACATATTGGATACAGAAACCTGTATATACAGTATGTACACTGTGTGAGAAACAGAGGACATGAAGATACAAACCAAGTGTGTGTTGTAGCAACGAGCCGCTCAGCCGTTGAGAAGCAGATGATCAACTTTCTCTTTTAAGAGCCCTGAGAAGAGCAATGTGTTCTGCGTGGTACTTAAGCCCGTGATGTGCCATCATCAACACAAACATCAGTTACTACATTGGACATATCCACCTGCTTTGTAGCCATGTTCATGAGACATTTGAATTTGGTCCCCAGTCCATTATTACACAAGACCCTCTCCATAAGGATCCATAAGGATGTGTCCTGAGTCAAAAGGCCGCTCTCCTCCACGCAGTTGATCTCTTTTGAGCTCCAGTGTAAGTAAATAAACTGTTTATTCATCATCATTCCCAAATTAAAACGTCTAATGTGAAGAAAATTTAGAATTAGGCTGAAAAAAATATTCCCAACTGGTTCGCCGACAGCAGCCATTTGTCCCATGATGCTGCAGTCAAGGACACACTGTCCTCTGTTCCAGCTGTTTGTCCTTATTGATGACAGATAAAGTCCAGTTCCTGATGCATCTGTGAGCTCTGTCCACCAGAGAACATCAGTAAAGTCTGTATCCATAAAGTGTTCAGGGTGTGTGTGCCTGTCCTGCGCTCACTGGCCAATCACAATATGTAATCAGTCATCAGCGACCTGGTCCTGTTGACACAATGTGAAGCATAATATTAAACTATATTATAATAATATAAGTTTTATATTCCAAGCTGACTTTGATCTCTGTGCAGTAACATCTGTGTGAGATCATGATCCAGACTGTAGACCAGCAGCTCTGTAGAGGCTGGGCTCAGTTTCTTTGAGGTTTTATTTCTGTATCCTGCAAAGACAATGTGCCAGCACCCGACTGGATTATAAATGGGTTCTACGGCACATTTACTCTGCAGTGAACTGACACTGCACATCTGATTATCTCCAGGTTGTTTCTTCTGCTGAGGAGAGAAATACATTCACTTAAAGCAGAAACCTCTTGGACAGTGGTTCAGACTTCACAGAGTGATGTCAGGAGGGACTGTAAGGAAGAAAACACTCCTGTCTTACCTTCTTGTCATGTCGGGGGTGACATCATCACTGCTGTTTCTCCTCGAGGTGTGTTTTCCTTTTCAGTGAAATATTAATGAACAGATGAAATAATTGAATTACTGAGATAAACCAAGTATTGTCATTTACCACAGTGCATATCTACATACACACAGTTTCACAAAGAGAGTAACAAACATACCTCTGTGGGAGGGCTTCGATTTCTTGTTAGAGCTACAATAAAAACAATGAAAAACGTCTTAATCCACAACATCATGACTTGGCAGAAAGTATCATCATCCATTAAACTATGATAAAATTTTCTTTGACTGCACAGAGATCTTACCTGCTAGAATTTCTCTTCTGTTCCGGAAAAGAAAGAGAAATACAACGAGTCCAATCACTAAAAGAAGCACTACAGCGCTGATGAAAATTACTGTCACAATTAAACTGTTTTCTCCACATTCAGCATCACTTGCAGCAGTTCCTGCTTTTATCAGCTGAAGGTTTTCTGATTCACATCTGGAACGATAGAGGGACGTTTTTACTTTATAAATGTATAGAAACTTCAAAGTCACTGCAGTTGTGAGAAACCAGATGTGTCCATGTCTGATGTGAAGGTTCACTTACTGTGTGTGTGGTTCACAAGATGTAAATGTCCCATCTGAAAATGTTGCATCTCTGCAGTCAGAGCACACAGTGTCTTTGGAGGCTGTTCCTGTACAAGAACAAATGATGCACATGTTGAAAGTAGTTACTAGTGTACACATCATATGATGACAGGGTCAGTGTGATATGACATCACTACATTTCATCAGACTGTCTGATTTCCACTCAGCTGATTTTTATTATATTTGAGATTTTTGAATCCAACATTTGAAAATCAAAACATTCAATAATAGTTTTCTTTGTTTCAGTTCCAAAAATGACAATTCATCCTTTAATATTTGAGGTCTGATGAAATGTTGTAGTGCAGCTCTTTTCTCATAAGAGCAGAACAAGATGGATTTTAATTCACTATAAAGGAGAAATCACATCAGCTTCATAAACAAAGCAACTACTGTTTGACACGACACTGAAACTATCCAAATGTTATTAACTTCATTGCTTCATGCAGATATTTAAGCATCAGATATTTATGCTTATATGATCAGTAAACAACTTGACCATCAAGAAGTTACATAAACTACATTTTAACACTTGGAAACTTTTGTCCTTCAGACAGTTTAACATCCATGTTGTCTGGGTAACGGGGTAATGACATAAAACAAGAAAGTCATTTATGAAGAAAAAACAATGTTTGTGTTTTGAACCACATTTGTCCACAACACTGATGTCAGTGTGTTTGGTCCCTAATCTTCACAGTATAGAACAAACTCTCTACATGACTATTATGATATTAACATGTGAACAGCAACTTTCCGAACTGGATAAAGAAGATGAAATGTGTTTGCTCTCTGCAAGTCTGTGTCTGTACTCAGCCAAAGATTGGACTGACTGTTTCTCTAGTTCCATCAACGTCAAGAGTCACATTCCCCCAGTTTATCTTTCCTTAATATCATATCAATAATTCAAGCTTATTACCATGATAGTTTTGAATCAGGACCTTCAGTGTTTGAATCACGTAGCTCATTAAAAATAAGGTGTATCAGATAAAGAGGGCTTAAGTTGTTATTTCACATATTGAATCAACATTTAGGTAAATATAAATATAAAAACAGACTCAGGATCAGCAGTTGATGAAAGACACAAGATGTGGCTGGAAGACCAATGGACAGTTTCACTATTATCCCTTCACTTAGGGACGCAGTGACTATTTCTGTCCCTCTCACTTTGACTGGGAACTTTGAGACAGTTTTTAGTTGGTAACACAATTTTCACACCATTTCTCAGGAGCAATTTGAATAGAGCCAATGTTAAAGCCAAGCTGGGGCATCTCTGACTTCTCTGACGTTTACAGCTTTTTTGTATTTTTGTTCTTTTACATGAACTGCAGCTTGTAACTAACCAGCTTTTTTACTCAGTCCAGTCGGTCGATCATCCAAAAGTCACAGACTGACTGAGTGACTCAACTGACCTGCTCCAAGATGAGACTTTTATAAAATTATACCTACAGTATGATCTTAAAGTCAGAACAAGCAAAACCAACCTGTTTGACTGATGTATTGTCCTGGTTGACAACTTGTGTGTTTCTTTGCTGCCAGACAGCTGTTCCCTCTCGTGTCTATACAGTAGAATCCTTCCAGTGGTTCACAAACTCGGTCTGATGTTGTTGTACATGATCTCTTTATCCTCACACCAGAACCTGTCAACACACACAGAGGTTACATATGGAGATACAAAACTTCTATTGTGTTTAATCTACTAGAGAACAACTAGCATTTTATTTCTGACTAGATCTCATTAAACTAAAGATGATCTTTGGTTTCCAGTCAGTGGATTCAAAGCGTCCTTGCAGCCTAGAAATGCTGTCATTGGTCACTGCTTGGTGTTTTTAACAACCCTCTCTGTCCTCTTTACGGAGTTTAAGCTGGTGCAAGCAGAATGGGGTGGTGGTCAGAGCCAAGAGGGGCAGAGTGACTGATCTGTATGCATCTGGGATTGAACCATACATGTCTATGTGACATACTGGTAAAATCCTTTCGACCATTTGTCAGCTGAGTAGTGATAAAATCACCTAGCGTGAATTTGGGAGAGTCAGGTGTTACGAGTTCAAGCCTGTCTAATGTTTCTTGATGTGTTCTCTGACTGTGGCTGCCTCAGCTCTGCGTGGATGTGAACCAGAATGAAAAGCTGTGGGAAATCTCTGGAGAGATAGAAGTGAAGGGAGACAGCCAGGAGTTCGATGTCAGTGGTGCACAGTTCCTTGCTCATGATGAGGACCAGCATGTGTTTCATGTGTTACAGTGAATGCAAGAATGGAGGCAGTCCTGTATTCATATATGCACATTAGCCAGGATGACTGAGCTAATGTTATTGCTGCTTAAATAATAAAAATACTGAAGAAAATACAGTTGATAGCTATGAGCTAATAACTTGACTGTTAGAAAACTGAAATCAAATAGCGACTGGGGCATCATTTACCTCAGCAGCAGAAGGTAACAGACCTTTAATAGTGTCAGGGGTTTATTTCTAATTGGATCAGAATAATGGGTCAAATACTTTAAATGAGTTTGTGTTGATCAATCTCAGGTTTTATTTAAGGAAATATGGTTTGTAAAAAGATTTTTGTACTTTTGTTTGTAAAAAAGAAAGTGTCAAGATGATCTTTAGCTGCCTCCCATTTCTCTTCACCATCTTCGAGATGTTTCTACACTCCCATCCATTGTGTTACTGCCTGGATATTGTTTTCATATCCATAACTACAATACAGTGAGAGCTGCTGTAATTAATAACCTCAGTGTACAGGACACACACACACACACACACACACACACACACACACACACACACACACACACACACACACACACACACACACACACACACACACACACACACACACACACACACACACCATATTCACCCACGTTTTTTATGAAGAGTCTATATCTGTTTGTACAAGTGAGCTGTTTGCAGTATTTACTCTGACAGACACTTTTCATTATTCATTACTACTTTGCTGCTTC
Source organism: Seriola aureovittata (assembly GCF_021018895.1). Lineage (NCBI taxonomy): Eukaryota > Metazoa > Chordata > Actinopteri > Carangiformes > Carangidae > Seriola > Seriola aureovittata. The sequence continues at coordinate 21,853,397 of NC_079372.1, forward strand.
TCTGTACTGTACTCACTCCTTGCTACATAATGTACCTCTAAGCTGCTGCACTATTGACTACTGCCGTGACTTATTATCTTATTGTCGTTTTATTTTTACTTTATTAAATTTAATTATTTTTATAGCATTACGTACAGAAGTTGCAAAATCTCGTACTTATCCAATAAAAATGAAAAAAAAAAATGAAAATGAATCAAAATTTCTGCATCTTCAGAGTGACGCTGTCTTTAAACAGTTGTCTCTTCACATTGTGGTATTTGCAGTAATATTCTTACTTACTGGTTTTAAATCAGGTTTAGACACAAGTCTATACTAATAACGAGAAGATAGCAACAGAAATTTACCTTCATCACAGTTTGTGCAGAGATAACATTGTGTCTGTCCAGTGGGTTGATTCACAAATGTTCCTTCTATGCAGGGCAGACAGGAAGTAGTCCTGAACTCTGTGCAATCTGTTTTAACTCTACTTCCTGTTGAAAAGAAAAACAACAATTTAATTTCATGCAGTATTTTTTTATTGAATGAAAATGTGTTAATCTTGGGGGTACAATTAGTTAAAGTGACACTGATGTCTTCTAAAGTTTAATTCTTATTTCTAACATCAGATGAAGCCAAATTTAAAAACTAAATCCAGCCCAGTTCTTCACTGATACGATTCACTTCCACATGAACAACACCAACCCCAGGAGACAGACTGACTCCACTGTTCTACACACAAGTGGTTGATTCTGGTGAGTGTGGTTGAGACCTGGCAGCACAACAAAGTCTCTAAATGTAACTAACAGTGAAATGTCCCTTAATCATTCAATTGGATCTTACCAGCTGGACACTTAGGACAGCATTCATTTCCTGTCTGATACTCTGCTGGATGACATGTCAGGGTATTTCCTCTGAAGACTCTGATCATAAGTATCTGTGAAGAATGAAACAAAGTTTTAACAGATATATTGATAATCATGTATCATCAGTCATTTTAAATATACTGAAATCAGTTTTAAACCTGTTGCACGTGTGTTCAAACATTTAATAAATGCTTCATAATACACTGTAAAATTGTTACAAGCCAATTCATAAATATCTGATGTTTGTTCTTTATCATAAACTATTTTAAACCACAATATATTGAGGATTTGTCCATGTGCATTTATCACTTAAATGTTTGTTACTAACTATAAAATTAAAACCAATTAAAACCCCAATTAACATGTATGTCCATCTTACCCTCTATTTACATTTATAAGAGTAAAGATCTTTGGATCTTCACAAAAATGCAGGATGGACTCATGTTCAAAAGGCCTGTTCTAGGGAAGACTGTCATGTGACCCACACGACTCTGTGACCTGATAACCTGAAACCTACTGATGTTATGGGAATAAAAAGGAGGATATTTAATTCTACTGGATCTATTTGAATCTTTCTATTTCATTATTGTCCATCATTGACCACACCCTAAATTAAAGTCCATCAGTTAAACTGGCATTTCTTATCATTTCACCACTATATTTGATTAATAATATAAATACCTATAAATCAATACATTTACATTTAATTAACAGCCCCCCACACACACACACACCAATGTGATGTATACTTCACTGCCCAACAGATTCAAGCTTCCTGTAAAGTTCTGCAATAAACAACTTTACCAACAAATATGCAGCTGTGTAATGATTTCTTCTAGAAGTCATCTCAAACAGCAGGTCGGCAGGTTTCAGGGTATGAAGACACTGAGATCTCACTGTGATCTGAGATGAGGTGAGTTCTTACATCAAAAACAAGAGAAGAACATCTGGAAACAAAAAGTAAATCATGTTAAAACTGCACTGACCAGCAGGTAACCTGGTTACTGTGGATTAGAGTAACCTGGTTAACAGCTGTACATTTCTGCTGGTTACTGGAGCTGTTTCTGTCCAGTTTTAAACAGTCAGATGCAGAAGATGTTTGAAGAAGTTTGAGCCTTTGTTTTACTTTCCTTTGTTGAAATAAGAGGATCTGGTGCTGGACTCTGCTCAGGTTTTAAAGTTCATTGCTCTGCTCAAAGTCTGTTTCCAGCTCAGCTCAGACTAGTTCTTGTATGTGAGACAAGTTTTACAAGATTGTATGAACCTGATAAGTGGAACATGAAGCATCGTTTTATAAAAGTTCAACTACAAGTGAAACTGAAAGTTTACAGAACTGAACAACAGCTTCGACCTGTTTTACAGTTGCTCTCTTACTTTGAAAACATTACTAACAAAACCAGAATACACCAAGCAGACACCGCAGCTACAAATTAGGGCACTTTATCTCAGTTCTTTATCCTATACTTTAACAAATAACTGATACAGATTACATAGCAATTACGCAGACTTACCATCACGAGTTTCACTGTGATTTTCTTAGCGAGAGGCGATATTAAGGACCGTATGAAGGTATGCCGATTTCCAGGTACAATGAGACAACAGAAGAAGTCCAATCCAAACCAGCTGTGGTTTAGTCCAGTGTTTTAGGTTCATATGAACAGGTGGCAGCTGGTCGAGGCAATGGAGGATGAGAAGAATCGATGCTGTTTTTTCATCTAAACAGAAAATATAAACCACGTGTTACATCTACTAACACTCTAACTTTAACATGACAACTCAAGCAAAATACTACAAGGTCCAAAGAACAAAGGAACTCACATTTACACTCAGACAAACATCAGGAGAGAGAGTTCAGGCTGCTGCAGGTTGGTCAAAGAGTTTAAACAAGGAATCAACCCTTCTTTAAGCCCTTCAGTCTCACCCTGACACAGCTCCTCCTCCTCCGTCCTTATCACAAATGCAAAATATAAAACCCGCTTTTTTTAACTGTCTTGGCACTGACAATGTTTAATCTCTGTAATAAAAAATATAAACCAGCACAATATACTAAGATCAAGATTGAGTGTAATGATAAAAGTCCAAAGTGCAGTGAAACAAAGAGGAAGTCTTTGGAAGTTACTATGTCCTAATACTTCTACAGCAGTGGCGATTGGATGATCTGTCTGAGGCTGAGTCCCTTTTTGATTGACAGCGAAATGAGCGAATCAGCGATCTTGAAGTAAAAGCATCCACCGGAGCAGTTTTCAAATTTTTAATTCCGTTGTTCAGAGTTGATCTGGAGGCGTTACTGATCCTCAGCGACTTTGTGTTTGTTAAAAACAACTAGCGTTGTGTTTGGCGACTCTCTGCTGTCACTGCGAATTTACATATAAATAAACGGACACATTTTATCATGTAGGCCGAAAATGAGCTTCCCCTCATTATAAGACCAGAAGCCGCCACTGCTGTCATGTGCCACTGACAATGTTTAATCTCTGTAATAAAAAAAGCAAAAACAGCACAATATACTCAGATCAAGATTGAGTGAAATGATAAAAGTCCAAAGTGCAGTGTCACAAAGAGGAAGTCTTTGGACACTCATTGTACTAGATGCTTCAGTGACAGAGCCCATGCTGCAGGACGAGCAGCACAGGCAGGAGCTGCAGCAAAGACGCCGGGTGGATAAAATGACAGCATAACCAATGATCCGAAAGGAAAACGTGTATAATCATGCTGCCTGGACATTCCCACAACCAGATATTAGATTAGATTAGATAAACTTTATTAATCCCACAACTGAGAAATTCACTCACCACAGCAGAAACATGTATGGAATAAACATCTATGGAAATATACATCAAAAATACACCAAATATAAACCAATATACACCAATAAATACAATATACACAATACACACAATATGTACATGAAAATGCAAGTTTGCACATTGTCAGGAAGAGCAGGATTTGTGGAGTCTGACAGCTGCTGGAATGAAGGACCTGCAGATCCTCTCCTTCTTACAGCGAGGATGTAAAAGTCTGCTGCTGAAGAAGCTACTCAGAGACCCTACAGTGTCATGCAGAGGGTGAGAGTTATTGTTCATGTCAGCTTAGCTAACATCCTCCTGTCACCTACTTCCTCAATGGAGTCTAGGGGGCAGCCCGGGACAGAGCTCGCTTTCCGGATCAGTTTGTTGAGCCTCTGCCTATCCCTGTCAGTGCTGCCCCCTCTCCAGCAGACCACAGCGAAGTAGATGGCTGAGGCCACCACAGAGTCGTAGAAGGTCCTGAGGAGAACCCCACACACGCCAAAGGACCTCAGTCTCCTCAGCAGGTGAATGCGACTCTGACCCTTCTTGTAGAGAGCGTGGGTGTTGGTGGACCAGTCCAGTTTGTTGTTCAGGTGAACCCCCAGGAACTTGTAGTTCTCCACCACCTCGATGATCTTGCTCCAGCTGACAAAGTCCCTGATGACTGTCCTGTATTCCAGTTCATTTCCCTCTGAAACACACCCAACAATGGCTGTGTCGTCAGAGAACTTCTGGACGTGGCAGTGTGTGGTATTGTGTGTGAAGTCCGAGGTGTACAGGGTGAAGAGAAAAGGGGAGAGCACCGTACCCTGGGGGGCACCTGTACTGCAGAGCACCACATCAGACACACTGTGACGAAGCCTCACGTACTGTGGTCTGTTGGTGAGGTAGTCTATCATCCATGCAGCCAGGTAACGGTCCACTCCCACACTTTCCAACTTCACTCTGAGCAGTGGCGGCAGGATCGTGTTGAAAGCACTAGAAAAGTAAAAAAACACGACCCTCACAGAGCTCCCACTGTCCTCCAGGTGTAGCAGTGATCTATGCAGTAGGTAGATCACTGCATTGTCCACCCCAACACTAGGCCGGTAAGCAAACTGCAGGGGGTCAAGCTGTGTGCTCATCAGTGGTCTCAGGTGACTCAGGATGATCATCTCCAAAGTCTTCATCAGGTGAGAGGTCAAGACAACAGGCCTGAAATGGTTAGGCTCCTTGGGGCGCTGGGTTTTAGGTACCGGGACCACACAGGAGGTCTTCCACAGGACCGTTACTTTCTCCAGGCTCAGACTCAGATTAAACAAGTGCATGAGAACACCACAGAGCTGATCTGCACAGTCCTTCAGTAATCTGGGGCTGATGCCATCCGGGCCTGGGGCCTTCCTTGTCTTGATCTTCTTAAGTTGACACTTCACCTGATCAAGTGTTATGAAGAAGGGGGTGGAAGATGACTGAGGTGAGGATATGGGGGTGGTGGGGGGTGAGAGGGGGCGGTTGTACTGGTGGGGAGGGGAGGGCTGGAGGTGAATGGGAGTTGAAAGTAGCGGGTTGAGGAGAGGAGGTGGAGCTGGCCCAGGGAGGTGTGAAGAGGGTGCAGGGCAGGTAAGGGGGGAGGGGGCAGAATCAAATCTGTTGAAGAACAGATTCAGTTCATTGGCCCAGTTCTTGTCGCCGCAGCTCAGGTCTCTCCTCACTCCTTTTCCGTGGCCAGAGATGTTCTGCAGTCCACTCCAGACATCTCTGGTGTTATTCTGCAGAGATGTCTGGAGTGGAATATGCAGCAATTCATTCTATAAGCCTATGACCCTCATGCTAACTTTGTGCACACTGAAGAGGCAAAGATTGTTTATAACACAAACTATGCTCCAGATCATGTGGTAGCGTCAACTTTACAGGAGTTACCCTCCAGAGACCGTGAAAGTGACAGTGAAATGTTATTAGCTGTTTACAGATAAACTACAGTTCCCATATTTTCTATAATGAAGGAAAATGTCATCCACTATGTGGCTCACTGATGTATGGACAGTGGTGGACGGCAGTTGGGATGGTACAAAAGATAACTTGGCAGAGTGTATATACAAGGGAGCTCATGAGTGAATGGGGAGACGGTGAGCAGAAAGGCAGGACAGGCTGGTTACTGCAGGGCAGGTGGTAGGAGCTGGGCCTGAAATGACAAGACAGAGAGTGAAAATGGAAGAGACTGTGACAGGCTCCATTTCTATTTGCAGTCTGGGTCTTTTGGAGGCTCATATTCCTTGGACAATGATGATACAACAGTGTCACAAGCTGTTGGTTGGAACTTGCTCAGTGTAGTCAAAACCAGTTTCCTTTTTTCTCTTTTTTGTTTATATGTTTCACTTCCTGTATGTTGATGAGAGGTCATTTTGTAATAACCACCATAAAGACACCCTACGGAGGAAACCCATTTAAGCTATTTGCCATTTCATTCTTTCAGTCACTAGCAGGAGCTCAGGACCAAAGGGGAGGGTTGGAATAAAGACTGACTGTTAAATCAAGAGCTTTGTCTTCCAGCTCAGCTTCCTCTTCGCCACGTCTGTCAGTGTCCCGCTACATCCTACCCTCACTCGTGAGCAAGACCATGAGATACTCCTTCACTCGGGGCAACAACACAACAACTCATCCCCAAGTTTAAACATCTTGAAGTTCTTAAGATTACATCTACTCCTTCTGCCTCATAAACCTCCAGAATTCATGAAAATGCAAATAGTCCATTCTCAGTGAATGTGCACAGGAGGCTTCAACTCTCTCCAACACATGCTGCTTCTATCTGCTCGACTTAATCTCAGACTTGAAATGAGCTGTGAGAAAGTTTCCCTCTTCAGCAGCTGACTGTGAACAGAGCCTCCTGGTGTCAAACTCTGCACATGCACATCCTTCAACACAGTGAAGATCAAACATCCCAGGGAAGTAACAAGAGGACACACCAATGATTCTGATTGGCTTTTTTTTCCTGGAAAGTTTAAACATGGGATATGATGACCAGGCCCCATCGGATTCTTCTCCCCACCCAAAGAAACAAAACCTTTTACAGCAAGCCATAAGCTTTTTATGAATATCAGGTATCTACTGTACAATGATGAAGTCTTGTCAGCCAGTGTGGATATTGAACTGCGTCTGCCAACTGTGCAACTGTTAGAGATCGCATCAATCAATTCAAGGAACATGCGTCCATATCAAGCCGGTTAAATTTGAAAAAAGATCTTTTTCTCTCCATTTCAGCCCAACATCAGGACTGAAACAGTGAGGACAGTAGCACGACACTGAACAACAACTGCCATCATGACTGAATCCATTGTATAGCCTCACCCTGACACAGCTCCTCCTCTTGCCGCCACTTTGACTGTCATGTGTCACTGACAATGTTTAATCTCTGTAATAAAAAATCTAAAACAGCACAATACACTCAGATCAAAATTGAGTGTAATGACAAAAGTCCAAAGTGCAGCGTCACAAAGAGGAAGTCTTTGGAAGTTACTATGTCCTAATACTTCTACAGTGTACCAGGTATTTAATATTGAAATGACCTGGAATTGACAGAGTGAAAAAAAGAAATTACTGGGATCATGTTCATACAATGAATAAATAAACAAATATTTAAACAGAGGTGATAATCCACACAAGAGACAATAAAACTAAAAATATGAAACATTGACATTGACACAACCCACCCCAGCCCATCGTTGTGTGAACATGTAGACATTGTAATCCTGTGTTTTTACACCAGAGTTACTTTACACCATATTCACAGTACAGTGGATGTATTTTCAGTTACAGCGTCCTGGACTTTGAAGCAGTTGCAGAGCCTGTAAATTCTACTGTTCTGACAAAATGAGCTGCTTTCTGAATATTTTCTATTCTTGAGTCGTGTGAAGCCTGTATAACAAAAGTAAAAAAGATAAACAAAGTTGTAAAGAACACAGTGTTTTGTATCACTGTAAACCATTTACTGCATTAGGTGCGTCATGTGAAAGCATGTTGCACTGACTCTGGCCACTAGAGGTCAGGAGTGCACAGTTTTAAAGTGCTCTGATGATGTTAGTTCACTGTATGAATCTGACAGCCTGCACTGACCGGAGCCATGTTCAATCCACACTTTGATTTGTCCTGATGAGGAAACCAGTGATTCACTTTCAGTCAGCTGTGTGGTCCCTGAAAAATCTGTCATGGGTTCACAAGATAATGAGAATAAATAAATGTTACACTGAAGAATATAACAGTTCTTAAGTCTTAACATTACAATATGCACAGTAGGAAACATAAATGTTGACGGAGCTTTGTCAGAGGGTTTGGGTTACGAAGATAACTGAATTTTAACAGCAGCAACAGTTGTGTCAGATTTAGCAGTGATCAAATTACTCAGCTAAATCTTTGTGATCAGCAAAACTAATTAAGGTTCTGTTTTCTACGGTGGCCCTGAGAGCTCAACGCACTGCAATTTAAGAAAACACAAACAAAGACACAAACACACTGCAGATTCAGAAAAGACATTCATCAATTTGACAACACATGCGCTGCAAACACTCACAACGCATGCAACTACACAAACACACTGTAAAGTCAGTCCTAGAACACAATTGTTTCCGGCATACACAAGTGTGAGGGTAGCGGTGGGTTGGGGTATGAAGGCGTAATTCTAACCGCAGCGGGGGTTCGAGGTCAACCCGTGGCCCTGTGCGCCATATCATTCTCTCTCTCTTTCTCTCTCTCTCTCTGCAACTTAAAAAGAAAATGAAAGTGGTGAACCCAGCTGTGACACATTTGTTACCCAGTGCTTTTAACTTAAAAAGTCACCATTGGGCATTGGACAGCAAGTCCCAGCCAGGTTCATCACATTTTAGTGTCCCCTGGAAACACTTCCATTGTGTTGTGGGACCGAATTTACAGCGTGTTTGTGTGTTTGCATGTGTTATGTTTGTATTTTGTTGAGCTCTTAAGGCCACCGCAGTTTTCTAGCGCTTTGATGTTGTAGAGGAAGGAAGCAGCTTTAAGAGGTTCTGTAGGGAACTTTCCATTTGATTCCTTTAGAATTTAGTCCAAACTTATTACTGATTAATCTTTTTAATTTGGTTATATCTTAATGCAGGAAACAGCAAATAGTAACAACACTGCCAAAGGCTTGACATTTAAACTTTTTATAACACAATCAAAAAGTCTAGATACAACAGAGGTCACCACTAGGCGGACCGTGATCCGGATCCAGACCGGGACACTGTCCTAATCGGACCTGGACCTATAACCCATGTTTCCATGTGAGATTTGTTAGAAAGAAAATAGTTACATAAAATGCATAGTAGGTCATACAGGAGCATTTGGCCACATGCAGAGGACAACAATGTTGAGAAGTTAGTATGAGATCATTATTTCAACGTTAAGAAACGGAGCAGATGTGGATCATTGTTACTAACTGAATGTTATTTTTACAGAGAGCGTCATTTTTCACTTGGCAAAACAAGTTTCAGCATTTAAATAGATGAATGTATATATATATACGAACACAGGAAGAGCCGGGTATGTAATAATTGGTAAATATACTGCAGAGATCAATAGTATTAATAATAATAATAATAATAATAATAATAATAATGATAATTCACATATTTGGTTATAATTTGAAAGTAAAAGTGAACAGTAAACATTATTGAATGAAAAGAGAAAATGTAACATTAAAGTGTTAAAATATTCTATTACCAGTAAAAGTTCTTCTCTTAAAGTCACACTCAAGTCACAAAAGTACAGAAGTATTATCAGTTAAATGCATTTAAAGTATCAAACGTGAATTTAATGTCCTTCTCACTGAGCACAACAGTGTGTAGCTGGCTGGTGTTATGTGGTGCAGAAGTTTGCAGTGCAGAGCTTTGCAGGATGTACAAGGTGTTTTGTACTTTGGAGGAGTGGTTTTGTGATTTTGTGAGTCCGACCCAACGTGAGTCTGTTCAATGTGGCATCCATAATTCAAACCTTCAGAAATGAGAACAGGTATGCAACTGTCTAATGGCGACTTCAGCATTACTGTGAAATTGTACCTATGCTACATAGATGCTGACTCTGTCCAAGGTTGGATATGTCAGTCTAGGAAGTTCTTCCCTCCTTATTTGGCAAGAGAAAATATATCATGTGATGTGGATTACAAATTGTGGCCAGACCCAGCACGGAGGATAGATGCAGCTTGCAAATGCAGCTGGACAAATTGGTATATGGTTGTGTGTTTTTGTGCACTGTACAACACTGAACTACTGTTGCAACTGTAATGTTATATATAAATATATTTAGTTTCAAAATTGCATTGGTGTTGACTTTGTACGTTTCAACCCTTCTGCACTGTCCCTTTAAAACACTGTGCGTGCAGCAGAATGAGACGTTTCATCTCTGTGTGGTATAAGTGGGCCGTGTTGCTCTGACCACTCAGCCCTTATCAGCCTATCACCGCCTGAGGGCAGATGTTAAAGGTGAGTGGTTGCCATATCAACGCCCTCTGGCTCTCTGATGCTGAAGGCTCATTCCACTTCCTGGATGCCGCGTTGGAGGTCTGTATTCCCGCCTGTCGCAGGTAGGGAAGCAGTGGCTACGAAGTTCTGCTCCAAATTGCTAGTCCATTTGTATTATAACAGGCGTTCTACCTCTTGTGAGTCAGTCTACCTCTACCATCGCTGTCGGTGCGTGCTCTTTTTCTTTGCACTGTCGCGTTCTGTTGCTGCACGTGAAGTTACAGCTGTTTTATTGTCTCCACAGCGGTATGAGCGCGGTATATTCTGCTCTCCCTCGCCGAGCCCATAGTTCACTGCTGCCTGGTTTGTAAGCATCACGGCCCTACCTCCACTTTTTATTTTTCTCTGTGGCTCTTAAAATTAATAACATTGATTTATGACAGGGTTTGGGCCCAACTGATTCAGCGTGGAGCTGTGGCGGCGGCTACACAGACTAACGTACAGGAAACGCTGCTACGTTGCTGAGTCATAACTGCCTTTACTTCTGAGACTTAACCTCTTAACCCCTGGGTCATTAACTGATGTGGGTATCAGCCCTTTTTCTTTTGTTAAACTGCCGATTTTGTTGGTGCGTGTGTGTGTTGTTTAGTAGCTTTAGTATTTTTGTTTGGGTGTAACCCCACTGATTGTTTCCCTTTGTCCCTTTCAGAAGCTGAGAGCCTAAGGTGATGGGGCAGGTGACCTCTGGTGGCAGAGTCTCCTTCCTGTGTGCTGTGCGTTGCACCCCTGGGTTTTTTTGTTTTCCACCACTGAGTGTATGAGTGTTTCCATAATGAATGGGATGACTTTCCCTGGGATCCCTCTCATCCCTCGTTGGCCCATCTCTCCACTGGTAAGCCTCAGCTGTGATAAGGCCCCCCTTTCTTTTTCTCCCCATTAAGTTAACATGTGGATGTTGCTTGAATCACGTTAAGCAATTGTTTCATATTGTATTAAATAAAGCATAATTTATTTTACTGGAACCACGTCTCCTGCTGCATTTGTAGGATGGACCTGAATACCTTCTCTGGTGTTGCTAAGGTTAATATATTACCTTGGGTGAAATTCACAAAGTGGCGTTGTTGGGTTTTGGGTTGATCATTATTGGATATCACCGCTCACTCCCGCCACGTATGGAAATGTACATACAAGTTGCACGCATTGGATTCACACTAAAGTCTATTTTCATAACTTTTCATACTTTCAAAGGGTAAAATTAAGTAAATGTTATTTTGGTCTAAATTTACCTGCGTCGTTTGGGTTCAAAACAGGTAAAGTTACAAAAATGTTCAAGTTCAAGTTTACTAACAGGAAAAGACCAAAACCAGGCAGGTAGAGTGAGGTCAACTTATCCAAACAGACATCAGACTGAAGAATAGTCTAAAAAGCAGGAAGAGGTCATTACAAAGTTCAGACAGGTAACACTACGACTTAAGCACAAAAGACAATCAGCGAATGAATGAAAGTGGGTCAGTATTCATTCTGCTGGGCTGATGGGGAAATGGGAACAGGTGTATGTAGGTGGGTGAGAAAGGTCAGGTAATGGGAAATGATCAGAAAAGGAAGTAGAAATGAATAAATACATGACAGGGCAAAAACCAGACGTGGTTTTACAACTGGGAGCTGCCCCACTGTTAACTACGATGATGGTTTTATTTATAGCTAGTATCTTATGAGAAGAAGGGCAAATGTTCCCTGTCAGATATGCATGTTGACATAAGCATCAAGTGTTGCATGCATTTTTGCTTTTTTCTTTCCCAATCAAGAATACAGATGTGCAGTATGTGCAGTGTATTAAACATAAATTCTGTATGTACATTCTTTATTTCATGCACTCGGCTAACAAGTCAAGATAACATCAGTGCTCTTGTGGTATAACTAGACCTTTTAATTAGAATCTGTCCAGTGTTACTGAAAAGGACATCAGTGCGCATATATTCAGTGTATACTTCACTACCACAGTTTAACATGTAGAAACATGAGTGAGATATTAATTGGACAGTACAGACAAATGTGAAGGGTGCAATATGGTATTCATCAATCATAGATTATAGCTGCTGTGCTCATACAAAATTCACTATCATATACACCATAATGTAGTCGGGCTCTGCAGAAAAACTCACAGCAGATGACGGGGTGTCACATTAGCAACACTCCTGGTATTTAGTGATCAAGTTTCCACATGTTTGAGTCCAGTACTAAAGAGACACTTGAGACTACGAGTGATGCAAACGACTGTTGTGCAAGTTTACACTTCACCAGAAATGTCTCACAGCTCAGGTCACAAACATTAAATTGAGCTAGTTTTGAATTTTCGAATTTTTTAAATTTTTTTTATAATTCTTTTACAGTAGAACTTCCTCCTTCCCATCCATCCTCAGCCCTCAGTCACTGCCACTTCACATACTAATGAATTACTATATATAGAGCCACAGACGGAGAATACTTTTAAAAGCCAATTAAAAAAACAACGTGAGTTCATGTTTTATGTATTTATGTTGTGAGTTCGACTGAGGTGGAGGGACTTTGCGGCTGTTGGCTCATGGTCTCATGGTCTCATGGTCTGATCCTTTCTCATCTTTCACTTGCAGATATTTCGAAAGACTGGTCAGATGCTGCAACTTGAAGTGTCATTTCAAAGTCTTGGCCCATGCAGCTGACCTTCTGACTTGTTTTGTCAGGCAAAATTTGTATAAGATTGTGACATTTGTCTGTTGGAATCTCCATGATTTGTGAAAAATCCTTCACAACGCTCCTATGAACTGGACCAGCAGCTGGTATTTGTATTGCCAACACTAGACGCCTGATGCTGTAAATCCTCAGGTGCCAACGTGAAAACCAAGTTCTTCTTCTGATGTCTTTTGACAGTTGGCAAACAGCTTTTTGGTACATTACCGGAGAAGTGGATGACTGCCCTGACACAGGGATGCAGACGGCCTGATGGCGCAGTCGGACCGAAACTGAATTCAAGTTAATTTCTATTTGGAGCGGGGGGAGATGCATTCGCTTCAAGTCGTGAACTGACCCACGTCCTCCGCTTCGTGCAGCATTCAATCAGTTTGGCTCACACAACAAGAAACAACATTAACTTTCTTTCACGTGGGAATCGAACACAGCTCTCCTATGTCATCTTCCTGTGTTTTGTTGTAACAGCTTGTTACTGTGTGCCCGCCTGTTACACCTGTTCTGTTCAGTGTCGTGCTACTGTCCTCACTGTTTCAGTCCTGATGTTGGGCTGAAATGGAGAGAAAAAGATCTTTTTTCAAATTTAACCGGCTTGATATGGACGCATGTTCCTTGAATTGATTGATGCGATCTCTAACAGTTGCACAGTTGATAGACGCAGTTCAATATCCACACTGGCTGACAAGACTTCATCATTGTACAGTAGATACCTGATATTCATAAAAAGCTTATGGCCTGCAGTAAAAGGTTTTGTTTCTTTGGGTGGGGAGAAGAATCCGATGGGGCCTGGTCATCATATCCCATGTTTAAACTTTCCAGGAAAAAAAAGCCAATCAGAATCATTGGTGTGTCCTCTTGTTACTTCCCTGGGATGTTTGATCTTCACTGTGTTGGATGTGCATGTGCAGAGTTTGACACTAGGAGGCTCTGTTCACAGTCAGCTGCTGAAGAGGGAAACTTTCTCACAGCTCATTTCAAGTCTGAGATTAAGTCGAGCAGATAGAAGCAGCATGTGTTGGAGAGAGTTGAAGCCTCCTGTGCACATTCACTGAGAATGGACTATTTGCATTTTCATGAATTCTGGAGGTTTAAGAGGCAGAAGGAGTAGATGTAATCTTAAGAACTTCAAGATGTTCAAACTTGGGGATGAGTTGTTGTGTTGTTGCCCCGAGTGAAGGAGTATCTCATGGTCTTGCTCACGAGTGAGGGTAGGATGTAGCAGGACACTGACAGACGTGGCGAAGAGGAAGCTGAGCTGGAAGACAAAGCTCTTGATTTAACAGTCAGTCTTTATTCCAACCCTCCCCTTTGGTCATGAGCTCCTGCTAGTGACTGAAAGAATGAAATGGCAAATAGCTGAAACGGGTTTCCTCCGTAGGGTGTCTGCATGGGCTCAGCCATAGACTTGAGGAGCCTGGACACCCGGAGTAGAGCCGCTGCTCCTTTACGTCAAAAGGAGCCAGTTTAGGTGTTTCAGGCTTTTGATTAGGACACCTACTGGGTGCCTTCATTTAGCCGTTCTCCTGGAACGTTCAACTGGGAGGAGACCCCAGGGTAGACCCAGAACTCGCTAGAGGGATTACATATCCCATCCGGTCTGGAACGCCTCGTGATCCTGTGCTTAGCCTGCTGCCAACGCGACCTGAGCACGGATAAGTGGAAGAAAATGGATGGATGGATGGATGGATGGATGGGTTTAAACTTTTTGGTGGAAAACCAGGACCGACACAAATTATTCCAAGCAGAGTATTTCTGTACGTCTTAAATTAAAATGTCTGGAGGGATCTTCAATGTTTTCCTGATGCACAGTAAAATATAAAAAACAGTAGTCTGAGGTTTGAGGGTGGTTATTACAAAATGACCTGTCATCAACATACAGGAAGTGAAACATATAATCGGAACAGGGAAAAAAGGAAACTGGTTCTGACTACTGAGGAAGTTCTAAACCAACAGCTTGTGACACTTTTGTTCTGCTGTTGATGCACTTTAATATTAGTGTTTGTGTTTCAAACCTCTAAGTTTTTGACCAACTTCTCCTTCATGTTTAATGAACTGAAAACAGAAAGTTTCATGTTGAAGTGCTTTTTACAAGAAAACCTTCAAACTGTTCAGTGAAATATAGTGTGTAATTACAGGTTCGGAGAGATACATACATACAATATATATTACATATATGTTATGTAAGTCATGTGGTTACTGTTGCATCATAATCAGGAAAATTGTTGTCATTGTCAACTTTATTTGTAAACATCATTTTGGATGGGACTGAACTGAACTGCAAAGTTTGGTTTTGTCAGACTGACTTGATGTTACGGACTGAAACTTAAGAAAACACTTGCAAAGACACAAACGAGATGCAAATTTAGAAAACATCATCAATTTGATAACACATACGCTGCAACACACAACATAACAGAAGTGTTGCCAGGTGACACTAATAAGAGATGAACCTGGCTGGGACTTGTTGTTCAATGTCCAACTGTGACTTTTGAAGTTAAAAGCATTGAATAACAAATGCATCCCAGCCAGGTTCATCACTTTTTCTTTTTAAGTCATGTTTTGCCTGAATTCGAGACTGAGGGAGAGAAATTTAGAGAGAAATGTCTGTGATGCTCAGTGAATTTTCTTTTTAGTTTAAAGGCCAAAGGTGAACTGTGAACTGTGATGTGGACCATAGCCATCAATGACAAAATCACTGCAGTCTGGTCCTGAGCGGTTTTTGGAATATGAGCCTCCAAAAGACCCAAACTGCAAATAGAAATGGAGCCTGTCACAGTTCATTCTCTTCCATTTTCACTCTCTGTCTTGTCATTTCAGGCCCAGCTCCTACCACCTGCCCTGCAGTAACCAGCCTGTCCTGCCTTTCTGCTCACCGTCTCCCCATTCACTCATGAGCTCCCTTGTATTTACACTCTGCCAAGTTATCTTTTGTACCATCCCAACTGCCGTCCACCACTGTCCATACATCAGTGAGCCACATAGTGGATGACATTTTCCTTCATTATAGAAAATATGGGAACTGTAGTTTATCTATAAACAGCTAATAACAGCTGTCACTTTCACAGTCTCTGGAGGGTAACTTCTGTAAAGTCGACGCTATCACATGATCTGGAGCATAGTTTGTGTTATAAACAATCTTTGCCTCTTCAGCGTGCACAAAGTTAGCATGAGAGTCATAGGCTTATAGAATGAATTGCTGCATATCTGGTTGTGGGAATGTCCAGGCAGCATGATTATACACGTTTTCCTCTCGGATCATTGGTTATGCTGTCATGTGTTTGCTGCTGCAGCTCCTGCCTGTGCTGCTCGTCCTGCAGCGTGGGCTCCGTCACTGAAGCATCTAGTACAATGAGTGTCCAAGATAAGTTGCATTAACTGGTTTACCTAGCGTCTCTACACTGTGTAAAGCACTGTGGCGCTGCGGGGATGAATGAGAAGAAGTCGTGTCGGTTACTGATAAGTAGCTGATTCTGAACAAAAGATGAACGAGTTCTAGCGCATATTTAGTCAATGAAATGTTCACACAACAGTACATATTTCACCACTTATTTTGTTGACATTTTAGGGGAAGCTGAGCTTCCCTTGCAGTCTTAGAGCAATCGCCACTGCTGTAGAAGTATTAGGACATAGTAACTTCCAAAGACTTCCTCTTTGTTTCACTGCACTTTGGACTTTTATCATTACACTCAATCTTGATCTGAGTATATTGTGCTGTTTTAGATTTTTTATTACAGAGATTTAAAATTGTCAGTGACACGACAGTTAAAAAAAGCGGGTTTTATATCTTGCAGTTGTGATAAGGAAGGAAGAGGAGGAGCTGTGTCAGGGTGAGACTGAAGTGTTGAGTCCTTGTTCGAACTCTTTGACCAACCTGCAGCAGCCTGAACTCTCTCTCCTGATGTTTGTCTGAGTGTAAATGTGAGTTCCTCTGTTCTTTAGACCTTGTAGTATTTTGCTTGAGTTGTCATGTTAAAGTTAAAGTGTTAGTAGTTGTAACACATGGTTTATATTTTCTGTTTAGATGAAAACCAGCATCGATTCTTCTCATCCTCCATTGCCTCGACCAGCTGCCACCTGTTCATATGAACCTAAAACACTGGACTAAACCACAGCTGTTTGGATTGGACTTCTTCTGTTGTCTCATTGTACCTGGAAATCTGCACCTTCATACGGTCCTTAATATCGCCTCCTAACTTTTCAAAAACCCAGCGAAGCTCATATGTCCGAGGCCACGTGAAGTGCTCGTATCTGTGTGACCGGGAAGTGTGTGGGAGGATATGTCTCACAGCAGCGACGGTAAGTTCACGTCATTTCTGTGTAATTTCTATCAGTTATTTGTTAAAGTCCAGGATAAAGAACTGAGATCAGTATATTGTTGTAGTATCAGTGAAAACTCCTGCTGCTTCTTAATGTGTCGGTTCATGAAACTTCGCAGCTGAATATTGTTTCTTCATCGGTCACATTTGGTCTGTATGTGACGTCTGTTGTTCAGGTCTTCCTCAGTCGCTGCAGCGGAGCTCTTCTTTATAATATATTATAGAACAGTATTATAATATTATAGAAGTCTGAGACTCGAGCAGTTTAACTGCTAAGAAGCTTCTAAAACATAAATATTAACAAAGAATGGTTCAGGTGAAATAAACAGGAAATCTTAGCGATCAGGAAACAGAGGCCTCACCCTGTTGTAGGATTATAAAGTGCCTTCAGTTGTAGCTTGGTGTAAACTGGTTTTGTTAATAATGTTTTCAAAGTAAGAGAGCAACTGTAAAACAGGTCGAAGATGTTGTTCAGTTCTGTAAACTTACAGTTTCACTTGTAGTTGAACTTTTATAAGACGATGCTTCATGTTCCACTTATCATGTTCATACAATCTTGTAAAACTTGTTCTCACATACCATAACTAGTCTGAGCTGATCTGGAAACAGACTTTGAGCAGAGCAATGAACTTTAAAACCTGAGCAGAGTCCAGCACCAGATCCTCTTATTTCAACAAAGGAAAGTAAAACAAAGGCTCAAACTTCTTTAAATCACTTCTGCATCTGACTGTTTAAAACTGAACAGAAACAGCTCCAGTAACCAGCAGAAATGTACAGCTGTTAACCAGGTTACTCTTCTCCACAGTAACCAGGTTACCTGCTGGTCAGTGCAGTTTTTACATGATTTACTTTTTGTTTCCAGATGTTCTTCTCTTATTTTGGACGTTAAAACTCACCTCATCCCAGATCACAGAGAGATGGTGTCTTCATACCCTGAAACCTGCCGACCTGCTGTTTGAGATGACTTCTAGAAGAAATCATTACACAGCTGCATCTTTGTTGGTAAAGTTGTTTATTGCAGGAACATTTGTATTTATTGATCTGCACTAAACTGTGCTAATGTCATCCCTCTATTTTTATTTCTTATTTCTTGTAACTTCATTCTTAACTTACATTTTATGTTGTGTGTTTTTGCTTGATCCTGGCTTCCTGCACTTTAATCACCAAGTCAAATTCCTGTGTAGGCTGCACGGTGGTACAGTGGTTAGCGCTGTCGCCTCACAGCAAGATGCCAGTGTGGGTTCTCTCCGGGTACTCCGGCTTCCTCCCACAGTCCAAAGACATGCAAAATGGGGACTAGGCTGATTGGATACTCTAAATTGACCATAGGTGTGGCTGTGAGTGTGAATGGTTGTCTGTCTCTAGGTGTTTGCCCTGCGATGGACTGGCGACCTGTCCAGGGTGTACCCCGCCTCTCGCCCGAAAAGATGCTGGGATAGGCTCCAGCCCCCCCGCGACCCTACTAGAGGATAAGCGGTAGAAAATGAATGAATGAAATTCCTGTGTACATTTGGTGAATAAAGCGATTGTGATTACAGGGAGCTTGTTGGGAAGTATATTATACATCACACTGCTGCTCCTCTCCAACATTATTGATTATTTAAACCTTTTTCTTTTCTGACTCTTTTCTCTCTCTGTCACTCATATGATCATTTCGGGGTCCAGAGAAAAAGCTGGGGGCGGAGCTTAGGTTGCTGACATGGTAGAGCGTGATGTTGCAAACTAGTCCTTACTGCAGCACCCCGGGTTTGAATCTGACCCGTGGCCCTTTGCTGCTGTCACCCCTCTCTCTCTCTCTGTCTAACTTTACTGTCACTCTCTCACTGTGACTATAATGAAGACAAAACATAAGAGTGAACAGCTGTGGCGAGTGCGAGGGGAACTGGACATAAGAAGCCAAAAACAACAGAAGTTTCACCTCCTGTTTTAGAGTCATGTGATGTTTGTGAGCAGAAGAGTCAGCTGTATTACAGCTTTGTATTCTCAAACTACTCTCTATGGAGAGTCGTTTTCCTCAGTGTGTGCAGGTCAGAATTCCAGCAGAATTCAAGTAATCTGCACTTTAAATCACATTTATCAGCAGTTTTAAGTCAAAGAAGAAAGTAATATAAAAATATCTAAATGTGAATCACTGGTCTGCCTCCACATAAACAGATGCAGACTCTCCAGCAGGTTTCTGTAAATGAATTTAAACTCTACATTGTGTCCCAGTTTATGCACATACTCCCCTCTGACACAAATGTGACTCAACAACTGTCACGAGCTGCATATTTTAAATCACATGTGGAGGTTAAATGATAAGAAATACCAGTTTAACTGAGGAACTTTAATTTAGGGTGTGGTCAATGATGGACAATAATGAAATATAATGATTAAAATAAATTCAGTAGAGCCACATATCTGCCTTTTTAGTCCCATAACATTACTGAGTCATGTGGGTCACATGACAGTCTTCCCTAGAACAGGCCTTTTGAACATGAGTCCATGCTCCTTTCTTCTTTGCTCTTCATAAATAGAAATAGAGGTTATCCTTATGAGAGCTCTCCTCAATTTAACAGTGAGTAACAAACATCTAACAAGTGATAAATACACATGAACAAATCCTCAGTATGTTGGTGTTAAAATAGTTCATGATAATGATTATTTATCTTCAAGAATCTCTTGAAGACTCATCACTTCTTTACTTGATCTCCTTGCACTTATTAAATAGATGTAGCACTTGGTACTTACTTACAACAAGGTCTCCTACTGCACTGACGCTTTAGTGATGTCTCTCACTTGTGAGTCGCTTTGGGTGAAAGCATCTGCTAAATTAGTGAATGTAAATCATTAAGAACAAAGATCAGATATTTATGAACTTCCTGTAGCAGTTTTACAGTGTATTGTGAAGCATTTAACTTTGAACAAAGGTCAGCAGCTTTGAAACTGGTTATATTTAAAACAATTGAAGACGTGATCATCTATAATTACAACTGTGTTATTTTTGTTATACAGTAGTGTTTTTATTTGCATGTAAAGAAGAGAAGTGAGATCTGATCACAAGTGTCACTCGAGACACATGTTATTGCCAGGTCTGAACAACCAGGCTTCACTGATAAAAAAACTTTCTTATCTTCACAGATACTTATGATCAGAGTCTTCAGAGGAAATACCCTGACATGTCATCCAGCAGAGTATCAGACAGGAAATGAATGCTGTCCTATGTGTCCACCTGGTAAGATCCAACTGAATGATTAAGGGACATTTCACTGTTAGTTACATTTAGAGACTTTGTTGTGCTGCCAGGTGTCAACCACACTCACCAGAATCAACCACTTGTGTGTAGAACAGTGGAGTCAGTCTGTCTCCTGGGGTTGGTGTTGTTCATGTGAAAGTGAAACGTATCAGTGAAGAACTGGGCTGGATTTAGTTTTTAAATTTGGATTCATCTGATGTTTGTAATAAGAATGAAACTGTCGTAGACATCAGTGTCACTTTGATTAACTTTACCTTCAAGATTAACACATTTTCATTCTATAGAAAAATACTGCATGAAATTAAATTGTTGGTTTTCTTTTCAACAGGAAGTAGAGTTAAAACAGATTGCACAGAGTTCAGGAGTACCTCCTGTCTGCCCTGCATAGAAGGAACATTTGTGAATCAACCCACTGGACTTAAACAGTGTTTTCCCTGCTCAAACTGTGATCCAGGTAGATTTCTGTTAATATTTTCTCTTTGTTAATAGAAACTTGTGTCTGAACCTGATCAAAATCAGTAAGTAGTAATATTACTGCAAGACCTGAGACAACTGTCTAAGATTGGTTTGACAGTGTCACTGTGAAGATGCAGACTCATTGAGTTTGAATCATTTTATCAGTAGGACTTGCAGTAATGATATAATTGATCTCTCCTTGCAGAATACTACCCTCCATTTCTCCCTTTTCCTGCTGCAATAAAATGAATTCATAGATTGGGGGAAACTCTTTCCCTAGTAGTGAAACAGAATAGAAGTTTTGTATCTCCATAACCTCTGTATGTGTTGACAGGTTCTGGTCTGAGGATAAAGAGTTCATGTACAACAATATTAGATGCAGTTTGTGAAGCACAGGAAGGATTCTACTGTACTGACTTGACAAAGAACAGCTGTGTGGCAGCAGAGAAACACACAAGATGTCAACCAGGACAATACATCAGTCAAACAGGTTGGTTTTCTTGTTCTGACTTTAAAATCATACTGTAAATTAATTTTAAGGTCCCATGTTTTACAGTTTTACCTGAAGTGTTGAATCAATAAGAAGATATATTTTTGCTTTTAAGAACCAAAAAATCAATGTAGTTTTACATCTCCTCTCTCAGGCTTCTCTCTGGAGACTTGGTTTCTTATTCCACACAGCCAGGCCAACCTCAGGCTGTAGCTTACTGCTGTGGCTTGGTAAATCTCACCCATAGTGCCGATGGTTAGTCAGCGCTGAAATGAGCTGAACAGACGCTCAAATTCAGACAAATGCTCCAGCTGGATTTTGTGTGGAACCATTGGACCCTCTGGGCAGACCAACACAGTGCCAGTGATAATGTTCAAAGTAGTGGTAAAAAGATTAAAAACTGAAAACGTAGTTGGAGAGGCCGAACAAAAAACTAGTAAGTAAAAATATGGCCGATTTATAGCAGAAACACTTGGAGAAACCAAATCCTGAGGGTGGTGACTGTTTTGTCGTTTTCAAAAAAGACATGCCTGACCTTCTCTGTTTGTTTGAGGCCATTGAAAATGCTGGTAGCAGCTGTGAAACATTGGATTTTATTCTCTGTGCCACAATCTACCAATCTGCCAAGACACAGCTACACCAGACTCATGCTTCTTGATGCGGATGGTCTGGTAGCTGTTGGTGTCCCCTGCTCACTGATATCTGCCTGCTGCCGCCCAAACCACTGATCAGATAGGACATGGTGCCAAAACGTATTTGCATGAAGCACTGAAGCTAATAACATTTGGATAGTTTGAGTGTTGTGTCAAACAGTAGCTGGTTTGTTTATGAAGCTGATGTGATTTCTCCTTTATAGTGAATTAAAATCCATCTTGTTCTGCTCTTATGAGAAAAGAGCTGCACTACAACATTTCATCAAACTTTAAATATTAAAGGATGAACTGTCATTTTGGGAACTGAAACAAAGAAAACTATTATTGAATGTTTTGATTTTCAAGTGTTGGATTCAAAAATCTCAAATATAATAAAAATCAGCTGAGTGGAAATCAGACAGTCTGATGAAATGTCATGATGTCATATCACACTGACCCTGTCATCATATGATGTGTACACTAGTAACTACTTTCAACATGTGCATCATTTGTTCTTGTACAGGAACAGCCTCCAAAGACACTGTGTGCTCTGACTGCAGAGATGCAACATTTTCAGATGGGACATTTACATCTTGTCAACCACACACACAGTAAGTGAACCTTCACATCAGACATGGACACATCTGGTTTCTCACAACTGCAGTGAATTTGAAGTTTCTATACATTTATAAAGTAAAAACGTCTTTCTATCGTTCCAGATGTGAATCAGAAAACCTTCAGCTGATAAAAGCAGGAACTGCTGCAAGTGATGCTGAATGTGGAGAAAGAAACAGTTTAAAAGTGACAGTAATTGTGATCTGCGCTGTAGTGCTTATTTTATTGATTGGACTCGTTGTAGTTCTCTTTGTCTGGAACAGAAGAAAACATGTAGCAGGTAAGATCTGTGTGCAGTCAAAGAAAATGTTATCATGGTTTAATGGATGATGATACTTTCTGCCAAGTCATGATGTTGTTGATTAAGATGTTTTTCATTTTTTATTATAGCTCGAAAAAGAAATGGACGCATTTCCACAGAGGTATGTTTGTTACTCTCTTTGTGAGACTGTGTGTATGTAGATATTCACTGTGGTAAATGACAATACTTGGTTTATCTCAGTAATTCAATTATTTCATCTGTTCATTAATATTTCACTGAAAAGGAAAACACACCTCGAGGAGAAACAGCAGAGATGATAAGCCTGACATGACAAGAAGGTAAGACAGGAGTGTTTTCTTCCTTACAGTCCCTCCTGACTTCACTCTGTGAAGTCTGAACCACTGTCCAAGAGGTTTCTGCTTTAAGTGAATGTATTTCTCTCCTCAGTATAAGAAAACGACCTCGAAATAATCAGATGTGCAGTGTGTTCACTGCAGAGTAAATGTGCTCTAGAACCCAGTTATAATCCAGTCGGGTGCTGGCACATTGTCTTTGCAGGATACAGAAATAAAACCTCAAAGAAACTGAGCCCAGCCTCTACAGAGCTGCTGGTCTACAGTCTGGATCATGATCTCACACAGACCAAAGTCAGCCTGGGATATTAAACTTATATTATTATAACTATAATACTATAATATTATGCCACACATTGTGTCAGTGACAGTTGATTACATAATGTGATTGGCCAGTGAGCGCAGGACAGACACACACACTCTGAACACTTTATGGATACAGACTTTACTGATGTTCTCTGGTGGACAGAGCTCACAGATGCATCAGGAACTGGACTTTATCTGTCATCAATAAGGACAAACAGCTGGAACAGAGGACAGTGTGTCCTTTACTGCAGCATCATGGGACAAATGGCTTTTTTCAGCCTAATTCTAAATTTTCTTCACAGTAGATGTTTTCATTTGGGAATGATGATGAATAAACAGTTTATTTACTTACACTGGAGCTCAAAAGAGATCAACTGCGTGGAGGAGAGCGGCCTTTTGACTCAGGACACATCCTTATGGATCCTTATGAAGAGGGTCTTGTGTAATAATGGACTGGGGACCAAATTCAAATGTCTCATGAACATGAATACAAAGCAGGTGGATATGTCCAATGTAGTCACTGATGTTTGTGTTGATGATGGCACATCACGGGCTTAAGTACGACGCAGAACACATTGCTCTTCTCAGGGCTCTTAAAAGAGAAAGTTGATCATCTGCTTTTCAACGGCTGAGCGGCTCGTTGCTACAACACACACTTGGTTTGTATCTTCATGTCCTCTGTTTCTCACACAGTGTACATACTGTATATACAGGTTTCTGTATCCAATATGTATATATATATTTTAAACTCTGTACAGGTTTATCTGAATAAACGTGGCCTACTTTTGCATTCATATTTTTACTAAGACAGTAATAAGTAATACAGTCTCTTAATAAGACAGTAAAGTCTGTCAGTTGCCTTTAAATACATGGAACCAGCAAAAGTAAAGTCTCTTTGATTTAGAAGAAGTTTGCAGGCTAATAAAAGCCCACATATGCCGTGGGTCAAAGAGCTGCTGGTTGATGCTGCTTCAGGCAGTGACATGTTTTAGTTTAAAGGTATAGAAACTAGAAAAGAGACACTTTGAGAGCAAATCTCCACATGATAGTTTAGATACCGTCCCAAATTAATGTAAGAATCTTCACACCGTGTGTGTGTGTGTGTGTTTGTGCGCGTGTGCGTGCGTGTGTGTGTGATGTCCTCAGCAGGTGTGATGGGACGGAGGTTTGTTGCGATATGGTTTAGTCTGACTTTAAATCATTATAAATTACTACATTATTATATGTGATTTCATATTGGGATCAATTTGTAAAATGATATGGTGTGGAAGAAAGCCTGATCATGAGTGACCCTAACGTGAATTCTAGCTTCTGTTATGGACATCCAGAAATTGTTGTGCATTTAATTTGTTTTATTGCCCAATTACAGAGAATTTCTGGCAAAACCTCTGAACTTTCATGAATGAAAATATTGATGAAAGTTTTATTTTACTGTAGAAAAATTTATTGTTTTGTTTCCTGGAAAATAATGCACTGACTAACACGTGTACATGATGAATCTTATTATAAAGGTCAAATTCTATAAGCATTAATTTAAATTTACAGTTTAAAACCATGCTTTGTTTTTAGAGTTCAATTAATGTATTAATTCAAATCAATTTAACACGCTCTAAAAGAAAAACCATGAACAGCTTCTGCTATTTTAAATCTTTTAAATCTTTATGCCCTTTATTTTGATCCGTGTTTTTATTATGTGTATTATGTGTAGCCTCTGTATATACCTTTGCTAAATGTTTATCATGTGCACCTTGAACATGTTACGTACTTACAGGTGTTTGTTCCTTAAAAAGAAATGAATGGAATAAAGTTTGTAAAAAAAAAAAAAAAGAAAAAAAAAAGGCATTTTTCTTTTCCTGTAGAAACATTAGTGAATCCTGTTCTGAGCAGTTTGTGTAAAGATCTGTGAACTAATAGTCTCCAGACTGTATGAAGCAATGTGTTGTCGTGGCATTAAGTTGTCGACGTTGCTCGTCTTTGGTAAATGTCACGGAGAGGCTCATTCTTTATTACGTCATAAGATGAAGCTAACGTTAGCTTAGCTGTTTGTGCTATATGAAGTGTTGACCAGACTCAAACACTGTGTTTCCAGCAGGTTATGTGGCTGTCTTCACGGTACCAGGATTGTGCTGCCGAGCAGAGGAGTACACGACACGAGACGGACAGTGCTGTCCGATGTGTCACCAAGGTAGGAAACTGTAAACAAGTCAAAACGAAACTAAAGTCTCCATTTTGACTGTGAGCCTGAAGTCACGGCCCAGTTCTAGGGGAAATGTCCGACCCACACTAATGTTGACTAATGTCATCTCATCTACGTTTTATCATCTCAACAACAATCCCCCTCAAACCTCTGGAGGAAAGACGTTATGAGGCAGTAAAACATGAGCGACTGAAAACAACCATGTTCCCAATAACATCTTATGTTTCCATCTTGTTCTTTATTAAGATGACTGTAACGTCATTAAATGCTTCGTGAAAGATAAAACTTAAATGTCTGAGACATGATTGCAGACTAAGTTATTGTAGCCTGTTGTCTGTTTCCTGCTTATAGAATGAATTGCTGCATATCTGGTTGTGGGAATGTCCAGGCAGCATGATTATACACGTTTTCCTCTCGGATCATTGGTTATGCTGTTATTTTATCCACCCAGTGTGTTTGCTGCTGCAGCTCCTGCCTGTGCTGCTCGTCCTGCAGCGTGGGCTCCGACACTGAAGCATCTAGTACAATGAGTGTCCAAGATAAGTTGTATTAACTGGTTTACCTGATGTCTAGAACAAACCTACCAACTTAAAATGTGATGATTTGTAAGATTTTTACTTGAGTTGTACTTGCTTTTAAAAAATACTGAAGTATTCAAAAGTAAAACGCATTATTCCACAGAACATAATGACTCTGAAACAACCTCCTGAAGCACCGACTGACTGACTGCAGGTAAATATGACATTTTGAGGACACACTGCAGACTGCCAACCTGCTTGTTGGAAGATCCAACAAAAAGTTTCTAGTGCCCAAACACCATCATCTTCCCTTCGTATGGGGCAGCACTAATGTCAGTCACATACTGTGAATGACAGCGGGTTGGTTCGTGCTGCTGCCTGGGGACGGGTCACTGTTGTGTAGCACCAGAGGAAATGCGGTGGCAGGAAGGGGAGGAAGTGATTAACCTTCCTGTCGTGTTCGGGTCAAATCTGACCGATTTACAACTTAAAACACTCATAAATATTGTGTTTTACATCTGATTGCCTCAAGGCCTTATGATATCCTCCACACTATGCACTTTAACATATAAAAGTGATGATCACCTCTTTCATTGAATTTTGAGTGTTTTAATCAACCTTGTTACACCTGTGGTGTTCCCGGTCAAAAGTGACCGCCATAGGAAATGAATGGGTATCCAGACTATATTCATCCATCAGACAGAAAACATCCTCATACAGACCACCCCAACTCACTCACTCACTTACTCACTCACTCACTCACTCACTCACTCACTCACTCACTCACTCACACATTTCAGACTGAACAATGTCTTTTGCGGGTACACA
Organism: Seriola aureovittata; assembly: GCF_021018895.1. Taxonomy (NCBI): domain Eukaryota; kingdom Metazoa; phylum Chordata; class Actinopteri; order Carangiformes; family Carangidae; genus Seriola; species Seriola aureovittata. The sequence goes on from NC_079372.1 coordinate 21,880,403, forward strand.
TCTCTTTCCCGCGCTTATGTGCCGATCGTCCCACGTGAACCAACTTCCTGATGAAACAACGTATCATATCTTCACACAGACTAGACAGGTGTCTGTTATGTGAACCCATCTATTTCCCGCGCTTTTGTGCCTATCCCCCACGTGAACCGCACCTTCCAGACTAATCAATGTATCATCTTCACACAGACCCCATATATATAGCTTGATGTTTGCCTTGCACTCCTTTTACTCTGAGCACAATGAGTAGGCAACTGACCAAGCGGTTCTCTGTCGAAGAGGTTCTGGTCCAGGTTTTTGGACATGATGGACTGAGGACTGAAACTGAACCAGAGACAGAGGAGGATGTCTCGGAAGTGGAAGGCAACACAGATTTTGATCCAGACTTTGAGGAGACTGACCAGTCAACAGATGGAGAGGGAGAGGCACCTGAGGAGACATTCCAGTCCAAGAGTGGACACTTGCTCTGGTCTTCATCCACCCAGGACAGAGGAAGTAGAGCGAGAGTGGAAAACATCAACATCACGCTGGGACGCTCAGATCACAACGTCCTTCATTCCAGCAGCTGTCAGACTCCACAACTTCCTGACTATGTGCAAACTTGCACTTTTTCATGTACATATCGTGTGTATTGTGTATATTGTATTATTACTGTATATTTGGTATATTTTTGTTGTATATTTCCATATTTCCGATGTTTATTCTATAGATGTTTATTTTCTGCTGTGGTAAATGAATTTCCCAATTGTGGGATAGATAAAGTTAATCTAATCTAATCTAATCTAAAGATGACGTCAGGGCCAACACGGTATGCTACATCTCGTGTGGATGACATCAAGTCCAGCTTCCAACCTGGAGAGAAATTTCGACCTGATAGACCTCCAATCCTACATAGGTCTGTTGATTTTAGCAGGAGTATATCACTCAAACAATGAGGCTACAAAAAGTCTGTGGGATGCAGAGGGATCTTTGGTTTTCCATTTATTTTTTACATTACATGTACATTTTGTAATACATTTTCAGTGCCTATTTGTATTTTCACTGCAGTTATTTTATGTCTAATTCTATAAATTCATGTTAAACACTACTTTGAGCCATTGTTCACAGCTAAAGAATGTTGAATAAAAATTTGGTGGTGAAAAATGGTTTTTGTGCTAATTTAAGAGCAGTTAAAACAGACCGGTCAATTTTGACCGGGAACACTAAAGTAAGGGGCGGGAGGTGAACACGACCGGAGGGTTAATGTGTTGGTTCATGAAACTGCGCAGCTGAATATTGTTTCTTCATCGGTCACATTTGGTCTGTATGTGACGTCTGTTGTTCAGGTCTTCCTCAGTCGCTGCAGCGGAGCTTTTCTCTATAATATATTATAGAACTAGTTTTCTAAATACTGTTCTATAATATATTATAGAACTAGTTTTCTAAATACTGTTCTATAATATATTATACAACAGTATTTAGAAAACTGAGACTGGAGCAGTCTAACTGCTCAGAAGCTTTATATAATATATAAATATTAACAAAGAATGGTTCAGTTGAAATAAACAGGAAATCTTAGCGATCAGGAAACAGAGGCCTCGCCCTGTTGTAGGACTATAAAGTGCCTTCAGTTGTAGCTTGGTGTAAACTGGTTTTGTTAATAATGTTTTCGGGACGTAGTGTGGCGTAGTGGTCTAAGCAGGCGCCCCATGTGTAGAGGCTACAGTCCTTGCTGCAGTTGGCCCCGGTTCGAGTCCCGCATCGGACGGCCTTTGCTGCATGTCATTCCCCCTCTCTCTGCCTCCCCATTTCATGTCTCTCTCCACTATCCTGTCCAATAAAGGCACAAAAGCCCAAAAAAATATACTTTAAAAAAAAAAAAAAAAAAAAATGTTTTCAAAGTAAGAGAGCAACTGTAAAACAGGTCGAAGCTGTTTTTCAATTCTGTAAACTTTCAGTTTCACTTGTAGTTGAACTTTTATAAGACGATGCTTCATGTTCCACTTATCAGGTTCATACAATCTTGTAAAACTTGTTTTTACATAAGATAACTAGTCTGAGCTGATCTGGAAACAGACTTTGAGCAGAGCAATGAACTTTAAAACCTGAGCAGAGTCCAGCACCAGATCCTCTTATTTCAATAAAGGAAAGTAAAACAAAGGCTCAAACTTCTTTAAATCACTTCTGCATCTGACTGTTTAAAACTGGACAGAAACAGCTCCAGTAACCAGCAGAAATGTACAGCTGTTAACCAGGTTACTCTAATCCACAGTAACCAGGTTACCTGATGGTCAGTGCAGTTTTTACATGATTTACTTTTTGTTTCCAGATGTTCTTCTCTTCTTTTGGACATTAAAACTCACCTCATCCCAGATCACAGTGAGATGGTGTCTTCATACCCTGAAACCTGCCGACCTGCTGTTTGAGATGACTTCTAGAAGAAATCATTACACAGCTGCATCTTTGTTGGTAAAGTTGTTTATTGCAGGAACATTTGTTTTTATTGATCTGCACTAAACTGTGCTGCTGTCATCCCTCTATTTTTATTTCTTATTTCTTGTAACTTACAGCCTTATTCTTAACTTACATTTTTATGTTGTGTGTTTTTTCTTGTTCCTGGCTTCTTGCAATTTAATCACCAAGTCAAATTCCTGTGTACATTTGGTGAATAAAGCGATTGTGATTACAGGGAGCTTGTTGGGAAGTAAAATATACATCACACTGCTGCTCCTGTCCAACATTATTGATCTTTTCTGATTCTTTTCTCTCTCTGTCACTCATATGATCATTTCAGGGTCCAGAGAAAAAGCTGGGGGCGGAGCTTAGGTTGCTGACATGGTAGAGCGTGATGTTGCACACTAGTCCTTACTGCAGCACCCCGGGTTTGAATCTGACCCGTGGCCCTTTGCTGCTGTCACCCCTCTCTCTCTCTCTGTCTAACTTTACTGTCACTCTCTCACTGTGACTGTAATGAAGACAAAACATAAGAGTTGAACAGCTGTGGCGAGTGGGAGGGGAATTGGACATAAGAAGCCAAAAACAGCTGTTTTGAAGTTTCACCTCCTGTTTTAGAGTCATGTGATGTTTGTGAGCAGAAGAGTGTATTACAGCTTTGTATTCTCAAACTACTCTCTATGGAGAGTCGTTTTCCTCAGTGTGTGCAGGTCAGCATTCCAGCAGAATTCAAGTAATCTGCACTTTAAATCACATTTATCAGCAGTTTTAAGTCAAAGAAGAAAGTAATATAAAAATATCTAAATGTGAATCACTGGTCTGCCTCCACCTAAACAGATGCAGACTCTCCAGCAGGTTTCTGTAAATGAATTTAAACTCTGCATTGTGTCCCAGTTTATGCACATACTCCCCTCTGACACAAATGTGACTCAACAACTGTCATTAGCTGCATATTGTAAATCACATGTGGAGGTTAAATGATAAGAAATGCCAGTTTAACTGATGGACTTTAATTTCCATTTACTTGCCTTCCCTAGAACAGGCCTTTTGAACATGAGTCCATGCTCCTTTCTTCTTTGCTCTTCATAAATAGAAATAGAGGGTATCCTTATGAGAGCTCTCCTCAATTTAACAGTGAGTAACAAACATCTAACAAGTGATAAATACACATGAACAAATCCTCAGTATGTTGGCGTTTAAAATAGTTCATGATAATGATTATTTATCTTCAAGAATCTCTTGAAGACTCATCACTTCTTTACTTGATCTCCTTGCACTTATTAAATAGATGTAGCACTTGGTACTTGCTTACACCAAGGTCTCCTACTGCACTGACGCTTTAGTGATGTCTCTCACTTGTGAGTCGCTTTGGATGAAAGCATCTGCTAAATTAGTAAATGTAAATCATTAAGAACAAAGATCAGATATTTATGAACTTCCTGTAGCTGTTTTACAGTGTATTGTGAAGCATTTAACTTTGAACACAGGTCAGCAGCTTTGAAACTGTTTATATTTAAAACAATTGAAGACGTGATCATCTATAATTACAACTTTGTTGTTTGTGTTATACAGTAGTGTTTTTATTTGCATGTAAAGAAGAGAAGTGAGATCCGATCACAAGTGTCACTCGAGACACGTGGAGGTGCATGTTATTGCCAGGTCTGAACAACCAGGCTTCACTAATACAAAAACTTTCTTATCTTCACAGATTCTTACGATCAGAGTCTTCAGAGGAAATACCCTGACATGTCATCCAGCAGAGTATCAGATAGGAAATGAATGCTGTCCTAAGTGTCCACCTGGTAAGATCCAACTGAATGATTAAGGGACATTTCACTGTTAGTTACATTTAGAGACTTTGTTGTGCTGCCAGGTGTCAACCACACTCACCAGAATCAACCACTTGTGTGTAGAACAGTGGAGTCAGTCTGTCTCCTGGGGTTGGTGTTGTTCATGTGAAAGTGAAACGTATCAGTGAAGAACTGGGCTGGATTTAGTTTTTAAATTTGGATTCATCTGATGTTTGTAATAAGAATGAAACTGTCGTAGACATCAGTGTCACTTTGATTAACTTTACCTTCAAGATTAACACATTTTCATTCTATAGAAAAATACTGCATGAAATTAAATTGTTGGTTTTCTTTTTAACAGGAGGTCGAGTTGTAAAAGATTGCACAGAGTCCAGGACTACTTCCTGTCAGCCCTGCATAGAAGGAACCTTCATGAATCATCCCACTGGACTTAAACAATGTTATCGCTCTACAAACTGTGATCCAGGTAGATTTCTGTTAATATCTTCTCTTTGTTAATAGAAACTTGTGTCTGAACCTGATCAAAATCAGTAGGTAGTAATATTACTGCAAGACCTGAGACAACTGTCTAAGATTGGTTTGACAGTGTCACTGTGAAGATGCAGACTCATTGAGTTTGAATCATTTTATCAGTAGGACTTGCAGTAATGATTTAATTGATCTCTCCTTGCAGAATACTACCCTCCATCTCTCCCTTTTCCTGCTGCAATAAAATGAATTCATAGATTGGGGGAAACTCGTTCCCTAGTAGTGAAACAGAATAGAAGTTTTGTATCTCCATAACCTCTGTATGTGTTGACAGGTTCTGGTCTGAGGATAAAGAGTTCATGTACAACAACATCAGATGCAGTTTGTGAAGCACAGGAAGGATTCTACTGTACTGACTTGACAAAGAACAGCTGTGTGGCAGCAGAGAAACACACAAGATGTCAACCAGGACAATACATCAGTCAAAAAGGTTGGTTTTCTTGTTCTGACTTTAAAATCATACTGTAGATTAGTTTTAAGGTCCAATGTTTTACAGTTTTACCTGAAGTGTTGATATCAATAAGAAGATATATTTTTGCTTTTAAGAACCAAAAAATCAATGTAGTTTCACATCTCCTCTCTCAGGCTTCTCTCTGGAGACTTGGTTTCTTATTCCACACAGCCAGGCCAACCTCAGGCTGTAGCTTACTGCTGTGGCTTGGTAAATCTCACCCATAGTGCCGATGGTTAGTCAGCGCTGAAATGAGCTGAACAGACGCTCAAATTCAGACAAATGCTCCAGCTGGATTTTGTGTGGAACCATTGGACCCTCTGGGCAGACCAACACAGTGCCAGTGATAATGTTCAAAGTAGTGGTAAAAAGATTAAAAACTGAAAATATAGTTGGAGAGGCCGAACAAAAAACTAGTAAGTAAAAATATGGCCAATTTATAACAGAAAACACTTGGAGAAACCAAATCCTGAGGGTGGTGACTGTTTTGTCGTTTTCAAAAAAGACATGCCTGACCTTCTCTGTTTGTTTGAGGCCATTGAAAATGCTGGTAGCAGCTTTGAAACATTGGATTTTATTCTCTGAGCCACAATCTACCAATCTGCCAAGACACAGCTACACCAGACTCTTGCTTCTTGATGCTGATGGTCTGGCAGCTGTTGGTGTCCCCTGCTCACTGATATCTGCCTGCTGCCGCCCAAACCACTGATCAGATAGGACATGGTGCCAAAACAGAAGCAGACGGACATGTTTTAGCAACATGTCAGGAGAATCGCACACAACAGACCGGAGCTGAAGACCGGTGATCCAAACTCAGGGAAACAAACAGGAAGATACCCAGGAATGGCAACAAACAGGAAATCCAAATGTTTGCAGCACGAGGGAAAAGCTGGGCACAGAACAGATTAATACTTCAGGAGATTTAAATACACAAGGGAGGCAGAGACACAGGTGAAACACATTAGGGTGGGACAGGAAATCACATATTTCAAAATAAAATGGAAATAAACACAACTGCAAACACAAAGAGTCCAGACTCAGTCCTTACAGCAGCAGACCACAACAGCTCCTCTGTCCGGAGGACAAAAGTTGCAGTTTATGTAACTTACTGATGATGTAGTTGTTCACTGGCATGAACATATTAGCATAAATATCTGATGCTTAAATATTTGCATGAAGCACTGAAGCTAATAACATTTGGATAGTTTCAGTGTCGTGTCAAACAGTAGCTGCTTTGTTTATGAAGCTGATGTGATTTCTCCTTTATAGTGAATTAAAATCCATCTTGTTCTGCTCTTATGAGAAAAGAGCTGCACTACAACATTTCATCAAACCTCAAATATTAAAGGATGAATTGTCATTTTTGGAACTGAAACAAAGAAAACTATTATTGAATGTTTTGATTTTCAAGTGTTGGATTCAAAAATCTCAAATATAATAAAAATCAGCTGAGTGGAAATCAGACAGTCTGATGAAATGTAGTGATGTCATATCACACTGACCCTGTCATCATATGATGTGTACACTAGTAACTACTTTCAACATGTGCATCATTTGTTCTTGTACAGGAACAGCCTCAAAAGACACTGTGTGCTCTGACTGCAGAGATGCAACATTTTCAGATGGGACATTTACATCTTGTCAACCACACACACGGTAAGTGAACCTTCACATCAGACATAGACACATCTGGTTTCTCACAACTGCAGTGACTTTGAAGTTTCTATACATTTATGAAGTAAAAACGTCTTTCTATCGTTCCAGATGTGAATCAGAAAACCTTCAGCTGATAAAACCAGGAACTGCTGCAAGTGATGCTGAATGTGAAGAAAAGAGTTTAAATGTGACAGTAATTGTGATCTGCGCTGTAGTGCTTCTTTTAGTGATTGGCCTCGTTGTAGTTCTTGTTGTCTGGAAGATAAGAAAACATCTAGCAGGTAAGATCTGTGTGCAGTCAAAGAAAATGTTATCATGGTTTAATGGATGATGATACTTTCTGCCAAGTCATGACGTTGTTGATTAAGACGTTTTTCATTGTTTTTATTATAGCTCTAAACAGAAATGGACGCACTCCCACAGAGGTATGTTTGTTACTCTCTTAGTGAAACTGTGTGTATGTAGATATGCACTGTGGTAAATGACAATACTTGGTTTATCTCAGTAATTCAATTATTTCATCTGTTTATTAATATTTCACCAAAGAGAAAGGATCATGGAGAAGAAGCAGAAACAATGGGACCATTATGAACAGAAGGTAAGACAGGAGTGTTTTCTTCTTTACAGTCCCTCCTGACTTCACTCTGTGAAGTCTGAACCACTGTCCAAGAGGTTTCTGCTTTAAGTGAATGTATTTCTCTCCTCAGCAGAAGAAACAACCTGGAGATAATCAGATGTGCAGTGTGTTCACTGCAGAGTAAATGTGCTGTAGAACCCAGTTATAATCCAGTCGGGTGCTGGCACATTGTCTTTGCAGGATACAGAAATAAAACCTCAAAGAAACTGAGCCCAGCCTCTACAGAGCTGCTGGTCTACAGTCTGGATCATGATCTCACACAGACAAAAGTAAGCCTGGGATATTGAACGTGTCCTTTACTGCAGCATCATGGGACAAATGGCTTTTTTCAGCCTAATTCTAAATTTTCTTCACAGTAGACGTTTTCATTTGGGAATGATGATGAATAAACAGTTTATTTACTTACACTGGAGCTCAAAAGAGATCAACTGCGTGGAGGAGAGCGGCCTTTTGACTCAGGACACATCCTTATGGATCCTTATGAAGAGGGTCTTGTGTAATAATGGACTGGGGACCAAATTCAAATGTCTCATGAACATGGATACAAAGCAGGTGGATATGTCCAATGTAGTAACTGATGTTTGTGTTGATGATGGCACATCACAGGCTTAAGTAAGAACACATTGCTCTTCTCAGGGCTCTTAAAAGAGAAAGTTGATCATCTGCTTTTCAATGGCTGAGCGGCTCGTTGCTACAACAGACACTTCGTTTGTATCTTCATGTCCTCTGTTTCTCACACAGTGTACATACTGTATATACAGGTTTCTGTATCCAATATGTATATATATTTTTTAACTTTGTACAGGTTTATATGAATAAACATGGCCTACTTTTGCATTCATATTTTTACTAAGACAGTAATAAGTAATACAGTCTCTTGATAAGACAGTAAAGTCTGTCAGTTGCCTGTAAATACATGGAACCAGCAAAAGTAAAGTCTCTTTGATTTAGAAGAAGTTTGCAGGCTAATAAAAGCCCACATATGCCGTGGGTCAAAGAGCTGCTGGTTGATGCTGCTTCAGGCAGTGACATGTTTTAGTTTAAAGGTATAGAAACTAGAAAAGAGACACTTTGAGAGCAAATCTCCACATGATAGTTTAGATACCGTCTCAAATTAATGTACGAATTTTCACACCACCTGTGTGTGTGTGTTTGTGTGTGCGTGCGTGCGTGCGTGCGTGCGTGTGTGATGTCCTCAGCAGGTGTGATGGGACGGAGGTTTGTTGCGATATGGTTTAGTCCGACTTTAAATCATTATAAATTACTACATTACCATATGTGATTTCATATTGGGATCAATTTGTAAAATGATATGGTGTGGAAGAAAGCCTGATCATGAGTGACCCTAATGTGAATTCTAGCTTCTGTTATGGACATCCAGAAATTGTTGTGCATTTAATTTGTTTTATTGCCCAATTATAGAGAATTTCTGGCAAAACCTCTGAACTTTCATTAATGAAAATATTGATGAAAGTTTTATTTTACTGTAGAAGAATGTATTGTTCTGTTTCCTGGAAAATAATACACTGACTAACACGTGTACATGATGAATCTTATTATAAAGGTCAAATTCTATATGCATTAACGTAAATTTACAGTTTAAAACCACGCTTTGTTTTTAGAGTTCAATTAATGTATTAATTCAAATCAATTTAACACGCTCTAAAAGAAAAACCATGAACAGCTTCTGCTATTTTAAATCTTTTAAATCTTTATGCCCTTTATTTAGATCTGTGTTTTTATTATGTGTATTATGTGTATCCTCTGTATATACCTTTGCTAAATGTTTATCATGTGCACCTTGAACATGTTACGTACTTACAGGTGTTTGTTCCTTAAAAAGAAATGAATGGAATAAAGTTTGTAAAAAAAAAAAAAAGAAAAAAAACAGGCATTTTTCTTTTCCTGTAGAAACATTAGTGAATCCTGTTCTGAGCAGTTTGTGTAAAGATCTGTGAACTAATTGTCTCCAGACTGTATGAAGCAATGTGTTGTCGTGGCATTAAGTTGTCGACGTCGCTCCTCTTTGGTAAATGTCACGGAGAGGCTCATTCTTTATTACGTCATAAGATGAAGCTAACGTTAGCTTAGCTGTTTGTGCTATATGAAGTGTTGAGCAGACTCAAACACTGTGTTTCCAGCAGGTTATGTGGCTGTCTTCACGGTACCAGGATTATGCTGCCGAGCAGAGGAGTACACGACACGAGACGGACAGTGCTGTCCGATGTGTCACCAAGGTAGGAAACTGTAAACAAGTCAAAACGAAACTAAAGTCTCCATTTTGACTGTGAGCCTGAAGTCACGGCCCAGTTCTAGGGGAAATGTCCGACCCACACTAATGTTGACTAATGTCATCTCATCTACGTTTTATCATCTCAACAACAATCCCCCTCAAACCTCTGGAGGAAAGACGTTATGAGGCAGTAAAACATGAGCGACTGAAAACAACCATGTTCCCAATAACATCTTATGTTTCCATCTTGTTCTTTATTAAGATGACTGTAACGTCATTAAATGCTTCGTGGAAGATAAAACTTAAATGTCTGAGACATGATTGCAGACTAAGTTATTGTAGCCTGTTGTCTGTTTCCTGTTTGTTATAAACATTTGTTGTTTCCTGTCACAGCTGATGGGAAAATAAATGAAACTTCTGGAAACTGGTTAATAAGTTGTAGGCTGCTTCAGGTGCCGTCGGAAATTATGGGACTCGAGTTTTGCTGTCGTTATTCAGTAATTAAACACACGTGCAAGTGATGTAGGGACTGTATGGAAATCATTACAGGTCAGACTGGTCATGCTGCAGTAATTGTAGCACAGACGACAACAAGCCTGTCTCTGTCAGGACTTTCTTTTCATTTAACAATCAACTAACACTCATCAATAGGACAAGAGAGACCTAAAGCTATATTATCTTATAACCCATTGAAGCAGTTCACAGGCCAGTAACAGCTAAAATTGAAAGCACATTAACAGGAAACGATGAAATATGAACCTGTGATTGCAAGTGCAGACTGCACAACCACAAAAAAAATAACACATTTTAGTTTCAGTCTCTTACCTATGGGTTCCTTTTCTGCAAGCTACACCTGCTTTGAGTTGCACATCTTCCATCTTCTCATCACACGTTCATATGTGGGTGTACCGTAATGCTCCATTCTGCACATGTTGGTAAATGAGTGTGAAAGTGATCGCATAAGTAATTTCAGGCGAGGATGCAGACATGGTACAAAGTGGCACATTGAATGTACAGCATTGTACCTTGTTAAGTTGATCACACCCAGCCAGCTACCCCGGCTTTGCTTATTACTCATTCCTTTAATAGAAGCTGTCCAATTTTGTAAACTAAACAGTCTTTTGCCCATTTTCTTTCTGCTTTCCTTGGTCAATTCTGAACTTGGGTTTTTACAATGTTACACAAAAATGTTTTTGTAGCCACTACTAGACAGCATACACAGTGGTCTGTAAAGACCAGTGGGGAAAGTAACTAAATACATTTACTCAAGTACTGTACTTAAGCAGTTTTAGTTTGTAGTTGCTTTTAAGATGAAGATTTCTCACAGTTCATTATATAACAAGCTTTTAAAATACAGCACATTGAAGTGGAAACCAGTGGTTTACAATCTTTTTGGCTTCTGATGTCTTACAAAAATCCCTGTGTAGTTGGGGTCACAGTTCAGTTTTTTTCAGCTCCACCAAATACACAGCATAACAGGAATCACATTTACTTTTTATGTAGATTTTTACTATATAGGTGAAACAAAGTTTAACAGTTTTAGCTTCACTCTTTTGCAAAATGTCATAGTACTGCCCACCACTCTACATTGCACCCTACATGCACTCCTTACTTTGTAGGTTTTTAGGTAAGGTTTTTAGATTTGAAAATGGACATAGTCTTTTCATTTATTAAAAAAAATAAAAAATACAACTTACTCCCATCAATGCTGAGCGATATTGAGCCGTATCAGGCGCTCATCATCTCCATCAGACTCAAGACAAACAAACAAGAAGACAAAAGCTTCCTGATATAGGAAAACTAGTGATCAGCCCAAAGTTAGCTGGATAACCCACTTAACTCAAGTCATGGTACAGGCCTGTGATCTTGAGGTGATATTGACATATTATTGACATGAATGTTATGTTGTCTTTGACAGGTGCAGTTGTTCAAAGAGACTGTACACTACAGTCAGGCACACGTTGCAGCCTCTGTAACAATGGGACTTTTATGAATCAACCCAATGGCCTGAATAAGTGTTTCCCCTGCACCTCCTGTGTCCCAGGTACCGTCAGATGAAAAGTGTTTAGTAAAATTAAGATATTTAACTAATTAAAAGTATGTTCTTTAATTAGAAGGCAAATCAATTGCTGTATGTTTTAATAATGATAATTATCTAAATCATTCTTTCACAAAGAGTGATCCGCAGGCCACCAGTGGTCCACAAGTGACCCCTTGTGGTTAGAGAGTAAATTTCTTAAAATACCATCATCGTCGTTTGACGGCTCAGTGTGTGAATACAGGCTGTGTGCATTTCTCTGTAGACTGAGCACTTTGATACTTGGTCTTAAAAAGTTTAAGAAACACTGATCTAAGTTTAAACATAAAATAACAACAATAATGATGTTTATTATTTTTTTTTTTTTAGCTCAAGGTCTCTTTGCCCAGCAGAAGTGTACGGTAACAACCGACACAGTTTGTGATGTTTTAAGTGGGTATTTCTGCACGAGTCTGGCCAACGATACAGGATGTAGTTTGGCAGAGAAACACACACACTGTGCACCTGGTCAGAGGATAAAAGAACCTGGTAAGAAAAATGAAAGTGTGACTAGTCTGACAGTGAAGCCTCTGATTTTCCCGGTCTGATAAATGATGGATTTTCACTGGATGTTGGGTTGTTGTGTGATGAACCTGAGTTTTGCATCTTTCTCAAAGGAACCAGCAGAACTGATACAGTGTGTGAAGACTGTCAGCCAGGCTATTTTTCACAGGATGGTGTGAACTGCACAGCGTGGACAATGTAGGTCACTGCTTGTTAAAGAATGACTCTAAAAGCATAAAGTATATCACGCTCCGATAGTGTGACCGGATTATGATTATGATTAGTGTTGTAGCGATGTTTACGTGTCAAACAACAGCTGATGACTCTCAATAATCAGCATCTTGTCATCGTAGATTTTAGGATATTTAAATGAAATCAGCTACATGATGTATGAGTCTATAATGGGACATATTTTGAACGTCAGTGGACTCTGGTAACAATATGAAAGGCAGCCAGAATGTGTTTAATAATATAAACAGTACTTTTCATTGACGGACCTTTATACCAGTCATAAGAAAGTGAGAGTCGAGTTGTTCACAAGGAAGAATATCCTAAAGAAGAATAAATAAAAAATGAAGACACCATAATTTGTAAATGTTAGATAGAATGAAAACTTGCAGCTTGTTTTGTTGCCACGAAATTAATGTTCAAATGCTACAAGTTAATAGATCGTCCACCTGACGCATCTTTGTAAAAGAGTGACTTATAAAATGACAACTTTATCTCAAAAGACAGTACAACAAATTTTTCCTCAAAATATTACAAATTTATTCTTGCAGTGATTACAGCTTTATTTTAATAAAATAATCACTTTAGTTTGTGAAATCTTCTCAAGCTTTCTTTCCTACATTTCTTCCTCCATTGTAAATTCTTTTATTGATTCATTTACATAGATTTATTTTTACATCAGTGCAACATTTCTTTGTATGTTTTTAGTCACTTAGATCATTGAAATGAGTTTCCACTGGGATTCCATAACAAAGAACTAAAGCAGTCTTTCACTTCTCTTGTCCAACAGTTGCTCAGAAACCCGGGTGAAGGTCAAAGAAGGAGGCTCGAGTAACGATGTTGTCTGCGGCGCTGCATCAAGAAATCATTCCTTTTTGTTTACACCTCTTTTATTGTGTTTGTCAGAAACACTTGTTCGGCTTGTGACCAGAGATTGGTATTTTCTTTGCCACCCTACATAATATTTCTCTGATTATTTTCTGGACTGTTTCCTTTTAATACTTTACTTTCATTTATTTCATTTCTACTTTTATTTTTGGTTTTATTCTCTTCCAAACATCTTCTCACTTTTTGCATTTTATAATTTTATCTTTACTACTTTGTCTTTTTTATGTGATTTTTAATATCTTACTTTCATTTATGGTTTGATTCACCTGAATATATGTCCAGTGCTTTAATATGTAATATTTTATTATTTTGTCTTTATTGTTCTATGTTCATCTTAGCTTTGCTATTCTGTAAAGCACTTTGTGTTACATTGTATGTATGAATAGTGCTATGCAAATCGATTTGTAATGTCTGCCTCTACATAACTAGATTTGAATTTCAGACGGACAAATAACAACTGATGAATTACAGGCATTTTTCCTTTTAATCTTGAACAGTTCAACCTCTGTAGTTGTAATTTGTCCATAATCAAATTCAAATGTGAAACAAAAGGGTCAAAAGGTCACTGATGCAACATGGGAATGTATTGTACACAGGTAAAACAAATTCATTGACCATATATTGTCTTTGTCTTTTCTTGAGATCCTATACACACCCACCTGTAGAAAAGCTGAGGTGCCTACAGGGCCGCCCAACTATTACAAACCAAACCCAAAAAAGGCTGTTGTAACCTGTTACTTGTCATGTCATCTTTGTCCCAGAATCACAAACATAACACCACAGTGATGATTTTCCTTCAACCCTAAAAGACCATTAGGGCTGAATGATATACCGAAAAATCATGAGTCACGATTTCATCTGATTTCAGGTCATTTGTGCATTTCATTGTCAAATTGTTAAATAATGATGATGTGTTACTGTTGGGGCTTATACCAACCAAGCATGTTCCCTCTCGAATTTGATTTGTAGGCCGGGCCATCTCTGTAACACCACAGTGCTTCATTTATGGTCTGTTGTGACACATTTTACCTTTATCAAAAAAATTGCAGTTCCTGCGATTTGTATCTTGCACTTGCCCATATTTCGATTTCGATAATATTTTGATTAATTGTTCAGCCCTAATGAACATTTTATCCCAGGTGGGAAAGTTGGGTGTTTTACCCTGTTGGTGTTGGTGCTGCTCTGGCTCCTGCTGGGCTCTCTCCTCCAGTAGTTGTGGTCATGGAGGTGATGAGGCACATCACTCATCTGTAAGCATGAACATTACAGTTTAGGATGAGAATCTGCTGAATTCAACACAGCTATATTTGACTGAACATTGAATAAACTGGTTAACCTACTTAGCAAACTGAAAAGGCACCGGACCTACTGTATGTCTCCTGCTTAATGAGCTAGTTTAAAGTAAAAGAGTATGCCAGATAAATTCGCCTGGTAGCTGACCATGCAAGCTCAATTCAGCTTTAGCTAACACCTACTGGGTCAAAGGGTTTGACAGACTGTGTATGGGCTCGAAGTCAGTGTTCAAATGGTGTGAGGTCTAGCTAGATAGACTGTGACTGTGGTCACTTTAGAGTTAAGGTTAACTAAATACTTATTTTTGAGCCCCCCCCCCCCCCCCCCCCCCAGTGGCTGGGGGGGGGGGGGGGCAGCCATGCAGCCATGCTAACATTTCCTTTATCTTATCTGCGGAATGGCAAACAGACCTGGAACACCTCAGCTCCAGGTATTATCCCATTATGGACATAGAGTAGATGTTGAGATTCTTTTATGGCTTTATTGTCAAGGGAATGTTTTAATGACCCTGCATGGGTCGGCCTATCCATGTCTTCATTTCTGTCGTCATACAAACCTGAAGTCCACGAGACATCTTTTTATTCCTCCATATTTCTGAGCACAGGAGGCTGATGAGCCTCCATACACTGTGTTCATCACAGGAGACAAAACAATCCCAACCAACTCCTACACTGTTAGTCATGTTGTGCTGCTGCTTTTTTGAACAGTTCAGTTTGAACCTGGCAGTGTCCTTATGATGGCTCTACATTAGATAAAGAAGAGGCTGAGGATTGTTCACTAGAGCACCACGGCCTTATCTTAAGTCCATGTCTGCTGTTTTAGAAAAACAGAAAGATTCATTTTGTTTTTAATGTTGTTAAATGCTGAAAATACCACGGCCAACCTTCAACGCTGCCCCCAAAAATTTGCAGTGCAACTTGAGAAAGCATGTCGAGATATGCAACGTTTGTTTAATTCCAGACTTTTAAACAGACAGCTTGCGGTAGTTGGCTGTTGATTAAGTTGTGTTTTTATCTCCATTTCTACAGGCTTTGTAGCATAATCTACAAGCGTTTTATTCTACAGGTTCAGTAAGTCAGTCATTCAGTAGGTTGTATCTGAGTCATTAGGTTCTGTAAATGCATAAGAAACATAAGACATAAGAAAGTGTACTTTTTTTTTAAAGCAAATTAACAGCAGCAAGTTACTTAAACTCATGTAAACATGTGACTGAAAAATTCACTTATATTGGAGTAATATTTGACCAAAAGTATCTACATTAACTTAAGTAATGGAGTTGTGCTTTGTCCACCTCTGTATGTAGTGCAATAATAGTTGGTTTTTATTGCCTTTTTTTTTTTACTGTAAAGATGAATTATAATTATTTTTTGTGATTTGTTTAAAGTCCAACCTAATTTTCCACACTTCATCCCCCTAATGTCTTCTTGAAGTCGTTTACTAATTAACCAGCAGGTGGCGCTCAACAACTGCATTATGGTTGAGGCCATAGCCACCTTGTATCAATGAAATATGTTTATTCTGTTAGCTTCGGTTGAGTTGTTCTTCATGGGCCTTTCCTCTGATAAAAACTCTTGCATCACACGTGAAAACTTTACTCACTAAAAATGATCTTAAATCACAAAAAATAAAAAATAAAAACAATTTAAAAATACATTAATACGAAATCTTGTGGACATTAACAGTAAATTATTTCAGGGAATGAAGGAGACTACCTCTAATGCTGGACTATGACAAGGACATACCACGAAGGTTTAATTAAGTATTCATACCTTAGGCAGACCAACTGTGGCAGAAGGGAAACTACAGAGGAAAAATACCATTATTCAACTTTCAATACGTTAATAATTCACTACCATACACTGTCTATACATCCGTACATACATACTGGACTTCTTTTACTGGGGCAGTCGAGAAGCCCCATAAAACAGGTGAATTTGGATTACGGTAACCATAGTGAGCTACAAGAAACTGTGTCAAGTTAGCCAGTGAGTTTGCCTTCACGCGATCAGGGCTGAAGAGATTTTAATTTCAAAATAAAAGTACTACTCTCATTACATTTGTTAGTGTTTTTTATTTTGAAACGTACAACCGGAAATTGTGACGTTACACGAACCACTTTGACAACTCCTCCGCCAGCAAAGCCTCTATGGTGTCTTTACGAAAGAAACTTTAAAACAGCTCGACAAGTTTTCTTTCGACAGTGTCGGATGAAAAGTTACTCCTGCTCGTGTTATGTAAACTTTTATTTTTTCGACTTGACCGGGTGATACGGCGAGTTCAGGCCTGTCCCGTTAACGTTTGGCTCGTTGGGAGGTAAACCAAACTGCACAATGCATATGCTAGCGTCAAACGGATCCATAATGGACCTGGGCACGGAGTTGGTGAAAATTAAAGCACACTACTGTGGGTAAGTAGCTGTCCGGAGGGAATAAGTAGACACCAGTCAGCTGGCAGGTAACGATGATACGGGGAAAACACCTGTGGTTTTGAGACTTCAGCTATGTGGTGATGTTACAGGTCAATGTGTTGCCTCGTCTGCTTGACTTTTCAGCAAGGTACCTGGGTTTAAGCTAGGTCAGTCACTCCTGTGTACCTGAGCAATGTCAAACCCACCTAGGTATAATATAATTAATGAAAATAAAAATAAATGGCTGAATTGTGTTAAGTTTTGAAGGCTTCCCCACCCTGATAAGAAAATGTAATATTTGTAGTGAATATTTTACTTCATTTTTATTTTACTACCTCATAAGATATATGGTTGTAGTAGCATCAACAAGTTGATTGACATCTCATTTCTAACTGTTTCCCATACTCATATGTGTTAATGTGCCTTTCTGCTCTGTAACCCACTATCTTTGATTCTTTACTTTAGTATGAGTTATGTATGCAAATTTTCTCTTGAGTTGATGAAATGAAACTTTTTTGCTGTGATTGAGGCACAGCCAATATATTTATATTCACTCTTATTTATTCAGGTGAATCTCATTGAAGTAGAAATCTCATTTTCAAGAGAGACCTGAATGTACACAAAAACATTATAAGAACAATTCTTTAACAGATGGTCCAAAAAAAATTTCATTTCAATTTAAACAAATAAACAACAATAAACATTACAAAACTGTAATAAAAATAACACACAAGGAAAATTTAAAACATATAAAATGCCAAGATTGAAACATAACCATTGCATTCTGTTTTGGGAAGGTTTAAAATATTGTTTCTAAAATATGAATAACTTATAAGGCTATCTGTTTTTTAAAGTGCTCTGTAGTTGATTCCTTGTGTCTGGAGCTTTAGATCCAAATGTCTAATTAGACACTAAATCCACATTAGACATTTAATCAGTCTAATTAGACTTTAATTAGTCATGTGACCCAGTTTGGTGTGAATCAACTGATCTGATCAAGAGAGATGTAAGGTAAGATGGTGATTTCCCAATAAGGGCTTTGTAAAAAAGAATAGGTCTGCCCGATAGAGAGGACCAACCAACCATCTTGAATGACAACAGAACCTTGCTCCAAACCATGACAAAAATGCAATGATGTAAGTTAAAGTAGTAAAATAACTTTATTGGAGATCCTTGGAGCTCAACTATGTTTATATTCTTATTCCTCCTTCCAGTGTTTCTGCCTCAGTTTCACTGTGAATCACTGAACATAATATTTAGTGACTGTAAACCTGTCGCTCGTGACTGGATCATATATTATTGAGTGGACTGGCCTGCCCTCTTTGTGGACTTAAATCATGGCACCTCTCTACAGTGTCTAAACACTCTGTCGGTCTGATTCTTTTTATGCTGCCTCATCTCTTGTCTTAACTATGAAATTATGTCATCTTTCATGATAAGTTCAACTTGGACAAACAACATAAGTCTATTGTTCTTTAACTCCAAAGACTCCAAGAGTAGAGATTTTTATCAGTCTGGAAAATAATAATATTTGTGCGTCACCATTACACCTGGTTCACAACCCTGCAGCAACTGCACACTTTCATGTGTTGTTTTAAGTTTTCTTGCCAACTTATAAGACATGTTGTAGGCTGGATCCTTGGTAGTTGGTTTTTCTGAGTTTTTACATTATAAAAGCCCAAGTGTACCTTGAGATCAGTGAGAGCTGCATTGTTCATTCCACAGTTAACAATGCAGGTGGCTTGGCTTTACACATGGCCTCAAGGCTCATCATGTTAGACAGCCCTTGTACTATTGATTGCATTTGTCTGGTTTCCTTTCCACTTGACGTTCATACCTATGCTTTTCAGATTTGTGCTTGTATCACAGTAATTCTCTGAATATATTACAGTGTTGGTGTAATTTCAGGATGTTTTGTTCATTGGATTTTCATTTTTATCGATGTTTATATAATTTGGGTCCTTCCCATCACATATGGATAAAATAACAAGAGGAGGCAAACAGTCAGACCAGGTTTTGTGCACCTCATAATCTATACAAACAACAACAGAGTATCATGGACATGAAGCATCCCAGGCGGGCGGCAGTAGGTCAGGGAGGTTCAGTGTTATCTGTAGGGCTGCAACTCACCATCATTTATGATTACTCAGTTAATAATTTATTAAATGTTATGAATAAGGGAAAATGCCCAGACACCAAAGTGACAGACACGATAATGTAATGCCATGAAACTAACTAAATAGTCAAAATACTTGATACTGATTTGAGAATTTGGGCCCAGCTGCCTAGACATAATAGTGAGTGCGGTAGTGGGCGTAGTCTCCGATGATTACGCTTTTAAATGTAAGCACTGGGTTTCAGCTTAGTTAAACAGCTAATGTTACAACTGTTAAAAAACCAAGGGGCCCTAAAACCTCCAGTTTTTGTGGAAAAAAGTTAAATGTTGTGAAAGTTGCTAGGTGTGACGCAACGGTAATGGTGGGCGCAACTGGTGACGCAAAGCAGGAATCATCCGTCAGCAAGACCGTCTCATTTCGGTTTGGTCTGCGTGGTCTACGATGTCTGCGAGGGGCCACGCCTTCATATTATTATCTCCTGGGATACAGATATAATATGATACTATATATGTGTGGTATGTTAATATCAGCCAATAATGGTGGCCTGGTGATTTACAGTGGCTTCAGAAAGTATTCAGAGTGGGTTCACTGAATACCTCTGTAAATGAGAGAGTTCACTTTTTGATTTTCAATCATTTTGAAGTTGGGGAATTTTATCCATTTTCAATTAAATCTCCAACACAAAGCATTCACAAAGTGAAGGGGTATGAATACTTTCTGAAGCCACTCTGTTTGTAGTACTATTTTTGGGCATGTTAGTTGATAGATAAATTTAAAAATTGATCAAATATAAATAATAATCTAATCCTGCAGATCAACATCTCAGAACTAGCTAGTTGACACTGCCATGCATAAGTGCATGAATAAATAATGTTGTGGAATGCCTTCTAGATCCCTGCTGGATTAACAGTAACAAGGTCCACAATACACTGGACCTGGCGTACACTGGCATCTCATAATCAAGAGATCAGAAACGGTTAAACAGACCAAAATGTTGTGGCCTGAGAATGAAAAGCCACCTTGTTTAATGGTTTATTAATCTACTTAGCACGAAGGACCACATAGCTCAAAATAACATTGCGATGAGTTGTATTCAGCTCTTTTAAACTTTGTGAGAAAAGGTTTTAAAATGAGAATGTTCTATAATTTATCCGTCCGTCCGTCCCTCTGTCTGTCCGTCCGTCCTTTGGCTGTACTACTCAGAGGAGTGTTGCTTATCAGGTAGCAGTATACTGATGTAGAACTTACTGAAAACTCTGAATTGGGTCAGAACTGCTTCTTAGCTCTTAGTTTGGTTATATCCTCAAATATATTTTTAGAGGGGAGTGTGTGTGTACACAGAGACTGGGGGGGTGGGGGTGGGGGGGTGGGGGGTGGGGGTGGGGGTGATGTGGCCCCATTAAACTCAGGCAGATCTGGTTAGTTTTTCTATAATTTGTAGACACAACCCTCCTGTATCCAACCCCTTTTTACCATTCAGGTCAGAGTGTTGGTCATCAGTAAATACCTGGCTGTACACAACATCTTTGGTTAAAAACTGTAGTTGCATATATGCAAACTACTGTAGTTGCATATAAGCAAACTGTAGTTGCATATACTGAGCAGACAGTGCAAAGTTTTAGTATCGTTTAGAGCTGCAGTGATTAGTGGGTTATTTGATGACGTCCAGCATAGTTAACACGTACTAGTGACAGACAGTAAATATTACAGAATACTCCTTTAGTCTAACAGTAATACCAAGTCTTCTGAGGGCAGTCTTAACATACCCCACAATCACAGATAAATATCAACAGATGCCACAATCATCCACTATCATAACTGTTAGAGCCTTTCACAGAGCCTCACCCTCAGAACTTGTGGGGAACAGACTAATGTTTGTTTGATGGGTTGCACAGTTGTAGTAGGTGGAAAACCCAGTAACACAGTTTGTGCTACGAAGGAATCAACACACAGTGGGTTGTCCAGTATTTGAGCTAGAGGTGACAGAAATATTTGACTACCCATGTTACTCACCATACAGTATATGTTTAATTATATCACAATGTCTCACAAGTGTCTTTAAGGTTTAAGGTAGTGTAGCACTCATTAAATGTGAACAGTATAAAAAGCATAAGTGATAAAATTAAAAATAATTATACAGTATGATCTCTAATACTCATATTCATCATATCAGAGTTGACTCAACCGCATCTAATTTGATTACAAGACAAATACTGGACCAATATGAGGAAATATTGGCAAGCATATACAGTGTATATATATATATATATATATATATATATATATATATATATAGGCATAACCCTTCTTTCTGTGTGTGTGTGTGTGTGTGTGTGTGTGTGTGTGTGTGTGTCATTCCACATTGACTTGTGTGGGTGTTGACTGTGTGGAGCAATGCCTGCTGGGAAGCAAGCTGTCTCTGCTCCACCTTGTCAGAGTCCAACAAACACTTGCCATAAACACTTGGCCACACACACCCAGAAACCTGTCAGACACATGCACATGGATTCAGTCACTGTAGCTCCTATTCCTTTTTAAAGGTTTTAGGTGATGATATTTGTTTACGGCATAAAACACACACGTATCTATCGGTGTGTTTGGCTCCTGTCTCCATTATAAGCTGAGAGTGGCTGCACTGTTGTATGTGAATACAAGGCCCACAGTATCGTATTCAGCCAGCAGCAGAGCAGTGAGGGTTGATGTTGAAACTGAACATGCACGCAACTTCTCTACACTGATAAGGGTACTTGAAGGCCAGCTCTGATATGAAATTCAGCCACTCTGTTTTTTCAGTTTCAGGTCAAAGAAATCATTCATGGCCACTGATTTAAACCAGAGTCTGTCCCTGCTGCTCAGTTTACACCTTATTAATACAAAGTCTTTGTTTATGATATTAAATAGATAAATAATAAAGCCTTCTCACTTGTTTGGGTAAACTTTGTCTTCCTGGTGATTTTGTATGATTTGTGATTTATTGTAACAACCAGAGCACAGTGGCTCCTAAACTCGTCCTTCACTTGGTTGATGAGGACAAACCTCTAGTCTGTCTTGAGCAGGGCAGGATATTGAACATCAGTTCCAATTGGTACCAATCAGAATGTGTCCATAGCACTGAGTATAAAAAACTGCCAGGTCCCTAGAGTTTGCATCAATATTCAAAAGTATTGATTTGTTATCAGTACTGAAACTCAGATATTCTATCAGAACAAGTAATGACATTTTTTTTTACCGATACCCTGTCTTAGCCATCATATGCTGGATCTACCCTTAAAGCAGCTGAACAGAAAGTGGGAACAAAATATTGTGGAATGTGTACATTTTGTGGAGAGGTTATTGCAGTACTGTAGCTATTCAGATCTTTCTAGTGTTACAACTACTACCACTATAACCTGTACTGCTACTGTACTTGTTACTACTTTTTACTATTGCTACTATTTATATTTGGGGTGGGCGATCTGGCCAAAAGATCATATGACAATCTTTTTGGGTAGAATCACAGTCCACAATCTGAATCATGATCTGAATCTTGTTTGCGCCCTGATTTTATTGTGAAAGTCCTGACTGGAAGTTGTGATTCAAATCTTTCAGCCGCATTGACACTTCTTTTGGACATTAGTCTGCTCGCTGCTACTCTGCACAACTCCACCATCTTGGACTAAAGTTGGTTCTTGTTCTGCTGAGGTGGAGAACTGGTGCATGTGGCGCTTCACCAAGAGCAGAACAAGGACTGCCATCGCCAGCTTTAGTTAGCTTGCTAGCTGTTTTACCATTAACAACGGCATGTGTAAACATAACTCTTTCAAAATGGATACATTTTAAAACTAAAATGTATTTGTTTGGATGTAGCATGAGGCTCAGTGTTTGCGCTTGTGTCGTTCATATTATAGACTTTGCTCTGAGTGAATGCGGACTAAATGGACAAATTGAACGGGGATTGGGTGGAGGCAGGTATCTGAACATGAGGCAGTATTTTTTTGAGGGGACAGTTCATGGACGCATGCATTGTGGAAAGTATTAACTGAATAAACCGACATGAGCGAGATTAAATTGTTGAGAGGTTCTAAATGCAGATTTTGATACTTTTTTGGTTAATTGCCCAGCTGTACCACTGTCTCTCTCTTCATCATCAGATGGTACACCATTATAAGTAGTACCACTTATAATTTTGTCCATTTGTCCAAGCCTGGATGGCACCATTCAACACCTGCATAATCTATTCTGAACGCTCCAGTTAACTTCAGCGCAAGCTGGTAAGCAGCTGAGACTGACTGGAGCCAACAGTAAATGCTGCACAACAGACAGTGCCGAGTGTCCTCCAGTCAAAATGCCATTAACTGTGCTACAAACCCAGCTAACAGTTTCCTCTATCCTTTTCTCTATCAAACCTGTCTGCGCATCCGAATACTCTGTGAATACATTGTCAAATAACAGCTGAACTAACCAACCGATAACTGAGGAGTGACCCTCCTTGTCTGTAACCTGCAGTATCAGAGCACAGGAAAAATGTATTTTGAATTCAATAATGGTGAATGGTGAAGAGTTTCCCATTTTGTTGTTGACTCCTTGAACCCCCTGAGGGATCTCTTGATCTCTGCTTCACTTAGACAAAGTGACTCAATCTTGACATTTTCTGTGTGTGTGCATTCAGGGACATGTTGATCACAGACTTGGCTGCCACGGTAACCTTTGTGGAGTTGTGTGAGGAGGTGAGAATGATGTGCAGCGTTGCCAAGCAGCAGCCCATCACGCTCAAGTGGATCGATGATGAAGGTGGGTGTGCCTCACACTCAAACTCTGTACATCAGTCTGCGTGCTCTGTCTCGTCCTGAAGGCATCTTCTGTGCCCTTTATGTGCTACTGCTAAACTCTGGCCCAACGCCCATTTTCTGCGCTCCTGGCCAGTGTAAAGCATCACTGCCACATCACACTGCACACTGGAATGACTTCAAGTCCTCATATCCAGCTGTCCACACTCACAAATTTGCTTCCATGACCAATGACATGCAGTAGTATGAGAGAGAGAGAGAGAGAGAGAGAGAGAGAGATCCAATTAAGTAATCTTAACACAATTAAAAGCATCAAATTTTCAATTGAACAACTAAGCGCTTTATAGACTTATAGTTGCAGTGGTGATATTGATGAAAATGTGTTTGTGTTTGAATGTGTGAAGGGGACCCGTGTACCATCTCGTCTCAGATGGAGCTGGAGGAAGCATTTCGTATTTACAATCGGACCAAGAAGTCTGGACTGCCGCTGCATGGTGAGGTGGCTCTTCATTTTATAATTATCAACAGAAGAATCACAATGGAAATCTTAAGGGGACTTAAACACCACAGGAAAGGTACCTACAGTACCTTCGTAAACACCTTAACAATTAAGGAAAGACAAGACACTCCACAAAATTTATTTAACTGTTTATTTTGGCTTTTGACTGGAGATAACTTGACTTTATGTTGAGGATATTAAGTTAAAGAGTTTGTGCGACTTTGTATTCATGTATAATTCAAGGTGTTCATCATCTGGAGTGCATATCTGGAAAAAGCTGTCTACTAGTCACAGACATCAACATTGTGTTCCTGCATCTTAAAACTTTTTTATGTCAGTTAATTTCTGTTGTTCAATTTTATTCTTGTGACACAACATTTTCATAAGACCCTTAATGTTTTCATTTGCACAGTCCGTGCATTTTTCTCTCACGCCTCTGCTTGGTGACAGGTGAAGAAAAACAACAGATTTTAATGATCAGTTTCCTTTTACTGTCTGTCTTTTGCAGTTTTCCCCAGTATCCCAGAGCGGCCTGGTCTGCCCTGCCCTGGAGAAGACAGTGAGTAAATCAGCTCTGCTTTCACTCTTCATCCCTCTCTAGGTCTCCCAATTACAGTGAGACCCCTAGTTTTATGTGCTCATGGATACACAAGATCCCATTAAACCAGGTTAAGCACCTGTGTAGAAACCTGGTGTAAGGACTAAATTGAGGTGGTGTAAGAGCCCTTTGGATCTCTTTGGAAAGATGTTAGACTCTAGTTAGCTCTAGAAGGCTCAACTAAGTACCAGCCCTCAGTCAGTGATGATTAAAGATTAATATCCTCTTTTTTACTCTTTTTAAAACCTAGACATCTGCACATTTTTTCTAAGATTTGTGACCATTACATCACATTTTGTTCAATACAAAATATATGAGCAGAATGAAACTGCAGCTACAAAGTGTATTGAGATGCAAAAATATCACAAATAATTGACAAAATGAGGAAGTTTCAATAAACTACAAAATGCTAAAATTGCACTTAATTTTAAACTCATTAATGGATCATAGTCAGTGATTTCATCTCTATCACTCACTTATAATCATGTTTAATTAAAGCTCATATAAACTAAATGTTTGAAAGTTTCATCAAAGCTGTGGGGCATCCTGGTGGCATATACGTATTCATACAGATCAGTTATTGATTCTTTGTATAATTATTTTCTATCAAATTTTCATCTATTAAAGAAATCCAAAATAAACTGATTATATTCCTGGATTTTTTTCCTGGAAGTTAAACGACTTCTTTAATTACATGACATGAAATACCCACTCATTCAAATGGCTTGGTAGAGGAAAGGATGCGTGGTCATTAAAATTGATGGGTTTGAGCTCTTGGGAGCATGACTGTGCTCACCCAATTAAATGCTGTCCTTCTATTAGAGTATACAATATGTTGTGTGCAAATTGGACAGTTTGCAAAGGAATCGCTGCAGTAAGTGGATTCACTGATGGAGTCTTCAACCTTGGTGAACTTAGACATACGAATTCAGTCCGCTGACCAATTGCAAACCATCTTGACAGTGCTGACCTTTGAGATACTGAAGAACCAAAAAGTCCAAAAATAGAGGATTCATATTAGCTGTGATGGACCATCCAGTTTTATATAGCACTGCTCTGTCCGGGTTTCAGAAGTTCCACAGAAATGCTGCTGTTGAATAAAGTGCATGAACTTTTTGCAAGTCAGTAGTCACAATGCTTCCAACTCCCAGCACAACCCATTTTACATCCTCTGGGAGAATGACTAAGAAATATTCATATCTAATGGACAGATTGAAACCATCCATGAGCGTCAAATATTTCAAGTGTACAAAGGGAAACTTTGGACTTATAGTTGGAAAACAGAAGAGATAAGATGTCACCAAACCTTAAGGTTCATCCTCTGTGAACCATGAATATCTACATCAAATTTCATGCTAGTTTGGCCTGTAGTGGTCAAACTGTCCTTAATTGATTGACACCTCCATGTGTTAAATGCGGGGTCCTTATCTGAGATCTTTCAGGATTCTTTGTGACATCCATACATGGTGTATTCTACCTAAAAAAGCCTAAAGATTGTTCTTGAACTGTAATATAAGTTGAGCCATTGCTGTGTTAACGTTACCAGTTACTAGTTACTGCTGCTCTCTCTCTCATGTACTCCCATGTTGTTTGCTGCACTCCCTGACTGTCAACTGCTGACTGTCAGCATGTTTCAGCAGCTTGTGGACTGCAGTGTGTGTGTGTGTGTGTGTGTGTGTGTGTGTGTGTTTGATGGGAAGGCAGCCCTGTGCTTTTGCCCTGAGGCAGACCACTGGTTTACTGTGCGAAGAGCAGAGTGTGACTGTCATACTGTAGGTAGGTAATAAAGGATACACACAGTCTCTCACACACACAGACACACTGGGATAGTGTGTCTGTGTGTGCTTTGCTTTTTGTGCCCTGGAATAATATGCAATATTCTACATGTGACAATAATAATTGTGGCTTCCTGCTGTGTTTTCTCCCATTTAAACCTCATTTGCTTGCTGTTGATGTACATGAGTGGAAAGAGGAGGGAGGATAGAGCTGTTGTTTTCAGAGAGGAAGAGGAGGAGGGAGTAAAGAAGGAGGATGAGTAGAGGAGGAAGGCTTTCTCATTCATTTCTAGTGTTTGTTGAGGAACTGTGCGGGACTGGTTAGGTTCCAAAAAAGTGAGCAAAATAATAATGATAAACATTTTAGGCCCAGAAGAACACAAATGAATATATAACAGTGAGACTGTGTGATGTCATACTTCAATCAAAAGTAGAAGCCCAAGATATATTCAGTAATAAGGTAATTGTGTAGAGTATGTGTTTAGTTTTCTTTACAGTAATACATCTTGTCATATTTGTGTCCAGCAGAGTTTAGCCTGTAATTTATCCTCTGACTTGTTGAGCTGTTATTGTACTGTCACATTGCTGTTAGCTCTGATTTGAGAAGGGATATGAGGTAGGTTACCTCTCAATATTATAATTCTCAATAATGTATGGGTTACTCGTCCGGGTCTGGATAGGATGGCGACTGGGTGCGAATCCGGACAATGGTGCGCCTATTCATGACCTCTGGTCTACAGCCACACGGGCAGCTGTGTGTTTGTTTTTGATTGTAGCAGTCGTGGTGAACTCAGTGTAACAAGATGAAGGGGTTTGTAACAAAACTCTGTGAAGCTGTGCAGCAGGACTTTGAACTAAATGCTAAAATCAGCATGCTAGCATGCTCACACTGATAATGTTATGAGTCAAATGTTAGGCAGGTATAATCTTTACTTTGTTCACCATCTTCGTTTATCATGTTAACATTTACTTATAAGCACTAAACATTTGTGGCTGATGTCATTAGTTTAGCAGGTAACTGAAATTCTGACCTGATGTTGGCACCATATCAAAAGTCAGAGGATCACCAATGCTGTCCACCATGTACCGGATTCCATGGCAACCCATCCAGTAGTCGGCCTTTCTTTGTGAATCAGTGTCACGGTGGTTGTAGTAGAACAGCCAGGGAGGCACCAGATTCATTAGGATTATCCTCTGGGGACCCTGGGTATCTGTGCCACATTTAATGGAAATATGGAAAGTAGTGGGCCAACACTGCCTTCCCTAAAAACAAGTTGGCAATTATTTTTCCATTATCTTATCACTCCCCCCGTTACCAGCCGTCACAGTCTGACACCTACAGCTCTGTTTGCAGAGGGACATCATCTGTCTTTGTTCTGTCCTGCAGTCCAATTAATTCCCAGTATAGGTGGCAACCGGTCTGCTTGGTTATGGTCTGATATTTTATGGTAAATTTATGTTACCAAAATAAACAGAGAAACTGACAGAGGTCGGAAGCATCTTTTTTTTTTTTGTTTGTTTCAGGCTTAAAGTGTGTAAGTGTGTGTGTGTGTGTGTGTGTGTGTGTGTGTGTGTGTGTGTGTGTGTGTGTGTGTGTGTGTGTGTGTGTTTGTGTGTGTGTGTGTTTGATGGGAAGGCAGCCCTGTGCTTTTGCCCTGAGGCAGACCACTGGTTTACTGTGCGAAGAGCAGAGTGTGACTGTCATACTGTAGGTAGGTAATAAAGGATACACACAGTCTCTCACACACACAGACACACTGGGATAGTGTGTCTGTGTGTGCTTTGCTTTTTGTGCCCTGGAATAATATGCAATATTCTACATGTGACAATAATAATTGTGGCTTCCTGCTGTGTTTTCTCCCATTTAAACCTCATTTGCTTGCTGTTGATGTACATGAGTGGAAAGAGGAGGGAGGATAGAGCTGTTGTTTTCAGAGAGGAAGAGGAGGAGGGAGTAAAGAAGGAGGATGAGTAGAGGAGGAAGGCTTTCTCATTCATTTCTAGTGTTTGTTGAGGAACTGTGCGGGACTGGTTAGGTTCCAAAAAAGTGAGCAAAATAATAATGATAAACATTTTAGGCCCAGAAGAACACAAATGAATATATAACAGTGAGACTGTGTGATGTCATACTTCAATCAAAAGTAGAAGCCCAAGATATATTCAGTAATAAGGTAATTGTGTAGAGTATGTGTTTAGTTTTCTTTACAGTAATACATCTTGTCATATTTGTGTCCAGCAGAGTTTAGCCTGTAATTTATCCTCTGACTTGTTGAGCTGTTATTGTACTGTCACATTGCTGTTAGCTCTGATTTGAGAAGGGATATGAGGTAGGTTACCTCTCAATATTATAATTCTCAATAATGTATGGGTTACTCGTCCGGGTCTGGATAGGATGGCGACTGGGTGCGAATCCGGACAATGGTGCGCCTATTCATGACCTCTGGTCTACAGCCACACGGGCAGCTGTGTGTTTGTTTTTGATTGTAGCAGTCGTGGTGAACTCAGTGTAACAAGATGAAGGGGTTTGTAACAAAACTCTGTGAAGCTGTGCAGCAGGACTTTGAACTAAATGCTAAAATCAGCATGCTAGCATGCTCACACTGATAATGTTATGAGTCAAATGTTAGGCAGGTATAATCTTTACTTTGTTCACCATCTTCGTTTATCATGTTAACATTTACTTATAAGCACTAAACATTTGTGGCTGATGTCATTAGTTTAGCAGGTAACTGAAATTCTGACCTGATGTTGGCACCATATCAAAAGTCAGAGGATCACCAATGCTGTCCACCATGTACCGGATTCCATGGCAACCCATCCAGTAGTCGGCCTTTCTTTGTGAATCAGTGTCACGGTGGTTGTAGTAGAACAGCCAGGGAGGCACCAGATTCATTAGGATTATCCTCTGGGGACCCTGGGTATCTGTGCCACATTTAATGGAAATATGGAAAGTAGTGGGCCAACACTGCCTTCCCTAAAAACAAGTTGGCAATTATTTTTCCATTATCTTATCACTCCCCCCGTTACCAGCCGTCACAGTCTGACACCTACAGCTCTGTTTGCAGAGGGACATCATCTGTCTTTGTTCTGTCCTGCAGTCCAATTAATTCCCAGTATAGGTGGTAACCGGTCTGCTTGGTTATGGTCTGATATTTTATGGTAAATTTATGTTACCAAAATAAACAGAGAAACTGACAGAGGTCGGAAGCATCTTTTTTTTTTTTGTTTGTTTCAGGCTTAAAGTGTGTAAGTGTGTGTGTGTGTGTGTGTGTGTGTGTGTGTGTGTGTGTGTGTGTGTGTGTGTGTGTGTGTGTGTGTGTTTGTGTGTGTGTGTGTCTGTGTGTGCAGACTGAACAGACCCCCTCTGTGTGAAGAGAGGATGATGGAGGGTGGGAGGAGATGGAAGTGTTGAAATCCTGGATGATGCGCACAGTGGATGGAGGCTGCCCTGCCTTGCACTGGATTCTCTGGCAGAACCCCCTCCCCCCCTCCCCCATCACCAGCACCAAGCCCCACCCATCCCCCACAGCCCCACCCTCCTCCTTCCCCTCCCACTGCCACCACTTTTTCCCAGCATCCCCCTCGCTTTTCTCTCAGCTGTGTGGCACCGCTGTCTCTCCAGGGAGGAGCCTGCAGCGCTGCTGCATCACACAAGACATAGAGGCGGGTGAGGGACATAGTGTGAAAGTGAGAGACAGGGAGAGAGAGGGAGGGAGCATTGTACCATGCAGATATCAGCTCTTAATATACAAAGCAGGCACTCCATTTTTTTTTGTCTTTATTCTTCTATTTTTGGCTCAGCCTGCCACAGCAAAAAAC
Source organism: Seriola aureovittata (assembly GCF_021018895.1). Lineage (NCBI taxonomy): Eukaryota > Metazoa > Chordata > Actinopteri > Carangiformes > Carangidae > Seriola > Seriola aureovittata. The sequence continues at coordinate 21,911,120 of NC_079372.1, forward strand.
CAGAGAGGAAGGACTTCATCGAGGATAACACATTCTAGAAGCAGACGGGAGAAGCAGACAGAGAGAGAGAATTAAACAGCCTTGAGAAAAGCAAGGCGACTCTATCAGCTGTGAGGAGAGAGAGAGAGAGGAAGAAAGGGCGAGTGAGAGAGGCAGGGAGGGAAGGAAGGAGGGAGGAAATAATTAAATAAATCCCAGAGAGGAGAGAGAAAGAGGGAGGGATCGTCAGAGAGAGGGAGAGGAGGGGATGTAGCAGTGTGTATCCTCGCCGGCTCACCGCACATACACATATACACATACACACACACACACATGTACACATACACACACGCACACTTAGCCTGGATAATGTGCTGAAAGAGGTGGAGAGAAAGGAAGAAGGCAAACCGGTGAGCTATCTATCTCTGCATACTTCCATCCATCCATCCATCCATCCATCTATCCATCCAACCATCCATCCATCCCTCCATCCATCTTTTCATTAATCCGTCTGTATTTCAATACCAAACCCAGAGACAATGGATTTGGGCGAGTGTGTCCTTGCCTGGATTCTTGTTTGTGTGAGAGTGTGTGTGTGTGTGTGTGTGTGTGTGTGTGTGTGTGTGTGTGGGAAATCTATCTGCCTTCATGATTACCATGTGTGATTGATTCATGCCTTGTCGCTTGTCGTGTCACGCATTGCAGGCAGGTATTGTGTGCATGCAACCTGCTAGCTTTGCTAACATGGCTGGTGCCTGCTGCTGGCTGGCTTCCTTCACTGTATCGTAGCCCTGGAAGGCTGTCTGTTTGGCAGTCCGCTCAGAGGCTGCACCTGCCAACGAGTGCGACACGGTGTTGATGTGCATGCGTGTTTGTCTGTGTGTTAACGGTTGCATTGTTATGATGGTGTATGATTTAACCATTAATATCAGGCTAGTGCTGGTCTGAAATTCAGATATGTTGTAGTGAGTGGCATCTATGTCTGGCGTAATGGCTGTAATGCAGGTTGATTGCACATTAGAACACTGTTACACAGGTTCTATTGGAATCCTTTAACCTAAATTGACTCTGATGGTCTAAATGCTGTTTCAGAGGTTTATCCATCCTGGCGAGAATACCTTTCTGTCAGAGAACCTTTTATCTTTAGCCCCATGAAAATGGGTTAAAAACTGAATATCATGATAAAATAGTGGTGATGGCTGTTTTATTCCAACAATGTCAACGTTAAGACTGACCTTCAAAAACCTCTTTATGCAGCCAAATTGTACATATGGCAGACAAACCAAAATTTCTCTCCATCTCTGTCAGTCAGGACACAGAGTATGTATATATATCGGTGTGCGTGGGTGTGTATGTGTATGTGTGTGTGTGTGTGTGTGGAGGGTTCATAGGATTGCTTGCCCGGTGGCTGTGCTCGTTTCTACAGAGTAGAGGCTCAGGGAACAAAGAGTATAAAAATACCAAAACCTCTTTCTTCTTCTTCTTTTCCACCCTCTCTATGTAAGAGAAAGAAATGGAAGTCTAGCGCAGCTGTGTATGTGTTGTGAAAGCCTTAAGGGTAAATTTTACACACCAATATCAATTTACTTGTCATGTTTATTACTGCTCAGGAAATAACCCTGCTGATGTCATCAGGGTTATCTCAGCTTGGGCTTGGAGACAACACGTGTTCTAGAATTGCTTTCATTTTGTTATTATTTTGATTTAATTGTGGGCATGAACATTAAAAGGCCTGGATGTTTACCATGCAAGAAGGGTCTATCGAGTTGCATTATGGGATATGTAGGATTCAGTGATTTTAGCCAGACCCTTTTATGGAAATGCAATACTAAATTTCAGAGGGACCAATTTAATCATGATGATGACAAAAAGTCAAAGACAGTTTGTCCAGGCGGGACTAAAGCTTTCTTTGTGCAGGGATTTTCCCTCTTGAAACAACAAAGTGTTTTGAATTTGCTGCAGCTCTGTTTGTGTCTTCAATTCACAAAACCCGCTACGACCTGCTAACATCGGGCTTTTGTCGACAACGGAAAAGAGTACAATCGATCAGTGAATTCAAACCCGGGTTGAATGACTCTGCAGTAGACCTGAGCATTTATTGGCTCTGATCGGTATCGATGTAAACACAACACCCGGGCGAACACACACATTTTTGCCCCTTTTCTGAGCTGTTATGTCTTTCAGAGCACAAACACTGTAAACTGACACCTGTCACCTGCCCAGCATGGTGCTGTTAAGCCAGAAACAATGCAGCTACACTGCGCTCGGGGATGAAAGAGCGAGCATAGCCCTGAAATAAGTTTCAAAAACACACAATTACCAATCGAAGCGTCTCACATGGAGGCTCCACCAGTCTGCACGGCAGCTAGCAGCTCACTCTTTCTCCCCTGCGTCTGTGTGTGTGTGTGTGCTCTCTAACTGCATGTGATGACATTGCTCCCTGCCCTGCACTTGTGTGAGTCCTCTCAGGCAAACTCGGCTGACAGTGTAAAAGGAGTCAGTTGCCTTATTTAGCAGGTTTACCCGCGTTTAAAAACCCTGCTTATACCTGCTATAATTTTGGTGTAAAAAGGGTATTTGACTAGTAACTGCTGAGGATTGTGGGTAGTGAAGTGCTTAGAGCTAGTTAGTCTGATCATCAGACTGAATTGCCAGTGTATTAAATTTCATTCAGAAATCATAGCTGATTTCTGCTTGGACGGGGTTATTTTGTTTTGTTTTGCCATAACCAGTCAGTAGTGAATGGCGTCTGAGTCCTGCCAATACCATTTTTAGTTAACACAGATGCTGTAGTAGCGGTTGCTTAGAGCAGTTAGTATAATATATTTCACATCGATTGAAGAAATATGCCAATTTTGCAGTTGCTATTTCTGTGAGTCCACTTACAACAATCAGATTAGCTGTGGCCATCCAATCCACAACTGTTCTTGTGACCATTACCATCTATTGTGGAATAATAAAGAAAGTTCATGTGATTTGATGAAGCTGTTTGTCTTATTATGTCTACTCCTACTTGTACTTCATGGAAATAAGGCCAGTGTCCGTCTGGAAAGCTAGCCAGGCTGAGTGCTCATCCTCCAAGGCTCTCCCATGATTCATTGTCACAGACACTGTGTTAATTGCTCCGGTGTATTCTCTGATGCTGGCCTGGTAGTAATCGCTCAGACATGTTTACTTTTAACGTTTCTTTGCCTAAAATGACGAGGCACTTCGGCATCCAGCCTCTCTGTCCTTGGTCTGCTCTCTGCGGTGCTGGCAGGTGAATACAGAGCTGGAGTATTACATCTCAGAGGTTATATCTGGTTTGGGAGCATTTGGGGCTGTAGTGGCCATGCTCTGTGCAATCTGAGTCATCCTGTGTATTGATCCCTACGCTGTTTCCAACTATTTATGAGCCTGTGTGGGACTGTGGCTGTGTGTGTGTGTGTGTGTGTGTGTGTGTCTGGTTTGAAGTTACTGTCCTGCGTGTCAGTTTTGCTGACTGGTCACTGACCTATTAATAGCACTTTATGGATAATGCTCGGTTGAACAACTCAGTTTGCAATGCAGTCGTTGTTACCTAATGCTACATAATGATACATCTGCTCCCATTTCCTCTTGTTAGTGGATGTGGCTGTGTATCAATTCATATCAGCAGCTGCAGCTCTCCTCTGGTTGTCTGCTACACGAGTGAGAGGTTCCTTTGGGACTGCATTATGGAGCTCTAGCCAGTCTGTAAGTGGTTAAACTGGTTAACTGGAGACCACCAGACTCAGTGGGCTGTTGCCTTCAATATCTGGCTGGTACATGTGCCAGTGTGAGTTTCTGATCTAATGGGGGTGCTACGTCTGTTTTCCTCTCATTCGACTATCGTAGTGCTCTGCTGCTCATAGTTCCCGCCCAATACCATTACACACCGCATATATCAGCTCCCATCCTCACAGCATGTAAACACACAAGAATAGAGTGTATTGCGTGTCTAACAGAATGGCCTCTGTCAAGACAAAGTGTTCTTGCCATCAAACAAGAGAGAGGGTTTTCCATCCCACAATCACTGATCACATCAGATAAAGCTCCAATTATAAATGGGCATTGGGACACAACGCTTCCAGCCTCGAGGGATTAGTCTTAGAACTGAAACAGTTTGCATTTGCAATTAGTGATGAGGGTGGTTGCTTCTGTTGATTAGCATGAATTTGTGTGATTGTTATGCAATGTTAGTTCAAGAAACCCAAGCACAAAAATGCAATGATTGTCGTTGCAATTTAGCCCTGTTAAAACATGACCCCAGGTCGTCCTCATGCTTTATTACCACAATGCATTTCAATAGGGAGCACACTTGGTGCGCTCAATACTGGCAAACCGTGGGATTACATAAACTCATCAGGCCTGGCTTGGAACCAGCGATGGAGGGAAGCTACTTTGAAAATCCAATTTCAGTATACTCATTACTTGCTTTAAGTTGTAGCCAGTGATGTAATCTCTGGGATGCCTCAATTGAAAGATATAATCTGATTGCCTCTGTCAGATGTGGGTTCAAACCCCCCCATCAATAAGTAAATAAAAGGAATGCTTATCAAAAATCTTTGTTAATGTCATTCGTTGTTTCCATAAAACAATTAATATGACATACCCTGATGATGTCATCTGGGTTATGGTTACCTCAGGTTGTGCTTGGGGATTACAAGTTTTTAAGCAAAGCCTGGGTTACAAACCAGGGCCATGGAGTTTGAAAGGAACGAGTAACATGGAAGCTCTAATGAGATGCTATTCAGTTGCATTATGGGAGGTGTAGGATCTGACTAAGACTTAAGAACTGGCCGTTGCTCTTTCAAAATGTATTAAGGGGCATTTACAGCCTGTAAAGTTGCAATGTTGCAAACGTTTTGGTGCTTTTGTCATTAGTTTTATTTATTTATTTATTTATTTATTTATTTTTAAATGCACCTAGTGACAAATCTTGTGACTTTTTGGACAAACTTTGGCTACAAGAGTCGCCAGTAATATTTTCACTGGAGTTTGTAGTGAGGAACAGGAAACAACGACAGAGATGAATGTGGCAGGTGACTGTGGCAGCAGCTAACCCCAGGTAAACAGAAGTAGGATCATGAACACGGAAAGAATATACTAGAATTTGGTTTTGTACTGCACGGGAAACTGAACGAACTGGTGAAGAGTGGAGGGATGAGCCGGGGGTTTAAATACTGCTGCAGCTTGGGGGAGTTGATGAGAAGCAGGTGTTCAGGTGGAACGGTGGGAGAAGGAACTGGGTAGCCACGCCCAGCCAGACACACATAAACACATAAACACATACACACACAAAGAAGGCGAAACACAAACTGGGGACAAACAAACAGGGAATAATGACACAATCTACCCATAACACATAAAATGTAATAAACTGTCGGTTTGTTTACCACCTGTCTGATCATGTGATTCCTCTATCAGACTTTGTTGTAGCAATGATGCCATGTTCCCAGACCTCAGCAGTAACTTTGGTGATCACAATGTTATCATAACTTATAGAAAAATGTGGTGACAACTGTAGAACTAAGACCCAAGTTGTCGTTAAGACTAGCAGATGACCTCATTCATAGGCTGCAGGTGAGTGCGGAGCTCCAGAAAAAAGAGAAATTATTCTGGCACTGGGAACTGAGTCAGACAATGTTCCCTTTTGTCAGTTGTATCAGAAAAGCAGTAAATACTGAGGAGTCAGAGGAGACTTCAAGGAGTAACATAAAAACTCCCCTGACCCCACGATAATGATTTCTTCTTCCTTTCATAGTCCCTGCACTCATTTACTCACACTCACTATTCAGGGAAACAAGTGGCTTTTTGATGGCGTCTTGGGTGGCAGTTACACACTCATGCTGTTCATTTGGACTTTGCCTTTTCTTGTCTTGGTTCCCTGACACCCACACAGATCCACTATGGGATCTATGATGCAAGAGCCAACAGTGTACACTAGTGTCTTAGAAATCGAAAGAGGGCCAAAGAGAGGGTGTGCTTATTTATGGACTCCCACCCGCTGTTGGTGATGCAGTGGCTGGGTGGAGTTAATCTTCATGGGGGTAGGTTGACTCTACCAAGTTAGGGTGTATACTGGGACAATTACCAAAAAAACCAACCACCATATAATCTGAAACACAAGGAGACATAATCTAAACAAGAAAACCAGCAAGTAGCTTGCTCACTACATCTCAAATCCTGAGGGAAACCCAAGACTTTAAAAAAGTCACTTTGAAACCAACAGGGGATATCACAGCTCTATGTTCATCTGTTTCTACAGTCTGTATACAGTCTGTTCAGTGCATCAGGAGCTGTGGTATTGCCCATAGACGGTAACTAGGGGTGGGCGATCTGGCAAAAAAGATCATACCACAATCTTTTCAGGTCGAATCATGATCCACGATCTTCATCACGAGTCTCTACTCAGATTTAGTTTAACTCGTGATCACATGAGTAATTGTGCATGGTTGCCTGGAAACAAGACCTGTCACTTCAACTCAAAAGCGCGACCCACATATCTCTGCATCCTCTTACCAATTGACCAGAAGCTATGATTCTTTCCGCCACTTTCACACTTTTTTTGGATGTTTGTCCGCACGCTGCTAGTTTTCATCCACAATGCTGTCTTCTATTTATAAATTGTGCCACAACCAAAGAGTCCCAAAAAATAAACACATCCTCTATTTCAGTGCTTTATAAAAACAAGTGTTCCACCAAACGTGGCTTTTATGTATATTATACAAAGAGTTGTTTGCTTTTTTTCCCCCCTGATATTCAACTCAAATACAGAGTCATTAGCATTGAAACCATTTTTATACAATGGGGTGCTAAAATAGAATAGAATCAATTGAGGTTAATGGTGTCTTATAGACAAGTGACTGCATCACATCAGTGCAGCAGTGCAGCATTACTTTACTGTTACATGCTGAACATAAAGTGGGACCAGTTCATCAGCTGCATCTGTAACAGTAGTGTTATGTAACGTACTAACAGGAATTAATCACTGCAATGAAACTGTGACCAACCCTGAGGATGAAAATACAACAGGCTTCCAGCAACAACACAGTGCAAACTATAGTAGCTTCCAGGCAAGAACGGCTGCCTTGTTTAGGGACGTAATGTCGCACAGCTTCCTAGCTTAACACCTCTGGTCTCTTTAATGTAACTTGTCCATTATGCAGTAGCTACAGCTACAGTATGAGCAGTGGCGCCACAGGCATTGCTGAGCCAGAGACCAATAACTTCCTCTGTGACATTAAAGGAGAAGTCTGTTATTTGTTTTTTATGGTAGCATATTGATCACAGCTGTCGACATTGTGAGACATAAGTATCAAGTGTGACAACAAGAGCAATTCATTTTAAAACACTTGATCACTGTTAGGAGCTGTTGCCTGTTTGCCTTTCACTTCTGGGACCATTTAAATTATGGTGGAGTATTTGATGCTCCTCCAACAGTTGGACCCAAGAAAGGCACTGTTGGTCAGATGTCCATCTGTCTGTGTGTCTGTCTGCATGTCACTAGAGCAGGTTGCTAGTGTTGGACAGGCAGACACCGGAGGTATCAGAATAACTACTATTAAAACTTTGGTTTTGATAGTCATAGTCTGATTTTGTTGTTATCTGACTGAAATTACTGTGGATATACATTATCCCAACAAGAGGAATCCTAAAGGGATCAGTGAAAGATTGTCCAACAGCATCTGAAACCTCATCAAGCTCTCTGTTTTCATTCTTTACACAACTATCTCCATCACTTTTTTGGCTGAAAATTGAGCAATATAGTTTATTTGAAGAACACCTCAGTCTTAATTACCTCCTGATCTTCTCCTTGAACTCCACCACAGCAACTACTTTAAACAGTTTACCATTACGTTTGCTGAGCACGTTTACACTTGAATTTCTTTTGATTTTGATTATTCAAAATCACAGCTATTTTAATCCCAGTTCTCTTTGAGCACAGTATTGAAACACTTTCATATTTTAGGGTGTACTGAACCTTGTAGCCTCCAGTGGATATATACAAATCATGTCGAAAAATTAATTGGGCACATTGGCCAGGGGTATATGGATAATATACTTAAGTAGCAGACAAAAAACATGTATTTACAGCGTGCATATCTGCTCTGTAAATCCTGTGTCCTGTGGTCTCCATTGAGAAAAAAAATCAGAAAGGGAGAAATTTATATATTCTTTGGTTTCATGATGTCCCTCTCTCCTTGGTTTTGCATTCATTTGACAGAATACAGGTAGCTTCCTTCACAACCTGATAGCGTCAGCAGGGAGAGCGGGTCGTCCACTAATCGGAAGTTCGGTGGTTTGATGTATGAACGTGTGTGTGCATGGGTGAATGTGGCACGTGTTCTAAAGCGTTTCTGGTGATTTCTAAGACTAGAATAGCTGTATAAAGTGCAGTCCATTCACCATTTACCATTTAAATACCCATGTCTTTCAAACTTCACAGTTCAGGTTGTAATGTAGTCTCCCAGTCCAACCCAAGATTCCTCAAATGATGTCACTCCCCATGATGAGTAAATTAATTTTGACATGTAAAAACAAAAGGCTTGTGGAGAACACTCAACATGTTTGTTGTTAATGTACCTCACATGAACCATTATGCTAAGTCCTCAGGTAAATATTTCTGCCTGCAAGCTGCAACATTTCTTGTAATGATGAAGGACCCACTGGTATAAGACATGTCACTGAGGACATGGGTGGTACCCGCAAGTGTCGTGGCTTCAAGTATTTATCTTTAGAGGAACCGTAGAGGAAATCCAGCACTACCAGATGTGAACAAAACAAGTGGCGAATAAAGTCATTCTCCACTTTCCTCATCCTTCTTTAAATTAAGCCTTTGAGCACGTTCTGCCTACGTAAATGTTTCTTGATTCCCTCCATATCACCATGAAGGTCAAAGGGAGTTTTTGTGGAGTGTTATCTTTGAGAACATTATAACTGATTAGAGTCAATTTAAATCTGAACTAAATCTAAAAATTGTTTTATACACTTACTAAGTGCAGTAATCCAGGGAGATGGTTTTAGCCCAGTGTATGTTGCGCTGACCTAGCAGAGCATGAGTTGAAATATACTGTAGGCTGAGGATTGGTCCAGTTACTTCAGCATAGCAACAGCAGCTCCCATATACCCAATACCATTTAATGACTGTTTAGGGCCAAAGCCATCTTCTTTATTTAACATGGCAGACCCTTAAAGTCTGTTTAATGATATGCCGACAATGGGTAACAAGTTGTGAATGCTTTGTTTTATTATACTCGATCCAAATCTTCTCTCAGTGTGAACTGGAACTTCTTTATGGATTTTATTTATGTTGTGTAGAATTAACAAACTGATACTCATCATCTGCCTTCTGTCCACATCCCTATTAGAGAAATTAGTTCATAATTTATAGTATATATTATGTACATGTATATCAATAATTCACATCCAGATCATTGTAAGTCTGGTTAAAATGCAACCAGAATACAGGGTTCCTTCCTTCTGGCAGTGTGTTAGTGATTTCTGTTACTTATTCTTAACAAAGTGTAAAGCTCTTCAAAATTGAAGTTTCTTGTGCCCGTTGCGAGAACATGCTGTGCATAAGTGTGTATTGTGCTCGGAATCGAAGATCTGTCCTGAGAAGGAAAGCTAAATCTCTGTGAACGAACGCACTGAAAAACTGTGAAATTAAAATTAAATGACATTCTTTAGATTGTTGGCCCAAGTTCTCACGTGTTGAAATTTGAAATCATGGTGTTAAGAGAACTTCTGAGGGCAGCAGATCTGCTCTGTACTGTTGTTCAGAAACACAGGAGGGGTGAATTTTGCTTGACTTGATGTAAACACTGCATCACACGGGTTAGATCACCTTGGTTTAACCATACATTCTCTGTGTTGCTCATTTGTAACTATATTAGTGTCTATATAAAAAAAAGACGGATGTCTTTACTTTCTCTATAATGTGTGACTGTTGGCAGAACAGAATTAAAATCAATTTTCTGTTGTCTTAATAAGTTTGCCAACAGTAGAGAGGTGACAGGAAAGGAGGGGAGAGAGAAATTGGAATAACATGCAACTAAGGTGCACAGCCGGACACAAACTGGGTTTGCTGTGGTTGATGGTCGACACCTTAATCCCTGGGCCAACATGGCGCCCTTAGCACAAGTAATACTTGACTAAAAAAAAAAAAAAATTGAAATCCTCTGTACACAAGCTCTAACAAGTCGATAGAAAGGACATGAAGCAACAGCTGTATTGAGGATCTGTCCCTGCAAGTTGACAGGATTGGTTCCTTAGGTTTGTGACGAATGAAACCCCGGCTGTCTGAATCTGTTTTTGTGAGACTGTCATTGGTTCGTTGCAGTTCAAGGTGGGGTATTATATCTTGTATTCTTGTCTCGTATTATATAAAAAACAAGATATGGACATGTTAACAAAGTTAAAAGCTTGATTTTCATTTGAGGGGGTCTTTAACATGAAGCTAAGTTTCCACTGCCATGGCACACCTACTACTACCACTAATTCCAAATAGTGGCTTCATTAATCCCTGATGTTTGCACTCTTACCTCCAGCTGATGGAAGTTAACGTCACTTCGAGTAACTACCAGGCCATGTCAGGTGTATAGCCTGGATGTTCAGGTGCTCACTGAGCACTGAGCTGAAAATGTTCTTCAGGCTTCCACATTTTTGAGCCAATTGCACATGAGCATGAGTGTCCTCCTCTGGCTGAGCTAGCTGGCCGCACATGAACGGCAGAGAAATATCCTGATAAGGCTTTACACCGGACCTGAGTGTGTGTGCTGCTGTTTTTCATCTTTTTGTTCAGTAATGGCTGTATATGTGACATTCCTTCTGGGTCAGAATCTGTCACGTGACCTCCAGTTTCTGCTGTGGCCACTGAGCTGAATCTGTGTCCAGCGCAGTGCTGTTCCTGCTGGCCTGGGTTTTACCTCCACTGTTGGCTGGTAGCATGTCAGTGTTTCACCAGCTCCTGGTCTGACTCCAGCTGTCAGAGCTTAGCTTTTATGACAAATAGGAGTCAAAACATGTCATGATAGCAGGGAAAGGATGAGGGTCTTAAAACTAATGCCCAGCTTTGTCTGTGTGACAGACTGTCTGCTTGACTGTTGAGTTTTCAGTACAGCATCTGTGTAGCTTCAGTTCAGTGGAAAAGCACCAGTGACAATGGGACATGTGACACTGGTAAAAAATATACATGTTAGAATGATTCCCAAAACTACAAGCAAGTGGTGTAGGCTGTGGCCTAGAGCTCTAAGGTCATACAACTGCAGCATCCTCAGTTCAATTCCTAATGGGGATCATTGTCGCATGTCGTCCACCCCCCCACCCCCTGTCTCTACTGTCAGCTGTCAAATAAAGGCAAAAAGAGTCTGCTGTGATTTCTACAGATCTCCCAAAAGGAGGAAAAGGCAGCTCTAATAGAAATAAAAATCAACATGATTGATGAATCACATTACACTGAAGATATTAGAGTCATCACGAAACTGAAATATTTTGGATAATAAGCCTTCATCTATGTCTTCTAATGGAAACAAACCACTGGTTTTACATCCTGTTTGAAATTCAGGTGTCTTTTTAAATCTAACAGTGTGTCTACGCCTGGCTGTGGGTGGGTGTTTTTTTACACAGCTAGGTAAGTAAGGACTGGTGCTGTTGAGTGCGTGGTGCACTGTTAAGCTCTGTTGGGGGACTGAAAGAAGGCAGAGAGAGAGAGAGCGAGCGAGAGACACGAGTCAGCATGGAGGTCCTTCACGCATCACAAGACTCAGCTGTCAAAGTGTGGAAGCCAGTGCAGCAGTGATGACTTACTTTAGTCTGGGACACGCCGGGCACGACTGAAAGACAAAGAGGGAGGGGTGGGGGGGCACAGAGGGAGAATGTTAATAGACTGGATCAAACCAGTCATGTATTTATGCCTCTAGGTCTTTGTCCAGTGAGATGAGACCCTCGGTGTGAGGGCTATTCTGATGTTTGAAAGATTTCAAACATGAAACATTTAAAAAGGACATAAATAAGGTTATTTTCTTTTAAAACATAAAAACAAGGTCTTAGGTAATCTGGACTATTAATTTCATGACATATATTGACAGTCCATGACATTTTTATTCCTATTTCATCAAACAAGTGCTTGAAAAATCTCATTACTGCAACTAATCACCAAAAACAATAGAAAAACAAATACAACATGCATACAACACATGTAATGTCTGAGTTGTAGATGAGGTTGCAAGATGCCAAGCTGGTGAAGCCTCTTCATCTTAGTTGTTGTGGATCTTACAAGCACATGTTTCTCTTTGTGAGACATCAGGTTTAATAATCCAGGAGGCTGCAGAACAACTTTGTCTTTGGCCTCCCTTAGGGAGGTTATTGCTGTCTTCCCTTTTCTTCCTGCTATGGGGGTGGAGGTCTGCACTGCAGTTCACTGGCGGTTGTGGGGGGCTTGGTGTGCCGCTTTTACATCTCGCACATCTTGTACCTGCACAGCATCTGGCTCGTTGATGGAGGCAGGGGTCAAGTTCATGACCCCTGCCTCCGTCAACAGGGAAGGGCGATATGGCCAAAATTTTATGTCACAGTATATGTAATTTTATATCAGCGTGACAGTTTATAGCACAATACAGTAATTTTTCTTTGAATTCAATTAAGAAATGGTTTAAAATAACCATACGGTACGGTCCTTTTACTAACAAGTTCTTCTGCCTTATCTTGGCTCGGTTGCAATGCCTCCTCCTGCTCTGTATTTACGATTTGATTCCAGTGTTCCCCAAAGAATTAGCCTCTATTTGTGGCTGTAGCTGCTCTGTATATAAGCTGCTCCACTACTTTGTGACAAACAAATAACTGAACAATCTACAAAACTCCATTGGATTAAACAAGTAATTTTAGTTCTGGCTGTCTAAAATAACCTCATACAACAGGAATAGAAAGAGTTTGACTCATCACTGTTGTCATGACTCACTGCTGATTAAATTATTTTTGTATCATCTATGTGTCATGTCAATAAGTGTAACTCATGGTCGTTCACGTCAGGTCACATTCCTTCAAACACAACTTTTCTTCCAGTTACATTGTAAGTTGCATCTGTAAAAGTTTTACTAAATGTCAAGCACAACATGGTTTGAACTCTTACTTTGGTCAAGCTTCTTTCCAGCTAATGACCGTGTTACTTTAGGGTTCAGTATTTTTGGTGAATCAGAGTTAATTTTTTTAAATAGCATTTCATTTTTGGCAAAATGTAAAAAACGACTAGTTCTAGAAACAAAGTTTTGGACTTGCGGGTTTGACTTAGAATTTGTAAATCTTCCCTTGAATAGAGACATCAAGGCAAAACTTATTTGATAACGTTATGATTAAATCATTCAGTCTCAACATAACTAGTCTAGAGATTATTAGAAACCATAGCTGTTGTGAGATCCATCAGCTCATGGTGAAGTCCTGTATCAGCAGCAGGAGATACCTTTCAGAACTTAGCAGATATGTCACACATTATTTCCCTCACCTTGACTAATTGCCCCTAGCGAGTCAACTGCTCATTTAGAAGGAATGAGAATGTCATATGCCATGTGTCATTTGTGGTTACCACTAATGAGAGCAGCTGGACATGCATTCAGACTCCACACCCATAATGCTCAGCACACCTCTTGACTTATAAGCATCTCACGCTCCAGAAATAGCAACAGTGGTTTTGTAATGTGTCAGGCCTCCCTGCTGCACTGCAGCACACCCACATGTTCTCCCTGCTGCTGATAACCAAGCAGCTGGGAAGCTTTCTAGCATTGATCTGAATGCAGAAGCTAGCCAGCTCTGTGAGGATGTATTCGATTTGCAAATAACTGATGTCATTTTCTATCAATAGTTGGCTGTATTTATCTAGATCTATTAAAAATAGGGAGAATCTTGAATCAGACTGTTCTTAATCTCGCTCACAGCAATTGTTGCAGGAAAAACAACACATTTCAAAGACATGGAAACCTTGATAATACATTTAGCATCTGTAAGAATTTCAGTAGCAGCCTTAATAAGCCCATCCTGGTCAGGGCATTTCCTGCACCCCTATGGTTATATCCTGTGAGGTCATCTGGACCTCGATAGGTTTATTTCTGCAGCAGCATAGCTTCCAATACAGAGCTAACATAGTTTTGAAGCTGTCAATGGTAGCCTTGTTAGTGGAGCGCTGACGGTGGCACAGCAGAGTGCCATTGTTCTGCCTTTAACACATTGGTTTCTATACTGACCGGAATGATGCATCGTGGATGACAGAGGCTCTCTCCTGAGACAGCACTGGGTTTGTGTTCGGACTATATGTTGACTAAAAGCTGTCTTTTAATGGGCCGTTCCACTGAAACACACAAGTAAAATATTTTACTAGTTGCTCTTGGATTTTCTTTTTTCTTTTTTAATTACTGTTGGTTATAAGCAAAAGGATAATGATTACATGTTTCCTCATAAAGTTTATTTAATTATCTTAAAAAGCTGAATTAAATTCTACCTTTGTAGCATGGTGTCTGTTAGTTGCTGTATTAAATTTAATTGTGATACTCTGTCTAAATTTGGGCAGATAGGCAAGAGATAAGATTTTTACTTAGGCGTGAAGACCTTAGATATAAATAGCTTTGTGTCCTTTGAGCTCTCCTTTAGTGGAAGAGTGACTTCAAAGCTCTGGAAAAAGCTTGTAAGTGGACTTTGAGTAAAGATTCTTTTTTGGTCGAAATATAAGAGGTTTTGGGGCTAATGCTGCGAGCGTTGTCAAAGCACAAATATTTATCATATAGTAATATAAAATGTTTAGTCCACTGCAAATCACTTATTCTTCCCAAAAACACTCCCCAAAGCAGACCATAGCATCGTAGAGTTAATAATTAGTATTATAAAATTTGAAATCTTTCAGGAGCTAGGTAACGTAGAACATGTCTTGTTATCAGCCATGACAGCAGGGCTGGTTTTGTGAGTTGGTGTGTGTGTGAGTCATTATGGCAAGATGTGGTCCTGGAGACACCTACTGTAGCAGGAACTACCACAGAGGTGGTTTTCAGTACTTTGGCAGGTGTTCAGCGTCACAGCTGTGCAAGACGCTGTCACGAAACTTTACAGGTGTATAGTTGAGATCGAAATGAAGGCTGAGATTGAAAATGGGTGTGGTCCGACGCATGTGTGCTGAGTACTCATGGGACAATGCAATTATAACTGTTGAGTATTCATTTAATGTTGTAGTAATGACTACTGAGAATTCAAGTTTGTGTGTAATGGCGGTTTCTGAGACCGAGACCACGATACAAACATCCACGATCTTGTGTCAGTCCAGGCTGGTGTTGGTGTAAGGGTGTGGGGAATGTCCTCTTGACTCATTTTAGGCCCTGAATACCAATCACTCATGGTTTGAATGCCGCATATCTGAGTATTGTTGCTGACCATGTGCATCCCTCTATGGTCACAGTTTACCATCTTCTAATGGCTACTTCCAGCAGGATAATGTTCCATGTCACAAAGTAAAAGTCGTCTCAAGTTGGCGTGAGACCTGAATCCAGTAGAACAGCTTTGGGATGTGGTAGAAATCTGCAGAAATCATGTGATACAGACATTTCAACATCTTGTTAAATCCATGCTATGAAGAACTGAGGCTGTTTTTAACTATCCAGTATGAGTATGGTGTTCCTAATAAAGTGCTCAGTGAGTAAGCTTCCATCTGTGCTACACAGACCTCAGCAGTATCCTCTAGGAGTTTCAGACCATCATGTGCGGCATTGAAAATAGTAATGAACAGAAATGAAGACCAATTGGAAAATCGTTCCACTTTGTCTCCCCTCGTAGCTGTAATGTTTCCGTTGAGTGAGCTGTGTCTGCTTATGTAAAGAAGGAATTGTAATGACTCGTTGTGGTGCTGCTTACACCCACATGAGGGTTTGCAGGTCCTCACTGGCAGAGGGATGTGACGCTCTGCAGTAAATATTATTCTCATTTTTGTACATCTGGCATTGCAGTGGATGCTGTCGAAATGCAACCCATTTCCTGTGTATTGTCACAGCTGTTGACAGGTACTGAGCTGTCAACACGACACACACACACACACACACACACACACACACACACACACACACACACACACACACACACACACACACACACACACACACACACACACACACACACACACACACATCGGCCCAGTCCAACACAGACTCCCAGTCTCTCAACACTGTTTATCACATCTCTGATGACATACCACTCAATTGACTTCCCCCTCAGGCTGTAATGGCTTGGATGATCCAGTTGCCATGCAGATGAGTATGATTGTTTGGTGACTGCAGTTTGCTCATGTGTGCAGAAGAGAGAGGCACACACAGAGAGGGAGAGGAGTGTAAAGTGGCTGTGTATGATGTGATAAATCAGATGAAGCCTCAGCAGAGCATGAGATGTTGAGAGAGCAGCACACAGTGAGGTAATACAGCTTTGATTATGATGCACCTATAGCTACAGTGAACTTTCACTCTAGGGGTTTTCCCATCCAGTCTCGCTCACTGACCCATTTAATTTCTCTGGAAATTTTGCCAAATCCAGTGGGACTGTGTTGGTTTTCATGTGTTGGCATGCAAACAGTGACAGAACTAAAAATAATCTATCACTTCCACTTAATGTACAATTCTCTCCCAAACAAACAAGTAAGTAGCGATTTATGATAAGAAAATAATGGCATTTAAACTTTGGTGATGAATACCATCGGCTGGATACAGTGTAACATTGCTTCTACAAACATCACCAATGTACAGGAGCAGCATTTTGGGAAATACGTATATTTGCTGTCTTAACACTTATACCTGCCAGCCAGATTTTGGCTGCACGGCGGTGCAGTGGTTAGCGCTGTCGCCTCACAGCAAGAAGGTTCCGGGTTCGAGTCCCGGCTCGGTCGTGGGATCTTTCTGTGTGGAGTTTGCATGTTCTCCCCGTGCCTGTGTGGGTTCTCTCCGGGTACTCCGGCTTCCTCCCACAGTCCAAAGACATGCAAAATGGGGACTAGGCTAATTGGATACTCTAAATTGACCATAGGTGTGGCGGTTGTCTGTCTCTATGTGTTTGCTCTGCGATGGACTGGCGACCTGTCCAGGGTGTACCCCGCCTCTCGCCCGAAAAGATGCTGGGATAGGCTCCAGCCCCCCCCGCGACCCTACTAGAGGATAAGCGGTAGAAAATGAATGAACTATAAGATTTTTTTGTGATCAATTATTTATTGTATAAATAAGGAAATACAAAATGCAACACAAAACAAAAACAACTGTTGTCTTCATTGCCTGCTTGTGGATGGAGCTGGGAGGATTCCTGACATGTTCACATACGAAAACATTTTGTAAAGACTGGGGATCTGCAGGGTCACTATTTGCAAAGCTATGACTAGATTCCTTTCAGATTATTTCCCATCATGCTCCTGGTGGACATTTACCAGAAAAAAAAAAACTTTTCTTCTCTTTAAAATTGTACATCATTATTATTATTACTAACACCCACATTCTCTCCCTGATGTCGCCTCCATGCTCACAATAAGCTCAGTTTGCTGCTTCCTGTTTGGTGCTGGAGAAGCTAACAACTTAAGACAGCTCGGACGAACACCTTACACCAAACAATTGAGATGAGGGGAAGGCACCACAACTCTAGCAAAACTGATTTTATTCTGACATGGAAGTTTGTCTGTGACAGTGAAATCGCTTGGAGAGTCGTCTGGTGTGAGGCCGCATAGGAATGTTCATGAGTGGCAAAAATATAATCTTATTATTTTGATGCATTTAAGACTAAGCAGTGATCCAGCAAAAATACCAAACTTATTAAGCAGGTATCAGCCAGTTGCAACTAAGCCACATCAAATACAGTCTCTTCATCAGTGTTACTTTACAATTCAGTGCTCATGCTGTCAGGTACATAAATCACTTTATAAAATTGTTAATATGGTGATGAATACCCAGAGTACACAGGAAATCCCCTCTGTTTTTATCTCTGGTTTTATATCAAAACAAGGAGCTAAAAGAGGCGAAAGAACTGAGGACAACTGCAGAGATTAGTGATAATTCTCTGTGCCTTTGTCACTACAAGTCACACATTTCACCTTTATATAAAGACAGTTGATCCATTTTGAATGTAAGAGTAGTGCAGCTTAAAATAAGTTGACATCTTGTACTGCTCACTACACTCCTGTTTTTATTAAATCTCAGAATAATCTAAATGATTAGGTGGAGCTTGACCTTGGGCAAACACTACATTCCTCAGTGTCCCAGCTAATATTAGCATAGCTGAGATAGTTTGGGTTTCTCAGAGTGAGAGTTCAGCTGGATTATTGTAAACAGAACAGCATGTTGTTGTTGAGCAGGTTTAACAAAGAATGCTAGCATTATGATTCATTAACAGGAGCACACTGTAGGTTTGACGCTGTGTACGAGCATCAGAACATCGTGTAACTTGTGACTGCCATAGATAATATGTTGTCTGACATGGAGACAATAGTTTTTATCGGAGCATACACATACTGTGAAGGAGTCAAGAAATTAGCTGTAGAAACTGGTCGTCTCTTTGTTTTCACATCACTATCTGTGTGTTTATGTAGTTCACAACACTTATTTTGTGTCTGTCCCTGTTTGTACACTGATTACATAATGCCGTGACTGCAGGAGACATCAAAGCCAACCCTAACCCCGGCAGCAGGACATCATCCTTGGTCTCTTGCCCACTGAGGAATCCCTGATTTCCCAGGAGTGATTGCTCTGAGCTCTCAGCTTCAAGAAGCAATGGACTGACTTCTCATTATGTTGTCTTAGTGAGCTGTGTGTGCTGTGTGGGCCTGCGAGTCAATACGAGACAGGCTCCCGCACGAGTTGATGAAAAAAACCACTTTCTGGCCTCTGTGAGGAATCACTGCTATACGTCTGATGCATTGACACTATTATTACACAGGTTTAGCCAGGCCTTTTTATATTCTTACTTGTCTTTGCTGATGTGATGTTCTCATCTTCAAGAGTTGAAAATCTCTCTCCAAGACAATAATGAACCATAATGAAGTACAGCTGAGCCCAAATTAATTTCAGTCTGTTGAAGATGTAGAAGAAGCAGGAATTTGACATTACAGTGTGATCTTCAATGGGGGGGAGTTCGACCTACGTGGTTTCCATTTAAAAAGTCCATGAACAGGCTGCTTTGTGAGTAACTCACTGCTTGACAGGTTACAGCCTTGCCTCTGCCATATATCCTTTCTATTTCTAAACCCCTTCATTAATTTTAAGAAGTGCACAAGATTGGAGAAAGGTTAGATTCCTTTTTTCCTTGAGATGGCCTGTGGATGCACGGCACAAAGGACTTTGTAGGTTTTGGATTAGCTGGACCAATACTGAAAAATCTCTGCACTGAACTGAACTGTCAAGGAAGATCGTTTTGCAGAGTGTTTGCTGATACGCCTGCGGGGTCAAAAGGGTCATTCAGTGGCTTGAGTAGTCAGATGGATTCTTTTTCTTACGTTTTCATAACACAGATGAAAACACTTTCCTTCAAAGCAGGACCAAGTGATGGCAATATCTGTCCATCCAACGCCTTAGTCCAGAGCAAGATATCTCAACAGCTATCGGCCAGATTGCTGTGGGATTTTGTCTGTATAGTCACAGCCCCCAAAGGAAGACTTGTAATGATTTTGGTGACCCCTTGACCTTTCATGTACTGCCACCATCAGGCAAACAGTCCCCCTTGACCACACTTTGGTCTAGGATTGTTCCATATCATATTAAATTAATAATACTGGGATGTGTTGACATGCTCAAAGTGACCATACATACATGCTGAAAGTAAAATTAGAGTGTAAAAGTAAAAATGAGGTGGTGGGTGTTGTGGAAGTGGCTGGATGACATTAAAATTAGAAAACAAGACTAGGTCAAACCCTAGTTTATGGATGAACCACATCATAGGCTATTTTCATTCTGCCTGGTGTCAGCTGGTTTCAGCTCTTTATCTGTTTGCCTCTCTCCTCCTCTCTGTGCTCACGTATACAGTATTTTAATACAGCTGAATTCACAATAAAGCTGTTCTCATTTAAATGTTTTTCTGTTTTTATTGTCAAACAACAGAACAAGTATGAATCAGTCATATTTATTATCTAAATAAGCCAATTAATTTTCTGCCTAGTTAATTGACTAATTGTTTACTAATCGTTTCAGCTCTAGTTCAGTTATCACATAAAAGCTTGGGAGTCGTGGAATGAAACAGTGCACTCAACATAAAGCTTCCCCCCGCTGCTCTGATTCTGATTTCAGTGGAACATTTGTTGCACTGAAAGGCATCTTGTTGTTGCTTGGCAGCACCGTAAGTGCTGTCAGTAAGCTGTGTGCTGGTGAGCTACACATTTTAACTGTCAGAGGCACCTACAGTTAGTGGTGGGCGATCAGACGATCTTATATCCCGGAGTATCTTACTTTGGCATATGATCTACTTCAGATTAATTGCACAGGTTGCCTCATTAAACGTTTCTATATTTAGATTTTTCATTTTAAAAGTTCAGTAGCTGCTAACCAGCCCATTGTTAACGGTTAAACAGCTAGCCCGCTAACTGTAGCTGGTGACGGCAGTACTGACTAAGATCAGTGTAGCGTCACATGCACCAGTTCTGCACCTGAGCAGAAGAAGAACCACCGTCACCACCGCTGCAGCTACATATAACACACACAAAAAGGTCTAACAGCCAGACAAATACTCCATCTAAGCTAAGGTGTAATTGGTTGCGACACAATTTGTAAACAGAAGAATAGCAGTGAGCGGACAAACATCCGAAAGAAGTGGAAACTGTATGCAACGATTTGTGAGTTGGGCCTTTGAGTTGAAGTGAACATATGCACAACAAGGTCTGCGGGGAGACTCGTGATTCTGACTGTGGATCGTGATCATATCTAAGGAGATTGTTATATGATCTTTGTGGCCAGATCGCCCACCCCGAACCACAGTGTGTTCAAGCAATCAATAACACAATAATAAGAACCTTCTGGTTCAGTCTCCAACAACTCCTGAGGAAAATACCTGGCTCCTTAGCTGCTAAATGCTCCGGCTGCGTCTGTCTGCTGTTTAGTGCTGGACAGTTAGTTTACAGCAGGTTGATCAGAGCTCCCTTTTTTGTAAACAGATGCCTATAGGAGTTGATGAGAGGAGATTCAACTCAGCCAGCAGTCAAACCAACAGTGAGAGTTCTGCTTTGTATATCCCCGTTGACCTGTTAATGACTATAGGCAATGCAAGAATGGAAAATAATCTTTGTCTACTTCAAGCCACTATGTGTGGAATTTAAATGTTAATTTCTCATCATTCAAGTTTCCCTGATGGCAGATTCTTTTGTAGTTTGTAGAAAAATTCTCCAGTGCTGTTTCACACTACTGCTGCTGGATGCCGACGTCAGCACCTGCCTAAATAACTGCTGGTCGATGGGTATTTATTTGAAACTCTTTCAGCTTCACAACTAAATGTTTTTATGCTGCAGGCAGTGAAAACATTACTTAGTTCAGTGACTGTCTAACACATCCTCTGGGCACTAAGAGATGCCAGACTGTGTTTCTGGCAGTTTCCAGCTCCTTGGGCCTTTCCAAGCATTCTGTGGTTGCTCTGTCAAAGTAGAACCAAATGCAAACTTCCACTGCTTCAGATCTTTTTTCTTTTTTTTTTTTATTGCGCTAGTGTACCATTAACTGTGCTATTGTGTCTTCTTTTGGATCATACTGTATATCATTAGATATTAGCAGAGGAGGATGAACAGAAAAACACAGATCTGAGCTCGTAGCCCGAGACTGAGTCATTAGAACTTTCTGCTGTCCACTCATAATGAATCGCACATAATTGAGAACATCTTCATGTATGCGTGTTTGATTTTTCCTCAAAGAACAGCTTTGTTCTTAATTTGTTCCCTCAGTGACAGATGTTGGTGCTGATATAAACCCAAATCAACCACTGATGCAGGTCAGATTTGGTAGCACCTCTTTACTTACAGTACATTCCCACTGGAGCCAACTTCATTTTACCTACAGTAAACAGTATGTGCAGTGTAAGACACTTCAAGAGAGAAAAAGACCTTCCTGAACTGGTTCCAAATTCTCACTGAATGTGTCACAGCAGGGTTTGTGGTATAATAAGAAACGGGCTTTAGTCGTGGAGGTTCAGTACACAGTAACGCTGGTAAGGAGGTACGCCTACAAAATGAACCATTTAGGGGTATGTGAGTTATCTAAGTCACTCATCCAGAATGTGAACGCCCTGATGTCGGCCGCCCATTAATAAAACAAAAAAAAATTAGGGCGTGTTGTACCGCCATGGAGGCGAGGCCTCTGCAGTATGCTTTTCTGTATACGTGGGACTGTTTTGTTCCAGACAAAGGTTGATATAAGCTTGTCTATGGAGCTTAAGAAGAATTTGGTCAGAAATATAGGAAACAGATAAAGAGGTTTATGTAAACATTCATCCTGATGGTATTGATCCTTCCACTCAGAGAGAGGGGCAGCAGGTCCCATTGTTTATGTCCTCTTTCAGACCACTTATCTTAGCTTTGTACAGGTCTTTATAAGTACGTGTAATCCAGATTTCTTTTGCAGATGTATTGATTGGTGTTATTCACGCTTGATATGACTTCACATTACATTAGAATCTGACCTGAACTATTCTTATTCTTCTTTTGTGAGAGTGACTTGGTTTCTGGAAAAGCCCAGCCTCGACAAAGTCAGCAGTCCTCTGGGAGCAGAGCCTTCTCTCCTCTCCTCCTATTTTTACTAACTGGGTTGGAACTAAACCTTTAAGTAACATGGCAGTTGTCTTATCCAACTTGAATGTGGGTCATATCAACCTTCAGATGAAGAAATGTTTTACTTAAGGACCGATGATTCAAACTCTCTTTAACCTGTGCCTCCGAGACCAATCCCTGTCCCCCAAATCCGCAGGAAAGAAACGATTAGAGCTTTGAGAACTGGGGCGTTTTATATAAAGACAACCCCTCTGCTGGTTGGCTTTATGGATTGCAGTTAATTTATATCAGAAGCTTTTTTCCTCTCTGACACATCTGATGGGTTAGCCCGTCCAGCAGAGGACTCTCTGGGAAGAGCTTATGAGCTTACAGTGTGTTGAACGGTTCATGCAAAATTGAAAGAGAGCTGTTTTTTTTTTTCCTCTTCTCACAACAAAGACAGTGACTCAGAGATGAGTTGAGATGAGAGGAAACATGTTACCTACAAAAATAGGTCTGATTTCCCGCAGGACTGTTAGGAAGGTGGTCGTGTTTCTGTACCAGAGGGACCAGATCAGGGTAAAACACTAATCTTAGAAGACATTAGTTCTAAAATACTCCTTCTGGTCCTACTTGGACACGTCTTCAGTGATGAACCCAGGGTCAGCGGGTGCTTCGGGGGATCATCAGACACCCTCACCTGGCCGACCCAGCCTAGAGTGATTAGCCTCTGACTTATGTCCAAGTGGCGTGCTCATCCACCCCCACCCCCCCCTTTATGCGCTGCAGTCGTCTCACTCCATGGAGTGTTAGTGTTCACTGCACCACAGCACCCAACCTTGACTGGCTCACAGCACAGTGTCCAGCCTTTTGTCCAGCACTCTGACACCAGGTTCACATATTTTGCCCTTTTCTGCTCATCAGCCTCTTCGATTTTGTCTTCAGAGGGGACAGCAAGTTCCAGCAGGACCACTTGCTGTGTAGACTCTGATGTTAACACCTGAATTGGTTGATTCAGTAACAAGCAAAACACACAAAGAACAGCTCCAGTCTCATTGTGGTTAGTTGGTTGCAGACTTGTAGTCAGTTGTCAGCAGTGGCCATTATTTGGCTAGTCAGTGCCCATCCCTGCTGGAGTTGAGCTTTTGAGGCCAAAATCTAAATCTTGGAGGAAGTCTGAGTGGAACTGAAGTGGCTGTTGTGATGGCAGCCCACATGGCTGTGACAAGCTGTCAATCAAACCAACACCTGACATTATATTTCATTGTGAGAATCATTCCATTGAGGAGATACTATAGAGACACACGATAAAAAAGTGAAATATTTGGACCTTACGCTTTCGTGAAATAAAAAAAAAAGATTAACTTTGTTATCTAATACTGATGTTTTCTTGGAGCCAACATCTGTGGCCACAGGAGGAAATGCAAGGTATAGCTCTTTTAGATTGGCTTCATTAGTTGATTTTAGAGCTCACACTTTACTTTTCATTCTGCATCAGAGGTTTGATATCCAGCATTAGTTGTTGCTTGATCTAGACAGATATCAGTACTGTTTACTGTCACATGAGCAACCCGACACCCAAGCATCCTTACAACTAGCAGCACGATTGCAACAAGAAATAAAACAGTTTTTGTTTGTTCCATAACAATATTTAGAAGTGTTCAGTACTCAGCACAGCCTTAAAGCCACTCGTCTCTTCTCTACCTCTGCTGCTGACCTCATTCTGTTGTGCAGCTGGATTTGGAGTGGTTGGCATGTCCCACTATTGAACCTCTGCAGTGAATAGCGTTAGCCCGGAGCACATCTGTTCAGAAGGCTAATCCACAAAGGGCTAGGGTCCCTTGCATAATGCTCCCACTGGGCAACCACTTACGCTGGCACAAACCAGCCACACAACAATGCCGCCGCTCACGCTAGCCTCGGTGTGGCTACATGCCGAGCAGAGAGAGAAGGACCACTAAGCTGCTACGTTGAGCTGACTCGTGTTTGAGTGCTGTTAACTGTCTGTGGCAGAGTTGTTGTCCTCATTTCAGAGGCCTCTCCCCGGCTTTTCCCCTTTGTCTGACTGTCCTCTCTTTCTTATATTATAACCCCTCCTCATCTGTCAATCTCCTCTGCTTTCTTCCTCTCATCTCTGTTTTTAACCCCACTCTCTTGCATTTGTCTTTTAGTCTGCATTCCTCTGCTCAGTGCGCCACATGCCTGACCAGGTCACCCTGATATTCTTTGTTGTTTTTGATATTCTGAAGTCAAAGCATTTTGTGCAAAGCCCTGCAATCTTACATAATACAGTAATACAGCACAATGGCCTGTGAATGGTTTATAGACAAAGGAGCTGAAACTCTATCATGAGCAGGAAAACTAGGATTTAGTTGGGTCATTAGGACTTAGCCAAACTTTAATATATTGGGTCTAGCACTGTGGGTTGTTGTGTGTGTTATTCTGGCTAAGTTGGCTGAGTGTGGAGCACCATTGTTACATTTCAGTACAAGCTACAAAGTCAACCTTTGATATCCAGTGAAGGTGCATGGTTTCAGTGACTAGATCAGTGGTTCCCGACTTGTGGGCCAGGGCCCACTGGTGCACCGCGAAGGTATTGCAAGTGAGCTGACAAATCATTTGCAAAACTGTACAATATTGGTGAAAACATGTAATTATATACATATATATATTCTTTGTGGTCATGCATATTTGTGCAGTTGATCAATAGCTGTCTTGACAAATAGAGGAAGCAATCATATCAGCTGTGTGATAAATAACCCTGCTGTGCTGGGCCATAAACGGCACAAAAGAGGCATGGTCTGCAGACAGACGCGAGGCAGGAGTCAGTGGAACAAGTGCGTCTTTTGAATAAACTGGCTGGAGATTTTTGTGCGGTTAGTGACAGAGCTAGCTAGCACCCACTTAATTTGGGGAGCTATTGCGACTGACCTAGGCTGTTATGTCACAGCTGGCTAGTGTGTAGCGGTTAGCTTGTCAGGTACAATAGTGCAGTCAACTAGCACTGCGAGTGGTGACTGTCCCCAAGCTTCTAACAGGAGGTATTTATAAGCCTCACCTGTAGGTCAAGAGTTATGATAGTGTGAGAAACCCTCCCCAAATAATTTTGGACATGACATGAAATAGCAAGACAACTAATGCATGATGCAGTCACTTGAAGTGTTGATATCCATAAGAATATATACGTGTGGTTTTAAGAACCAAAAACCATCTCAGTGTAGTTTTACATCTCCTCTCTCAGGCTTCTCTCTGGAGCTCCAGTAACAACAGGTTGGTGAGCCAATCAGAAGAGAGGCTCAAAACCTGTGTGCATATCAATATGGAATCTAGACCTGCTTTATAGTCAAAAGAAATGGAAAACTCACTTTATACAATAATGGGACCTTTAAAGAAAAAAAGCTATATAGATATTTATAGCTTATATAGAAAATATAGTAACATAGAATGTCTGAATACATTTGCCCCACAGGTACAAATAAAGTTTTATTGAACTGAATTGAGATGAATGTCTCATACTAAAGGATCCAGAGGATCCAGGAGGAAAAGGGTTCAGAATTTGGAGAAAAAAGTAGTGTCTCAAACTGTTTGATCATGGCAGTGATACTATTGCAGTAAAAAAAAAAAAGATATTAAATGTGAGAAGCTTGATATTTTAAAACCTCTGTAAAACACTATTACTACTATCAAGAATGTAAAAACAAGCCGCAGTGGTGCCTTAAAGAGGAAGATGTTTGTTTGAGTGAAGTTAGCTGGTGTAGCTGAAAGGACTGAGTGAGTGCCAATAACCACATAGAGTAAAGGGAATGTTGTATCTCCACTTCCAATCACTCAGTTCCTCCCAGTGGAGAACCTCTTTAAAACCAGTCAGCCTGTGTTTTTCCGATGCACGACACTGCTCCCAGCCACAGTGTCGATTCACAGTGAGCGAGTGGCTGCGCTACACCACCTGCTCCTGGTAGCGCTGATAAAGTTAAAAGGTGTTGAAAGTTGCTTTGATAAAGCTGTGGGTCCAGCCTAGAGAATAGCCTTCCACCCTCACTGTGAAGGAATGCAGAAAATGCTTGCACAACCTCCCCGGTATTGCAACACTGGCGGGCAAGGATAGACATAAATTTGTCCAAGTCTGTGTTTGGCGCTGGGAGAGCGGGAGAGAGCTCTGGGCGTGCCTGTCCGAAAACAATCAGTTTTCATGGTGGAATTTACAGGATTTGATCATCACGTCATCTAAGGCCTGAACTTTACTGAAGGAGCATCTTCTGGTTTTAGTTTTCTGATTTTCCTATGAATACTTTGCTAGATTTTTGAGGCTGATGCTGATATTGTTATTTAAGAGTTTTAAAAATCTGATGATATATCAGATGATAGTATTAATGTTTTACATAATCACATAGCATAGCTTATGTTTGTGTTTTTAAAGAGTTGTGACCAGGATACTGAGCAGGACCTTTTACTTGTGAGTGCTCTCTGGTGGACAGGCTGTGTAATAGAGACACTGGTTATAAATGACCTCAAACCTAGGGTCACAGCCTGGCTCTTACAGCCATGACAGGGAGGGCCACATACCATTTTATAGATTAGCATTACTTATTTATTTAACAGAAATCCCTGAAATACATTTTAACCCCCAAAAAAAATCACAAAGCGTGGAGCGTGAACGTCAGTAAGATCAGTGTGAGGTGGATGAAGTGCGGGCGGAGAGGGTGTGTGGTGCGCCAACAGGCTGCTTGCAGAGAGAGGGAGGGAGGGAGGGAGGGAGGGAGGGAGGGAGGGAGGGAGAGAGAGAGAGAGAGAGAGAGAGAGAGAGAGAGAGAGGAGAGAGAGAGAGAGAGAGAGAGGAGAGAGAGAGAGAGAGAGAGAGAGAGAGAGAGAGAGAGAGAGAGAGAGAGAGAGAGAGAGAGAGAGAGAGAGAGAGAGAGAGAGAGAGAGAGAGAGTAACCGGACCTAGATTTTATTGGCTGGTGAATACCGGGCCCAGGTGTCACACAAATAACAACAGGGGTGACCACACCTTGTTTTGACGGATACACCCATAACAACACATCTGCAATAAGCCAATAAACATGTTTAACATTCCAGGCCTGGTCAATAAAAAGAACAGATTCATTTGATGTAGCCAGTGCCTTAATGTGTTTTTTAGAAAGAGGAAGTTTGGGTTTTAACAGCAAGGATAACGTCATATAGGTTAGCGATCACGGATCCTGTAAGACTTGTGGAGCTAAGGTTAACAGTTGTATGATTTAATTTAAACTGTGATTAATTAGGAATCATTCATTCATTCCTTTTTGGGGCGCGACACACAGACATCTGCCCAGTTTTCTGTCCAGGAGATGTGCAGTGTGCTGTAAGAGCATCACAGGTTGGAATATTAGTGGAGCAGCAAACTTCCTCTCAGTTTGATGGAGTATGTTGAGTCCATCCAGATACAGGTGTTGAGGACAGTGTAGCTGTCATCCACAATGTACTCCAATAGGCATAGAACTGACACTAAAAATAGTCCTCAAGGTTTAAATTTAGGTTCAAATGTGTTGTGTGCAGAAGATGCTGCTTTCGGATTCAGAGCCACTTCTGCCATCTTGTGGGCAACATGGTGTAACTGCAACACAAAGCAGACGATGGGTTCCTGTGACAAACCTCAGTCATGTGGCGTGATCCCTGTTCAGACGTGCACATGAAGAAATTTATTTTTTAAAGCGTATTTTGTAATTTGCGCATGTTTGCATAATCCCTCTGTGATGTGTACTATCAGTAGTGTGTGTTTAGTGTGACAGAAAGATGAAGAGAAGCAGCCTGGAGGGGAGTGAAAGCAAATAAGGAGGGAAGGGAGGGGAGGGAGGAGAGAGTGACACAGAGACACAAGCGAAGCTGTTTGGTGAGAGCAGGAGGAGGAGGAGGAGGAAGACAGGATGAGGAGAGGAGTGGTGGAGGATGTACGGGAGACTACCATGAGATCCAGGGTGTGAAGGCGAGGGAGCGGTACCGTTCAGCTGGAGGGATGCTACTCACGCTGCTTTTCTACCTTCGACTCAAAGGTAGGGGATCCTGGGTCAGCATGGACGGCTCTGCCGCCGGGATCCGGACAACGTTAGGTCACCTGAGGTCTGTGCAGCGACAGACAGTCAGCCACAGAGCATGTCAGGCTCAGCAGAGAGGTTGCACTGGAAGTGAGTTAAGTTGAAGTGAGCTGCTTTGCCTTTCTTTGCCAGCGATGACATCATTAAGTATCAGCTGGTTAAGGAAATAGGTTACTCTGCTGAAGCGTGTTTCTTCTTTTTTATACTAATCATGCAAAACTGCTCCACTGTCTTGTTGCATGCGTCCTGTGGTTTATATGCAAAGAGAGCTTGAACTAGATCCATTTTCCACAAGGTCAATTAGACTCCTCAGTAACTATTAGACAGAGTGTGTGTGTGTGTGTTTCGTCTTCACATCAGCAGCTGCATCTAAATTGAATATCCCCTTTTCTTTCCTCGCTGGGAGCATGTGAGGCTCCGCTCTGTCATCTGCAGACTGTCAACCCTGACAACTTGTGCCTCTTGGTTGTTCTCAGTACCACAGCAGCGAATGATTAGGATCTAAATAACCTATTTACGACCCACAGTCTATCTGTCTCCCTGGACAAGTGAGTAGTAACAATGTTATAGTCAAGATACTGTATGTCCCTGTTGATTTAAGGATAGTCTGGCTTCTGTTAACCACTCCCAGGAGTCTGAAGCAACACGACTCTACATATTTATTGCTGCAATCATGCAAATGAGTTATTTAAAATCATAACAGCTGATGGAGAGAGTGAATTGTGTTTGAAAACTCAATTATAGGAGCCATTCAGAGATTAAAATAATATACTAACTGCACTTGATAAGCTTAGTACGTATTATTTTTAGATTACATGGATCTAGACAACAGCAATAAATATAAACTTCAAATCTAAAGCAGTGAATGAGGCCTGAATTATGATTATTTCCAAATAGAAATGTTGCAGATACAAAATTTCAATTATTTAAATATATATTCAGATATACAGTATATTCATATAAACAAGCAGACATGTATTTTTATGAACAATGATCAGTGCATATTTAAATGCATTTAGATATGCATTCAAATACACAACCAGGTAGACAATAAGACGACAAATTATACGTTCATTGTGCATTGCTTAATAGTAGTTAAAAAAAGTGTTTTGAAATTCAAAAAATCAAAAGTTAAAAAAATTCACTGTTTAGTTTTTTTTTTTTTGACATTTTTACCACATCACATCCAAGCTGATGTGATGTGGTAAAAGTGTCCAGTAAAAAACTAGTAAGACGACCTTGAGTTAAATGTCAAACGTCTTGTTTTGTCCGACCAACAGTCCAAAATCCAAAGAGACTGAATTTATAGTCATACAACACAAAGCAGCAAATCCTCAGCTGAAAGCAGCTGATGACTCATTGTGATTTCCATCAGTCAATAAACTGAGCCATCACTTCAGCTTTACTCTTCAATCAATAACATGAGCTGCTGGTTTCGTGTAGAAACCTGTGATAAGTTTAAAATCAGGAGAAACACGCCATAGAAACACTGAGGTCATGAACCCACAACACAGACGTTTTCACAGAAGTCTCACAACACTTTTACTATTTGGATTTCTCTTATTTTATTTATTCACTCCACTGGGTGGATGTTTTCCCAAGGTGAAGGTCTACATGCTGTTTCAAAACCTACTCAACACTGCTGGAGTCTAATTCTGCTGAGAAACCCTGCATCCTTTTATTTTTGTTGGTGTAGAAATACTGAAATCATCTGTGTTTCTTTACTGCAGGATGTAAAGTATTCAGAGAGAAACCTTAAAGACGTGACCTCAGTGTCCTCGATGGTAGTTCAAGCGCTGCGGAGAAACACTAGTGTTGCGCTTTTCATCAAACACAATTAAAAGTACTAAATGTTTGGCTACAGCCTCAAAGATGTGGAGAATTGCGTGGAATGTGAATTTTCTGTTTCATGTAACCCTCAATTCAGTACTTAAATAAAATGAAAAATAAATAAAATGAAAAAAAAATTCTTTCTAACATTTGAAAAAGAAGTCAATAGATTCATCAATAATGAAAGCAATTATTAGTTGCATCAGTGCAGATGCACACAGACTAAAGACACAAAAACCAAAGGAGAAACAAACAAAAAAAAGAACAGAAAATCAGTTGTGACTTGTTTTGCAGATCAAACATGTACAATATATTATATCTGGATAGTCTTTGTATAAGGTCAACTGTCACTTACAGTGATTGGAGGCTGTTTTAAACTAATCCACCTGTCAGTTTGACATGAGATGGAGACAGAAGAGGCAGTAAATCACCACATTCAGCCAGATAATCGAACTGTAAAAGACCGACCTCTCAGAGTCATTGCACAGTTTTCTCCTCTCTTACTGAAGGAATAGACATGGAGGAATTATCCTGAGACTCTTCAGTGGATGATTGATCATACTGCCTTCTCTCAGATTTTAGTGGATGGACTCGATGTACTCTCTTTCTTTTGGTCTTCTGATTTCCAAACTAAAAGAAAAACATGCCGGCAGTTCTGGAAGCTTTGTCGCATTTCTCCTAAACTATCGACAATCACAACGTTTAAAACTGTCATCTGTTATCTCAAACAGCAACGTTTAATAGATGTTAATGAGGTTTGAAATCTTTAAGAAGTAAGATTGTTTTCTGACGTACTCTGGTTGTTTGAGGCAGGTAGAAATGTTCCAGATGCTTCCATATCATCACTTTTCTGTTTATGTTGTATGTGTCCGTATGTTTCATGGGTTCATAAGCTACTGCAGATGTTGCATAGATTATATAACCACACTGATGAGACTGGCTTCTCCAGATCAATGCACAGCTTTTATTTAGTGGTCCATGAGTGTGTTTGGAGAACATGAGCAGAAATGGAAACAGTTGCTTTGTAGATATGCTGATGGGATGCTAAGATCTCAGTTCCCCAGTACCTCAGTTAGGCTCGCCATGTGTTTACTGTTGTCAGTTAGTATTCAGATGGTCAGGATTGGTTGACCAGTGCGCTGACAGACTTTTAAAACAGTTTCCGTACCTGCCCAAAAGCTAGGTCCTAGATTTTCTTTGGTGTGTGGACCTAAATATTAGATGATCAGGTCACGGCGTGCTCCAAGACTACTTCATCAAACTACCTGCCCTCCTGATGCACCCATAAAAAAACCCAGCAAAAACATGAAAACATGGTGACCTGCAGTATTCATAACCAGCTCACTACGAGTGCACACAGAAATCTAATGGCAGTGTGAGCAAGACTTAACCTGCTATAAATCAGCTCTATATAAATACTGATGTCTGATTATACACGAGAAAAACCATCAAAACTATCATCACCGTATCAGCAGTAACACACTGCATGTTGAAGTGTTGCTCTTTGAATCAAGCACCTAAACATATAAAGCAGGTTATTTAGAGAGGCGTCACCAGAGGATTGGAGATAGTCACAGTTGAGCACAGGTGCAGTCCTGAAAGCTGATGACATTACCTGCTCTGTGAGGACTATCACACACTGTAAGAGAGGGACGTGGACAATGAGCTGCAGGAGGACAGATGATGATCAGTAAATTAGAACCCACAGACGGTGAGGACAGTTTAGAACAACTTCATATGAGAAAATAGAAGTAAAGAAGGTTGGAAAAGTGAAAGGTTCATTGTTTTTCTTCATGTAACACTGTGAGCATGTGACGTAGCCAAATGGAAAGTCTGAGAGTTAAAAATTAACAGATAAAATAAATGAACGGACAGAAAAAGCATCAATATAGTGTTTGGTTGATGTCGTTGTGACACTAGGATCTTCAGTGGTGGCCTACTTTACTTTAGCCTTTGATTTGGGTTCATTTCAGAATATGTGGCTCACACCAGCAGCTTAAACCATACAATAATCAAAAAGAGTAGGGATGTGCAGGGTTCTGCATTTCTGGTGAAATTATTATTATTATTTTGATAATTTTTGTAATTATTATTTATTTCTTGTAGGAAAATGCTGATTTTATATAAAGAAAAGATAAAACTACAACCCACGTATTACTGTTAACACTTGAGGTCACTACTACTAATAATAACTAAAGAATGTAGGTATTGATAACAAGAGTCTTGTAACACTGACACCACCACATTTTTCAGTATCATACTGATTTTTTTTTTCTGATAGTGATCAGTTCTCACCTTGATGCCATTAATGAGGTTATTCAGGTTCATTGACTCTGACTGAGGGATTTCCTATCTTGTCTTTGAATGTTCTCCTCTTGTCTTTAGTCGATATTTTGTGTTGTGAGATTAAAGTATTGTATTCATGCTCTTTATGGCCAAACAGTAAATTCCCCCTCTGGAAGGAGACACATCACACAGGTCAGAAGGGATGAGAGACGTTAGCATCCACTGACATGGATGTAGGTGTAAGACGTGATGGAGCTGTTGCAATGGTGTCACCTAGAGCGGCTGACTCATCACCATGTGACACTGACTTATCTGCAGCCCAGGGAATCCCACACACACTGATTGTGTGCCTGTCGTACAGTACGTCCGTGTTTACCTCCTACCCTGTCACTTTCACAAAACCCCTACGGTCCTCATAAAGCTCTACACGACTCCTAAATCCGGATCTAATTTCAGTGATCCCTACTTTTAAATTGGACTTGTTTTATAATTTTCATGCACTTTGCAACGTCCGTCCTCTCCCCCTTTTATCTGGAACACACTGATTAAAAGGACAATTGAATAAACGCTTTAATTAAAAGTAAAACTAACAAAGTTAGTCATGCCTCTGTTGAGCATCATCTATCACAGAGGTCTAATTGTGTCTGAGAAAAGCCTCAGGGTTGTTTCATTGATGCCTCTCAGCTCCTTTGGAAGTGAAGGCCTGTAATAACCTTGCTTTATGTAATGACTCTCAACAGTTGGCAGCAGGAACAGAGTGTCCAGAAAATAACTTGACACTTTGCAAAAGTTGACAAGTGCCGTAGACAGAGGGATACGTGCAGTCACACGCTGCTGATTGCTGCTGATCGTTGAAAACATACAGTACAGTGTACTCCCAGTCCTGAGGCCTTGTGCTTTCCTCTTCTTTTTTTTCTTTTTTTCTGAGGGGTAATTGAGGCAGGGGGCGGGTGTTGTTGGTAGCAACTTGTATGCTGCTACTTCCCTGTGAGTAAGAGGAACAATGTCTGGAAATGAGTCAAGCCCTTGTAAATGTCCTGTCCTGAAGGGATTTGGTAGTACCACCCTGTCCTCCTGCTACACAGCTCCCACACCAGCAGGCCGTCTGCTCTTCTTTATACCTTCCACGGACAAAATGGCGGGACTGTGCGCGTTGGCCTTTGCATCCGGAGGTGTAGTATTGTGTTTTGATTCATAGTTTAAAAAAGTGCTTTGACTTGCTTTGCCTGCTTTGTTCCTTCACTCCGTGTCTTTCTTACTCTCATTCTGGCACCTTGGCATAAAAATGGGGCAATGCAACACTCGTGCTATTTCAGAGGGGAATGTTGTAATAGGTCAGCTGTTTGAAGGTCTGCTAGTCAAGTGCAAGCGGTGTGTTGCAGCAAGTCTGAAGCAGTGGCGGCATTTCTAGTTCGCATCGCCTTCAGGCTGCCGGGACGGTCCTAGCAAGATGTAAATGAGAACTGATCCAGACACTGCTTTTTAATTAGATGCAGTAAGAAATAACATCTGTTATAACCAGAGGGGATTTAAGAGGCTGCTGTTATCTGTGGGTAAAGCATGAAGGGATAGATGAGGCTGGGAAATCCCTCTGATGTATTTATCTTTAGTTGTGGTTGACACTGACTGATATTGAGCCAATACTGTGGCAGTATTTACAGCGTCATGACGACTCGCAGCAGTAGGTGTCTTTGAGGAGAAATGACTGGTCATCACACAATCGCTTCTGGTTTCACCTCAGGTTTAACATCACCTGCACTCTCCTGCAGCAACACTCTTCCTCACTTGAGCCTTATTTAATGTGTGAATTCACACTTCACACTCAGGCTGTTCTTGTTAGTTAAAAATTTGTTTTTTTTCTTTGAAGCTAATGCAGACTTAACTCAGACTTAGAATATGGGTAGTGTTCAGAAATTCAATTAAATCAGTCAGAAATGAAAACATTTTTAACATGCAGATAGCAGTATCTGAAAGTTAAATCCTTGACACATTCAGTTTTTAAATTTTTTAAAAACGTGTTTATAGAGGTTCAAAGATTTAGTCCTGATCTGAAACAGATCCAAAGAAAATTTACCCAAAAAGGAAATAAACTGGAGACAGTCAGACCCAAACCAAATATACTCAAGGTTGATTAGACTCAGTTCTGTGCAAGATCAACATGAACAAACCAGACAGAAGAAAGAGCACCAACACTTGAAGGATTGTTCTCCACCAATTAAAGAGTGGACATGGTCAAAAGAGCAGCAAGAAAAGGTTTTACTTTCTGTCTTGCACATTTTTGTCATGTGATGATGATCAGATCTGAATCTGCTCATTATAATCCATGACATGTTGACAAGCAGGATGACTAATTGGTTTAAAATCCTAATTTATTTCTCTATAATATTAAATATTTAGGAATGAATGAGCAACAAGCAGGGCTAAAGTTTAGAAAAAAACATCCTTATTCATTACGTAGCTTACTGGTCAAAATCTCAGCTAATCAGCTCCATCAGGACCGTGTGGGTGTGTTCCTGTCTAACAATGCTGTTAACATAAGCAAACAACCTCCCAGCTATCATCACATCTTGCTTCAAATGTTGCTAAACTCTGATTGGTGCATGAAAACATATGACATCACATCTTCTCTACTGGGCCCCACCCACTTAAAAGCAGTGAAAAAATGTCCAACAACCATCTGAGCAACAACTGTTCCAACTCTGGCACAAGTAGAACCTCAACATTCACAGGAAGAAGCAGAAGGAGAACATATGTTTTCACAACGTTATAATGATCACAGAGCAACACTTTTTTTTTTACATGTTGATGTCATTTAGTGTAATCTTATCTAAACTAATCTAATTTTATCTAATCTAATGTCATTTATGAATATTACTGACATACAAACAAACATTTAAAGTATAGATGTTAATCATCCATTCATTTGTTTTCCAGTGTGGATTGAATTAGTCTCTTTCTGAATTATTTTATACATGTAGTAATTAGTTTGAGTATTTGAGTATTAAGTTTCGAATGTTTGTCCTGCTTTCAATTGCTAAAGTGTTCTCTATGGAATAGTTTATACTGGCCATGATGCTTCCAATAAAAAATGTCAAAATGTGTTTGTACATCAGAGACAGATAGATTACTAACAGTATAATCACCACTTAAACCCAGAGACTGATGATTTGTATGGCAAAAAAAAAAGAAAAAAAAGCACATCTACTCTTACTTCCTGAGCTTGTAACTGGCTCCAGCTGACACAGTGTTAATGGTTGTGCTAATACAAACTCTCGCTCTCTGACCTGACTGGTTTTAGGTTTATTTTGCCCCGCCCTCCATCTCAGCAAGTTTACAGGGTCGGTTCCTTAGGTTTGTGACGTATGAAACCTTAGTTCTTGTCCTTGGTTCACTGCAATTCCAAGGTTGAAATAACAGTCACGGTGTTGATTGCTTATTTCACTCATAATATGTCTTGTATTATATATTTAAAAAAAAACATATGGACATGTCAACAAGGTTAAACACTTGATTTTTATTGGTGGAGGTCTTTAAGAGGAAACACTTTCCATTTACATTTCTTCTGTGTAACCAGTCATTTATTCATCAGCACTCTGATTGAAGACACTGAGCTAAGAGCTGCAACAAAACATCTGTTGCACATCAATTATTTAATCCCATACACTGTGTTTAGCATCTGATGTGGGCACCGAGAACGTGTAACATGACGTGTAGGTTCAGAGACTTACCAGCGCATTGTGTCGTTCCCAACTCCCTCACTCAGCCAACAGTATGGGCGCGGAGGAAGAAATATTGGGTAACTATGGAAACACAGTGTAGTGAATCTCTGAGGCAGGCGGCACTCTCCTTCAGAGGCCTCGAGTTAACAGGATTAGAGGGAGTTCACAGATGAGACCCTGAAGAGCAGGGCCTCTTTGTGTCTCCCCTTTGCTTCGCTTTCTCTCTGATCTCCGCTGCCCCGACTCAGAGATACAAGAATCACAAAAACATTCATCGCCATGCAAAAAAAAAAGGCAGAATGCATAGATTTTCAAGGCTGCAGAAGTCTCTATGCTACCATACACTACCATTGTGACAGGAGTTTTGCTGCAGTGCTGCCCTTTAATCCCAGTCAGTACCTCATGTACCAAGTGTCTGGTACAGTGTTTAAATCCCATTCTCTATGGCTGCTGATTTGCATACAGAGATGAACACAACTTAAACGTTGGCTGGGACCAGACTAAATCTGCTTGTCAGTGTTGCTTGCCAAACTAAAGCGACAGATATATATATATATATATATATTGCCTTGAATAATGTAAGTGTTGCACATTGCAGACAATAGACAAGGATGCTGATTCTTAGCTTAAATGTTCAAGATGGTGTGAGGACCCATTTGTGTTAAAACCATCTGGAACAAGAGTTCACCACGGGGCATGCAAATTTAAGCACAGCTCTGCACCCAGTGCTCAAGAGATAAACAGTAAATCTGATGTACAGTATGTTCAGCTTGTGTGCAGTGGTAGAGTCATTTCTCAGAAGAGGAGAAGGGTTATCGCTGTTAAGATATACTCTTATTTGCAGACAATATCATCCCGACATCCTCACAACCAACCAATAATAGCCAGTATATGGTGGGCTGTGGCTACCATAGCAACAGAGGCAAAAAAAATGAGTGAGTCGAAGAGTATATCGCAGCCGCACCCATCACTGGAGCAACCAACCAGACTGGAAAACCGGTGCAGACAGGGGGCGGGCCACTCTGTGAGAGTAGCTACTGAATAATCAGAGGGAGTCAGGAGGGCAGCGCCTGATGTGGTTCAGCCAACCAGTTCCCTTCATGCTGATAATTTATTGATCTGTATGATTTGTATTGCTGATTTTTCAGTCAACACTGAAAAGGTGTTGCACGCCACTTTATGGCCTTTAAAGGGACACTGCACCAGTTTTACAAGTTTACTTGTCAGCACTGTGTCAGCCTGTGAAAATAAGCATGAGAAGGTAAAGTCTGAGAATTATTTTCTTAAATTGTCAAAAAGGAGGAATAGAGCATGTGCTGGGGACTGTTTTCAGTGGCGGGTGAATTCAGATTTAGTGCTCTACTGAGTATTTCTTTTTTTTTTAAAGATATGTTTTTGGGCTGTTGTGCCTTTATTGGACAGGATAGTGGAGAGAGACAGGAAATGAGGAGGCAGAGAGAGGGGGAATGACATGCAGTAAAGGCCGTCCGATGCGGGACTCGAACCGGGGCCAACTGCAGCGAGGACTGTAGCCTCTACACATGGGGCGCCTGCTTAGACCACTACGCCACACGACGCCTCCTCTACTGAGTATTTCTGGCAGCAGGACGGTGTGTGTTTTGAGGATCCTTTCAAAAATATTGCCATAAGTAGTTTTTATTTATCAGTTCACTACATACAAACTGCAGTAAACAAAACAGCAGCAGTCCTCCTCAGTTAACCTGTACACAGTTCCTCAGGTACTTGTCAGTCAGGTTGAGAACCTGCCACAGTTCATCTGTGGATTCAGTCTGTCTTCATGAGCGACTGGCTCCATGATGTTGAGTTCAGGGCTCTGTGGAGACCAGACCATCTGTGGGCTCGTTTTCCTGCTGCAGAATGAATCTGGGACCAATCAGACGCCTCCTGATGGTTATTGTTTTGACGGATAAAAATGTACAGTGTTGTACATCAAGCCTAGGACACAGACACACAATGTTTGTCAGTAGGATACATTGATTGTTGATTTGGGCCTTTTCACAGGATTAGTTGATAATATGAAAAATATAGAATATAGGTTAGATATAGGGTATTAGATGTAGGATATAGAATATGCCCAGAATTCAGCAGGAAGTCACCCAACTGCTTTTGATTTCCACTGCTGTTTTGCTGTGTGGTAGTGCACCAAATGAAATTGTTCTTCTTTCAACTCTGTCTTACGTAACACCCCGAAATCCAAATTTCCTGCTGCTAATAGAAATATAATGGTTGTCTATAATAATTTCCCACAGTAATCACTGATTACCCTGACACTTTGATTTTAGAGTTCATCTGCACACTTGTCTGAACCATGACTAAGTAATATAAACAACAGACATGATGCATAATGGTTAAACAAACAGTAATTGTGCTCATTATGGCGTTTGACAGGGGCGCTGGACTGTGGGCATGTTTTGTTAAACATCTAGTTGCAGTGCAGTACACTGATGGGCCAAGACATTATGACCACTCACAGAGAAAGTGAATAGCATTGATTATCTTGTTACAACATATATTAGGCTCTAAGCGAGCAGTCGGTTCTCGTAGTCACTGTGTAGGATGTGGGAGGGGATAAAGACCTGAGCGACTGTGACAGAGGACAAACCTTCATGGCCAGATGCCGGAGTCGGAGAGTCTCTGAAACAGCAGGGTTCCCGCTCAGCAGTGGTGAGTCTACCCAAGTCACAGGGTGTTGCAACAATTACGATCCCCCTCACAGACCCTGCCTGCAAATGGTTTGGTGCGAGGTACCACAGGGCACCTACAGAGGTCCTGCAGAGGGAGAGTCCAGGCCTCATCGGTTCGCAGTTCTTTTGGTGGCACCAACAGCATATTTGCCAGGGGTGGTCATAATGTTTATGCACTTCAGGGTATATGATGACTGTCTTTTATTTGGTGACTGGTAAATTTGGCAGCTCATAGTACATGGCGAGAATGATTTTAGATTCAAGCTTCTTGTCAGATCACATCACAACATCAGTTTCACAAAGGAGGAGATGTATGACAACAAACTTGCATCCTTTACTGTTTGATTGAATCCCGAATTACAAGTGGAAGGTGAGAATCAAAGTTTGCAGAGAAACTTTTAGCAAATATGAGGCTAAACCCAGAAGAACTGAGGCAGATCCAGGAGGATTTATAAACCCAGACTAGGTCCAAAGAGAATACCAGACCAAAACAGAAACTGGAACATCACCACTAGCAGAACCGCACACTCAACTAAAAAAACTAAAACTAAAAAATGGTCAGGTAATCATTCTTCTTGTCTTCTTTAATCATCTCTTTATATCCAAAGAATTGTAATAAAAATAAAATTAAAAAAAATCTAGCACCACATTGAATTATCACAATCCCATCCCTGATGAAGATAAATAATGTAATATTGCTGAATCCAAGTAAAGCTTCCGTAAGAGTGTATAAAGTTTCCTCATCATTTTAAAATAGTGACAGAACCTCCCAGATTCAGCACACTGCTAGTCACTTGTTTATGCCATGCAGTGTATTAATAGCTGACTACGTGCTCTTATTATAAATAGCTACGGCTGCACCTTCACAGTCTAGTCTGAACAAAAGGCGTTATGGAGTTCATTCATCACCAGGAGTGAAAGAAAAGGAGGGATGAAGAAAGGGAAAGAGGGAGGAAGATGAAGAGGGAGGGTGAAAAAAGAGAGTGGACTGAACGGGGGGGGGGGGGGGGGTCAAGCACTTTAAGGGTGTCTGTAAGTGTGTGTGCATGTGGTAGTGCAGCACCCCCCCACCCTCACCCCCCACCCCCCCCCATCAGTCCCTCACCCCCTCACCATGCTGCTACTCTACAACTGTTTACTCTCTCTCCTAGAATCGATCTATCGCCGCGGGGCCAGAAGATGGAGGAAACTCTACCGAGTCAACGGACACCTCTTCCAGGCCAAGCGCTTTAACAGGGTGAGTGTCACACACTCCTGACTAGGGAGCACACATGCTGATGCCTGAATAATGCTTCAGTCAGTTCAGTTAAATCACAGGGCAACACTGATGATTATTTCTACTCCAGGAAATAGTCATTTACTATTATTTGATAAACTCCTCATAAACAACTGGCTTTTTCTGTACCCATATCTGTGTGTGCTTCTAAACCTGTGCATGAGTGTCTTTCTGCTTCTCTGTGGAGTTTACAGTAGAGTCTGTCATAAACATACTGCAGTTAAATTATATATGACAGGTAATCAAGTCACCGCTCCAGCTAAGCTATCTGGATATTGATGCATAATTCATGGTGTCCTAGTTATGGCTTGTTTAGCAGTTGTCTCTCTCAGCTCCATGCTACACACACACACTCACACACACACACACACACACCTGAATGCACATGTGGGCTCTCATCATTTCCCTGCCGAGATGTTAAAAGGCTGCACCTGCTCACGCTGCCAGCTCGTCTGAGAGAAGGACTTAAGCGTTAAGTGTTTTTATTCCATAATACTGTATGTCCACTGTGGAAGTCAGACGAAGAAAGACGTTAATGCTTTTTTCAAACTGGCGTTAAGTACCTAATGGGTTTCCTCTGAAGGGGAAGAAAGAAGATCAGGTTCTCGTGCTGTTGAACTGCTTTTGTGAAGCACATCGTGCCGTATTGTTGTATGATGATTTTGTCCCTTGTTAAATGGTTGAACATTTAAGCTGAGACAGCTGTCAGATAAATAAGAAGTGACAGGAACACCTACGAGGAGAGGCAGCTTCATATTCATTGTAGGGCGTAAGAATCCAGCTTCTGTCAGTTCATTTTAAAATCAGCTCCTCCTAAGAGGTGTGTAGTACAGCGTTCGGTTCAGTCTAGTTCAACACTTTCACTGTCAAGGTTGTTGAAAACAGAATCATAATAAATAGATAAAATAAGACTTACAGGCTCACGGGTTGATTAGCAGGCGGGCGGATGATGATGATCTGCCGTTGGGAGCCGGCTTGGCCGACTGAAGGTCTGGGAGGTCTGGCAGTGTGTCACCAGGGGCTGCCCTTGATCATAGCGCTGTGCAGTGGAGGCTCTGTGGCACTGGGCAGCATAGGGGACTGACATCTACTAGACCAAAGCTTTCTTCTAGGCACTCCAACCTCTAGATATCTCCCAGCAAAAGAAAGGAGGCTAGCCGACTGAGAGGCAAGCGGAGAATCAGGGTTGTTCAGAAAGTCCTTAAGCCATCCACTTCAGGAGCTCTTAGGCAACGGCTGCATCTTCAAAGCAGCCTCTTTGTACTTCCTACTAGACTCCCGTTTCCACTCACCATAGAGGCACATGTGATTATAGGACAAATCCTGCAGTTCATCTTCTGGGTCCATGGCAGGAGGACCAGTTCAGTGATGATGGAAGTTTAATAGGTAAAGATGTCATAAGATCCTCAGTCATACAGGTCATGATTAACCAGGTTTAATTGGTTAAATAAGGCTTAAAGCGGACAGGATGACGAGCAGAGGGGCAGGTAGACAGGCAGGTAGACAGGCAGGCAGGAGCAGACAACAAGGGAAAGTAAACATGAACTGGTGACAATGGCAGGTTTGAATACTGGCTTGGGTGATGAGGTAACTGAGAGAGGTGTGTGAGTGTGCAGGTGCTTGAAGATAAGAAACAGGTGTGTATGGAAACAGGAAAACAACAGTGGGCAGATGAATAATGGCAGGTCTGGGGAGATGGGACAGGGGGCAGAGGGGAAGTGAGGGGCGGATCGTGACATAGACATAATTCCTGTCGGTGGCATACTAAGATTTTAAAGACGGCACCAATGTAAGATACAAGAGGGAAGTTTTAAAGAAAAATATATTATCACTGATAGAGTCTTCCTGGTTATGAAAACAACTCTTGGGACGAAACATGTCCCATGGGTGCCATAGTCTTAATATCTAAACCAGAGAATGGATAAGCTCAGTGCCCCAGCATCTTGCTGAGTCATACTTTGCTTCCACATGATGGTGTCATTACTACTGAAGCACTGTGGGGCCTGACTTATTCAATTAACGTCACATAAAGTGGGGTCCAAAAGCCTGAGATCACTTCCCCATTTAAGTGAATAAAATGTGACAGTCTGGACACAGTGCACTATGTGGTAAACAGAGAGTGATTTGAGACACAGCCACAGCGAGGAGATGGACACTGTAG
The DNA here is from genome assembly GCF_021018895.1 of Seriola aureovittata. Taxonomy (NCBI): domain Eukaryota; kingdom Metazoa; phylum Chordata; class Actinopteri; order Carangiformes; family Carangidae; genus Seriola; species Seriola aureovittata. Next base: position 21,953,861 of record NC_079372.1, read on the forward strand.
ACTGTGGTTCATGTTGTACATCCCACTCATTGTTAGGGATGAGCTGCTAAAACACTGGGTGGAGGTTTGTTTAAATATTTAAGAAATCATTGCATCCCATCTCATCCCTCTTCTCAGTGGTGACTACAGTTGGAGGGGGGCGACCTGATGGCCGAATGGATAGGGCACTTACCACATGGGCTCAAATGAGTCCCTGGCTCAACTCCCAGCCGGCCAGACCATTTGCTGCATGTCAATCATCTACTCTCTCCCTGCATTTCTTGTCTGTCTCTTTCAAATAAAGGCATAAAATGGCCAAAAAAATAACTTAACAAAAAAAAAACAGACTGACAGATATTCATTTTCCCCTATTGGATGGAGTAATGATCCATCGGGTCAATAATACTTAAGTTTATGACCAAGTAGCTGAACTAAGATGGTGACATGAACATTACACCTTCTAAACATCAGCATGTTTGTATTTTTCATGCTAAACATGTTAACATGCTGATATTAGCATGCAGTGCAATGCAACTCTTGTTAAACATGTAAATCCTCATTAGGAACCAGTGAGTGTCACAGACAGGGTAGGAAAGTCAGAAAGGCAGACACAGGCAGACTTGTCAATAAGAAAATATAGAATAACACCAGGCTTTTCTTTAAAATACAAGTTCAGGGAGAAATTATAGTATTTTCTGATTTTTTTTTTTAATGTATAAACTAATCATTAGATTTATAAAATAGATTATTACAGATTATTTCAATAGACGTCTTCACATAAATTCACAATTTAGCATTTCGTGTTGGTATTGTTAACCAGTTGGTTTTCAGACAGGGATTTTTCTGACTGTTGTTGCTATGCCAGCTCCTCAGACTCTGGTTGGTTCACTATGTTGTCCTCTGCATATAAATAAGCCGAGGAGAAGTAGGTCAGGTTTCTCCTCCCTTCTCTCACTCTATCTCTCTCTACATGTTTGTCTCCATCTCTCTCCTCCCTCCACTCGGTCCCGCTCCATCTCCCCCTGACGTTGCAGTGGAGAAAGCTGCTTTGTGGATCCCCTCCCATCAGACATAATGGGGTCTCTTTAGCCCCTGTCTCCCACGTGATGAAACAGAATACAGTCGTCCCCACTGGCTGTTTGCCTCCACAAGCGCTCCATTAGGGAGATGACTGACACCAGCCTCTCATAGTACGAGACAAGGAAATTCAAACAAGAAGTCTCATTGGTTCGTGCAGGCTGCCGAGAGCTGAGAGGGAATCATTTCCACCACTGACTAGAGATGTGTTATCAGAATAAGAGCTGAGGTGAAGTGGATGCGCATCAAAATCAATCTCCAGTGACGCTCAGGAAACACGTTTACACAGTTATCTTTAAATGTCATGTTTTTTTCCTGTTTGTCTGGCAGAAACTTCCCGTCTGGATCCACATTAGGTTTAAAAATGTTAAAATAACACGGTGCACCTTTGGCCAGTTTAGGCTTTTTTGAAGCCCTTGCCATGACTTAGCCCCGCAACGATGTGGTTGGGTGGGGGAGAGAGTTGTTGGGGTTCACAGCAGGGAGAACAAGCATTGGGCTTTACCCACATAAAGCTACTGCAGGGATCAGACATTAGGTTTATGTTTTGAATTAATTTGATTGGTTGAAAATTACTATAATTATTTCTAGCTACAGTAGCAGTGTGGGTCTAGAGACGGCAATGTTGGTAGGTGCTCCTCTTTGGTCCAGACTGAAATATCTCAACAATTATTGGATGGATTGAAAGGACGTTTTGTAAAAATCTTGAACCAGGAACTCTACAGACATTGGTTGATTAAAAGATTGATAAACAACCACCATGAAACGGAAAAAAAGAAGATAGGAGAAGAACGGTTAATAAACAAGCATGAATGGAACAAACACTAATAAACGCACAGGTCACTGGTGATTCAGAGCAAGATATCAAGCAAGATTCAGAGTATGATGATGAATTTCCAAATCTATTTTCAACAGCTCTTATCCAACATCACCATTATGTTTATAATCAAAAGTCCCGAACCCACAATTGTATGCAACATGCTTTGACGTCGTCGGGGTAACTTGATATGTGACAGAGAAAGTGCTTTCCCATTCCTCTTTATACCATTTTGAGCCCTCGCAGCCTCTCACACTCAATCGCTTACCAGGTGACGTCCCCCAGGAGGGACATTGGGATTGGGCCTCAGACTCAGCTGCTGTTTTTACTTCCTGAGAACACATTGTTTCTTTTCTTTGGAACTGGGATTTCCTGCCTTAAGTTCAAATGTAGAACAAAGATAATTGATTAGAAAACAGTGAGTATTCTATTTGTATTTTTTTAAATATCCATTCAGTCATACTGTAATAGGAAAAAAAAAAAATGATGGTAAAATCATTCCTGATTCCATGTGACCATGTGTTTTACTGTCGATGTGAAGTAGATATTTTGTAAAATGACACAGAAGAAGAATATGTCACATTGTGGTAATGTTTTAGTTGAATTGCTTCTTAGTGTTGTTCTGGTATTAAACCGGTAGTGGAGGCAGTCATGGAGCAGGATCGATGTCTGTGGAAAGGGAGAGTCGCCATGGAGGGACAGACGCCAAATGCTTTTGTCTTACATGTCACACCTCTGATTCCTGAACATGTTTTCCAAAGTCTCACACTGTAGCCGCACTATGACGACTGTGTTTGGTTCAGTGTAAACAAGCAAAGGCGGTTAATGAGTGCTCTTCATAACGGCCATGTAGTGGGATATCTGTTTAAAAGGGGATTATGATGTTGAGAAAAGGTTACATATTATTTCTCCTAGTTTCATGATTAGCGATGGAGCCTCTAACCTTTACACCCTGCTGCCTGTCTTGTCTCTGATTCTGTGGATACTGCATTCGGTTATGATGGAAATAAATATGGTTGAACTTGGGGCTGTTTTTGTTGTATCTGCTGTAATGACCCGATTTCACTGCACTGGTTACTGCAGATGTCATCGGTCAGTTCACTTTCTTTGTCACAGATGAATCAAACATCACTTCTCAGAATATTATTCCAGTCAGCTTCCAGGCACTCGTATGATCTGTGATGCTCCCTGCTGGGCTGAAGGGAAGGCTGTCAATCGATAAAAGCTTTTCATCATCATCTCGTTGTCACGACCAGTGCAAGCAGGGCAACCAAAAAACACAGGACAGAACCCAAACGCAGAACCTGAGGCAGAGCTGATGCACTTCAGTGGTGTATTTACAGTGAGGAGGAACAAAAAGCCTTATGGGATGGCGAGGGATGCTAAGGTCAAAACCAGAGAGAGCTGTCCAATCAGGGAAACAAATCCAGTGAGGAGCAGGCAGACATGCACAGTCACACGAACAGGGAAACAGTGAACACAGGGACGGCAGGCAGGACAGGACACACACAGTAGACTTCACGTTTTGACAGCTGAAATGGGGGAAGACCAGGTCATACATACACACTTACATACACACTGAGAAAGTGACAGGTGACAGAAAGACACTTAACAGAGGCCAGGTGGAATGTCACACTTGTACCTTTATTCCCAAGCCTTTCAAGACTCAACTCACACACTTCCCTACTTACACCTAATATTTTGAGCATGACAACATGAAGTGCACTAGAAATACGTGGATGGTGCACTCAAAATGGTCAAAAGGTTTAGTTTAATCTTGGCTACCGAGTGACTGTATTATCTGATCTGAGACACAGGAAGTGCTTCCACATGACAAACAGAGATGGAAGAAGAACATACTCCTCATCTCTGCTGGTTCCAGTGACTGAATTACATTATTCCTGTTTACCCTAAAATGTGGTGAAGTCTTTTGCACTGGTCAGGCTGGAATATCGCTTCATGTCAGGTTATGTAGACAGCTCTAGATGAAAATGTGGTAAATCATGAAGTTAATGAAATTCCACATTGGAGCAGACTCTGGGATTCAGGGATTAAATTTACATTTTAGCATCAAGCAGTGTGGAGATCCAGCTCCGTCACGGACGTCACTGACGGACTCAACTGCTCTGATCCCAGTCAGAGCATCAAGTTAATATACCTCCACTGTTGATGGTTCTTATGGCGTTGAATGTTTTAGTTTTTTTGTGGCTGTTAAGGGGCCCCGAGGGGCTGACAAACTTAACTCCACAGCAATGTCTCAAAATGCATCTCCCTTCCTCTTAAACAACCAATGAACGATTTGCAACGACGTCTCAGAAGCAGTGTTGCAAACTATTTTTAGTAAAGCCTGCACATACAATCGTTAAGTTACCAACACCGCTCAGTAGGAAACATCCCTGAAGGGGCTTGTGTGTTGATGAGCACTGGCCTTATAATGTGGGTTATTTACGATCTGACGTAATTTAGTTTTTTTTTTTTTAGGTTTTAATGGTTCTTCATGATCTATATTTTGAAAATGCTACTAATGTAAACATTTGTAACTCTACATTTTTAGTTTGTATCAGATTATTTATTACATAATGGTAATGAATGCTGATAGGTGGGGGCCCCTGGGCAATTAACGACTTTAGCTGAGTGAAACACTGTCTCCCGGTCACTCAGAGCCCCTGGTTCTTTCCAGACTCCTGTGAATCACTGCTTTAACAAAACTAGAAAACAGTGTTGTCTGTGATTTGTTAAACTTGGACATTATGCATGCTAAATATCACTGTGACATCACATGTGAGTGTTTTAACTCAAAGCACCACTTTGCCTGAGTGCAGCCTCACAGAGCTGTTAGCATGGTTCTAGACTTACTGTTTACACAGTTGCAAAGCTGCTGCTGTAGATCTCTGATAGTCATAAAAGGAGAAGCTTAAAGACGTCAGTCTGACTTGATTCGATTGCAATCTGTAACCTGAAACTCAGGGTAAAGCAGCATGCGCCTGGATGTCTTCTAAGCTGAGGAATAAAAGGCATAGCTAATAGCACTCCCTGGTGTTTTCAAGCCTGTCCAAAGCTTGATGCAGTGACAGGCATCCTCAGCAGCTCTTTTTACCTCACATTACTTATTATTTTCAGGTGGTGTGAGAGTGTGTGTGTGGAAGGGAACTGGGAACGCAGCAAAAGTGTGATTAATTTATAAATGTTCGCCTTAACCTCTATGTAGAGTTAGATTAGAAAGACTGAGGGAAGCCTTTGAAGTCTCGCTGCATTTCCATGGCAACAGAGCCCTGACTAGGACTCTTTGTTCTTTACACTGTCAGCATATACAGCCTGTGAATGAATGTAGCCGATGCACCGAAGTACACACGCTGCATCTTAAGTGTTCGGTCTCCAGTGAAACATTTTAGCGACATATTTTTTGATGTCCAGGGACGTTCAGTTGCAAACAAAACATCCTCTGGTACTAATATAGCCATGTAAGAGATGAGCTAAAAAAATAACCTCAAAGAAAGAACCAATCAAAGAACAAACAGTCTGGAGACCACGTTATGTAACAGAGTGAACTTCAGTAAGTCTCAGCTTTACTATAGATGTATGTGAGGAAAGGGAGGAGCCCGGGCCCTTCACCACACACAATAATATAGTGAATACAGGATAGTAGGATACAGTAACAACTGAAATGTAAACATAAAAATAGATATGTTCAGTTTAGTGTAGTGTAGTGTAGCTTGTTAGGACCCCCTGCCGGGTGAGACTGGCGCTTTGCAGTCTGAATCCCAAGGTGACTCAATGAGCACCGTCATCCCGAGGAGAACAGTCTCTTTCTCGCCGCCTCTGTTGTCTGTAGTGTTTTGAAATATGTTATAATTCCTTGTGGAAGATAAAATGTAGTCTCAGAGTTGAAATATAATAATCTGTTGCTGCTGGTTTGTTTGAGGCTGAAAACATAATGAATACTTTTTATGTTTTACCAGACAGTTTCACAGCAGCACTGCCTCTGTGGACTCTGGGTTCTTATGTTCGCAGATACATCACCACATTTCAGTAAGAACTAATATATGTACATGAAAATGAACAGAGGCAATGTGGTCTATATTACATTTTTAATATACCGTATATTACAAATTGGAAAATAGGTTTATCTTTTACTACACTCACTGTCACTGTGTTAGATTTCTTCCCCTGAAAAAGTCTGTGTGTACATCTCTGATTATTGAGCCCAGCGTTTTTGTATTTGGAGCACATTCTTCTTAATGTTTGTGCTTTTTCTCCATTATGAGCTTTGTCCTTAGGGGCTGCCATATGAAATACAGACAGTGTTCAGTTGGTACTATCTGAATGAATGAATCAATCAAATTAACTTTTAAAACAGTGTAATTCAAAGTCTTTGTCAGTGCAGAACAGGTCATTACCAAAACAATACCTGTTTATTTTTGATAAGTGAACTTGTTAATAGAGTTGTTTTAGTTTGACCCCTCTGTATCACCAGACCTGCTCCATTCAAATGAATGTGGAGGCTGCGTTTTGCAAGTTGTCCTCAAAGTGTATTTACATTTGTCAGGTGGCCATAAACATGACTCCAAATGAATGTTACTGTTGCTCTGTCTCTGCTGGATGTGTGAGTGAAGGTAAGCAGGTAGGTACTTTATGATTCCAGAAGGACATGCAGGCATCCAGTTGCTTACATGATACACATAAAACCCTCCACCTACCACAATATAAGAAACAAAGAATCAAAAATCAGAAACAAGAACACAAAAGGTAAAAAAACAGAATAGAAACCGGCATCAATAATTAAATAGAAACAAATCACCTGCTCAGCAGTAAATGTTCCACGTCATAGAGGTAGTGCAGAATATAAATGTGCACGTCTGTGAAATAGAAACTGATTAAGCTATCACGTTCACTGGATCAACTTTATAAGGCCATGATGATATGTGATGTTTTGAGCTTCAACACTGTCACAGCTTGTCCATCACATCCTTCCACCGTATATCTCTCAATGCTCCCTCTTAATTAACCCTTGACGAATCAACAGTGATTGTGTGTGCGAGTTAAAGACTAACCTTTCCGTGTGTGTCCTGTCTTACAGAAAGCCTACTGTGGCCACTGTAGTGAAAGGATATGGGGGCTGGGCAGGCAGGGCTACAAGTGTATCAACTGCAAACTGCTGGTCCATAAGCGCTGTCACAGACTCATCCCTCAGACCTGCCAAAGGCTTATGGTGAGTATCTCATCATGTCCCGAGCAGCGGGAAGCACAGCGTCAGCCTGTCACAGCAACACCAACACAGCCTCTTAAATCAAGCTTACATATAGTCCACGTGAAGGATGGAAGATTTGATTCCCCCAGCGGGAGAGTATTATGTGGTAAAAACATGTCTCACATATATATACTATACATTTTCATGACTCTCCTTTATATTTCATTTTAGACAACCATTTATTTGGGTTTAAAGCATCATTTTGGCCTTATATTCATAGTTCTGGTCATCATCACTGTTAGTTATTGAACATTACAGTTGCTATAGAAATGAGAAAGAAGCACAGGCTTATGAAGTCTCTTTCCTGTCTTTATTCAAGAGTGTGGTCTTTCATTAACCCTTCATCTCATCCTCAGACTGTGTAAAGTTAACCCTGCCCTCTCTCTCTCCTATAGAAATCCTGCTCACCTGCATTCAGATACACTGTTGCTGCACAAACATCCCGCACTTCAGTTTAAGGGTTAGAAACACCCCGGCGTCCTTTTTGTTGTTTGTTGCCTAGCAACAGTGTTCACATAATCAAGCGAAATTCACATTTGAAAGCCAAGCATATTATTATGGATACCCATTAAATCTGAAGAGAGTGACAGCTCGGTTAAAATGAAGTACTGACCCGAGGTCCTTGGCCTGACTTGTCCTCGAAGCTGGTTAAACAGTAACAGCCAGAAAGGGAGCGCACCTGCAGGGAGACAGTGACGATTTAATCGGTCAATGTCATACCTGGTTGGGTGATTTTAACATTTGAGTCATTTCGCAAAATATCCGAGAATGAGCAGCAGTATCTGAGTGCAGGCAAATGCTTTTGTGCACATAAACAGAGACTATTTGACAGAGAGGAAAGTGTTTTGAAAGAAAGCAAAATCTGAATGTGAAATGAAGAATTAGTGAAAGATCACGGTGTTGAGTAAAGATAGGAAAGAAAATATGACTATGAGTTTAACCAGATTAACCACTTCATACAGAGATAAACTCCAAAGTGTGAACACCTGAAACTTTGTGCGCAAGTTCAGCAGGTCAGAGCTGAAGCCTGAAGTGAGTCTATAAACTGCGTTGTAATAAACTGAAATAATCCTGCAGTGGGCTCAGGGTTGTTCAGGTAACTGAAAATCAGACTCTTCTACTTCTTTTCAGAGGCAGACATAAAATCTGTTCTGCTCTTACTACTTAAGTGAAGTGAAGTGATCTTCATGTAAAGTTTTACTGAAGGGAAATGAGTGTAGCTCACCCTCTGTGCACGAAAAACATTAATTACATTTCAACACCTGCTCAGTTTTGTACAGTTTTCTGTGGCCAGAACCCTAAAGCGCCCACGCTGCACTGAGTGTTGCTCACTGTACTTTTTAGTTTAGTCTGAAAAATAGTTTGCACTTTGATTTACATCATTTAACCTCCTTAGTGTCTCTGTGACCCGCATCTCACAGTCACTGGCAGCACACAGCTGTATTAACGAATAATTAGGAAATGTGTAATTGTTCCCCTGAGTACGTGCTGTAAGCTGCTGAAAAATCAAAGAGATCAATGTGTTCAAGCACAAGTCTTTGAACGTCTCCTGTCTTTCTGCAGCTCGTTCTCCTGTTCTTTTCTCCCATTCTATTGAAATGAGACTTCAAGTTTAGTGACAGCAAATCAGTGTGCTCCATGCAATCAATCCATCTGACCACAAGGCAAAACACAAACATCCAGAATTCAAACCTGACAAGGAAATCAATGCAGTCAATACAATCCTTGCTCTGGTACTGGGTGAAGTGATCACAGCTTCAGCTCGGTATCTTCAGCGCCTGATAAGTGACTTTGCAGCTCGATAAGATGAATTCTTTCTCCAGTAAAACTAACACTTTGTCATTAGAGTCTCGGAGCAACAGCGTTTCTCTACATTAGCTTAGAGCAGACTTCTCCTTCGTCCTTGCAAACATGATTCATTATAAGCTCTTCCAGGAGTGTAAAAGCCTGAGTGGATATTTCAGCGGGTATTGGGGGGAATGTGTTAGGGGATATTTAAGTGGATTTTTTGACTTCTTTCTTCAGGATCCAGTCATGCCATCGCAGGAGCCCCCTTCAGATGCTAAGAGTGAAGAGGTGGACCTTCCACCAGATGATACAGAGGACACAGATGGAAGTAAGACACTTTCTTTCTTATTTTTTGAACAAGGGAGTTGACAGCAGCCATGTTATTGGCTCCAGTTTTTTGTAATGTCTCAGATCTATCATGCACACACCACAGCATTTTCAGCAAACCACTTATTATGAGCGATCTTTTCCTTCTTTTTTGTTACATGGAGCCGGGAGTCAGTAAGTACGACTATCACCATGAAAACATGGCTTTTAGTTCAGAGTCAGCCTGGGGATAGTGTTGCTAACTTTTTAGGATTGAAATAAGTCAGACTTTATTGTTGTGAAACTGTCCAAACGGCACAGACATCTCTGACTCGGTGGCCATTTACATCCGCAATCCACAATCTGCTCTTCACATTGAAGTAGCACGACAGTGACACCTGTATCACAGCAGCAAACACACAGGCATACGTGACTTAACACAGCTCCTGTGACTTTAGAGTGAAGAGTTATGGCAGTATTTTTTTCCGTAGTTGTACATTTGAAGACACTGTGTGTACTGTAAACTCCATGCACAGTACAGTATATACAGCAGTGCATGGCTACCAGAGTGGGATCAAGGAGCCGTCAGGGACTCTTGATGTAAATCCTGGAGTCTCAGACTAATGAATAATAGAACTTTGTTGAAAAGATTCACTGTAGACCCTGGTAGCTTAAGCTCACATTCACTATCATTGCTTATGTAACACTGACTCTCCACTGTTATCTAACCACATTACTGCTCTCTGATGGGATCCCATAGAACAGAGCCTTAAATCCTATTATAGGAGACTGAGGACTGATGTGCTGGACTGTTTGGGGGTCCCTGCTATGAGATGTTCTGGGACCCCATGCGGATTGACCTAGTTTGGTGTTTCCTGTGGATGGCCAGACTTTATTGTGTCCTCTACCTCCCTCTGCTGGCCAGGAGATGAACAACATGTTAAAGCAATAAGTGCAGGTTCAGTTCTGTTCCATTGCAAGTGTCTCATAATTCAATTACTGTGTGTATCTGTTTTTTGCAGTACCTTTTTTACCGCACAACTGTACAGTGGATAAAACAGAAGATGCAGATACAGAGGTGAGAAGGTTTTTTTTATTTTATCTATTCATTTAATAGAGAAGATGCTATTTAACATAGTTCCAATACAGAGCATGACACTGATGTGTTGCACAGAGGGTTTATAGCTGTGGCTAATTGTTAACTCTTGGCCCTAGTTGGCTTTCAATTCATACTTTCCAAACAATTTTAAACAGATACAACACTACAACAACAACAAACACCACTATGGAATTTATTTCATCATTCATATAATAGATAATAATCTGAAGTTTCTTAGAGTTGATAAAATAATCATCCTTTGAATATCATACACACATCACATATTTGGAAAAAGCCATAAATCATTTTGTGTTTGAAATTATTTAAAAAGTATTTTTATGTGTGATCATTCTTCTGCCTAAAATAAATTCAGTCTAATTCAAACTAAAACTCTTAAGGTTCATATTTATTTTGACTGTATCAACACACTCCTCTTCCCCCTGCAGGACATCAAAGCAGTAGTGGACGGCATTGACGGCATCAAGCTGTCCCAGGGCCTGGCTCTTGGGCTGGGTGACTTTGACTTGATCCGGGTGATCGGGCGTGGCAGCTACGCCAAGGTCCTGCTGGTTCGGCTAAAGAAGAACGAGCAAGTTTACGCCATGAAGGTGGTGAAGAAGGAGCTCGTCCACGATGACGAGGTGAGGCACTGATGAAACAGGGACATAGCTACACGCAAGGTACTTAGAGCTGCTTGATGCTGACAGACGGACCAGATCGTGGATACACTTGTTACCACACTAAACATGAACCATCTCTGCTCCTGTCTCAGAGCGGCATTTGCCAATATGTCTTTATTTTTCTCATTTAAATGAGATAAACAAGATAAAAGATCACAACTAGGCTTCATTTGAAATGGACAGACAATACAGACACTTAGTGTAAGTGGTCACTGTGTGAGACCATGGCTCATCTACAACATTAAAGGAAGAGAAAGTGGAAGCCGCTTCACTCAGGTCAGCGGTTAGACTGAACCTGAGGAATCTTTGAGTGCTGTCTCACCAGAAGATAATTCTGGGTTTTATTTTTTAAATGACATTTTTCCATTATTTCTATTACAATAACATTGTACTCGCCAAAGTAATGGCTTAGTTCTGCAAACACAAGTACATTACTACAACAAAGTCCAACAGGTGAAGAAACAGGAGCAGCTAAACGATCAGACAGTTTTCTTCCACATTATCAAAACCACCTTATTTCCAAGTGAAACTGAAAGTTGCACTGGGGGGTGGAACTCGTTTCAAGACACAAAAGGTGATGATGTGTAGGGCTTCTGCACTGATTCAAGATGGGTGAAAGGGAAATCAGTGAGTCTAATGTGTTTTATAGGTGAGGAGATGAATTTTAAATACCTTTTGAATCACGCTTTCAGTACACGCTCTTAGACTTAAAGGATTGCTGGTTTTGGATTACATCGTCTATTTAATTGCTTTGACCTTGCATCTCAAGGAGGCAGCCCCTGATCAGCCGGACAGAATGAAAAGCAGCAGCTCTGGGGCGGGGGTGGCACGGATTGAGAACTGCTGGGGCTATTTAACAGGTCTAAGTGCAGCGATCAGTGAGGAAAGGAAGGATCGAGGTATAATGTGAAGGGCAGAGGTTGGTGGAAGGAGGATGGAAATATAACAGTGAAAGATGTTTGGGGAGATGGAAAGCAGGAATGAGTGAAAAAGACTGAGTCAGAAACTAGTTGGAGCTTCTGAAAGGAAAGAGGAAAAAGAATGGGGTGGGGGGGGGGCAAACTAGGGTTGGAAATGACACAAACGTGGCAGAGAGCTCATAAATTGAAAAAAAAGGCTGAGGAGGAAGCAGGAGTCAGTGAGTGGGTGACTCACAGGAGATGATAAAATCCGGGTATCTTTTTTGGAGTGATGAATCGCCAGATGAACATGACGTGAACTTCATTTTAAAGAGGAAGAGACTGCATCATGCTCTTACAGCAGGAAATACACAGACACACACATCATTCACATTATATATTTATTATTAATGTGAGTGCAGCTGGAAGAGCGCAGTGTGTCCTTATTTCCATGGTTTAAGAAACAATTTATTTGGAAGTGTTCATGGAGAAAAACTATTACAACACTTCCATGTTTAGTCTCTTAAAGGGTGAATTCACCCAAATTACAATTAAACATTTTCACATGCCTCCTCCAATGAAATAGGGGGAAATAGCTAGCCTGCACGTACTAACACCTTTACAGCTCCCTGATGAACATGTTGCATTGCATTAGTTTAATTTGCACACAAACAGAAATGTACAGCAATAATTTACAGTTTTAGGGGGAGTTACATGCTGGAACTATTTCTTGTCAAGCAGCAGTGTATCCTTCCACCTAGCACTGCTGGATGCAGTGAATGTATTGTATCTGCTCTCTTTCCTCCTGCACCCCTTCCCTCCCCCTCCCCTCTCTCTCTGAATGCTGCACACAGTCACTGCATCCAAATGTTAAAAAAATGAATTTTTCACATTCCTGTTTGTGTACAGATTAAACTATTGAGCAACATGTTAATGAGCTTTAAAGAGGTGCTGCGAGTTGTATTTCTGAACCAAATAATTCAAAACTCATAAGTTGGAAAGCAAAAGTCTGTGAACTTAAGTTAACACAACTTCTGTAAGACATCTTCAGACTCAGTGTGTCCTCGATGGTCATACTATTCATCCCAAATTAGTCAGGCCGCGCTTCCGTTCCATTATTTCATTTTGCAAGGACACTTTGGGAAAGAATTCAAATCATCTTTTATTATTGGACACTGAAGAAAAGCAACACCATAAAAAAGTTTATTGAGAAAAAATAATGAAATAACAGAACTGAAGTATGTGATCTTGGGCATTTTAATCATCTGTACCTCTTGTGAAATTACGTGAAGGCTGCTGCACCTCTGATCGTTCACTATTATAGTATAAAGGAAAGGAGAGTGTGTTTATCCTGCACAGTTCATTTACTGAACTCGTCACAATGTGCTTTGTGTACACATTAAAAGAATCAAAGACAAAGTTGCATGAGAGCGATTGTACGGAGATGAATAGGACCTGATAAAAGAAGAGAGCTGAAGCGTATACTGCCACTAGATGGTGCTGTTGCTCAACATATAACTCCTTAAAAAAAACACGGACCCATGGACTCATGTATCCACACTGTCCAGGGGAACTGCATCATCCAGCATCTGCACAACTAACTCAGGACGACATAGATGATGTCGCAGGCTTCATCATCATCATCTTTTTTTGGTTTCCACAGAGAAACACTTGATACTTAAATCCAGTGTTAAAAACCAAATTTTCTATGAACAAAACAAAACTGATTCCATAAAAGATTTGAGGAAATCATTGTATTCTATCAGTGTTTTGAGTGAACATCCCATTTTCATTTTTAATGGCTATATTCGTGTACATTAATTTAATAATTCATCTTTGCAGTAGTCTAATGCCTCACATCAAAGGAAGCTTGTAAGAGCTGACTACAAACTATTAAAGGAGATGAAATGACCAACAGGAGATGTGTTGTGATGGTGAATTCTGCATAATTATAAATTCCTTAATTAGTAATGAGTTGACCAGAAGGAATTTGATATCATGTTCACAATATGGGGTCTCTATTGTGGTGCTATAAATTAAGCATACGGTGTCGGAGCGCAGCATGGGGAGCTCAGAATTCAGACACTCTCTGTTTTAGCTTACATAAAACATAAACCATCTTCAACTTAATGACACTTTAAATCAGCATCAAACATCCTCACCTCAGGCTAAACTTGAACAGCTCTCTGCAACTGAAGTATGAGCAATTAAAACCACAGAGGACTCATAATAATGATACACTCTGGATATTCCAGAGAACGGATTTCTGAATAAAGATACTGTAGGTTTATAAATATCTGTATTTTACGTATTACTCTTTGTGCTTTGTGACATCTGATTTGGAAAGGAGATATAGGAATAAACTTTATTCATTCATTCATTATTAAGGACACAGCTCAAGGAAAAGAGGAAAAAAAGAAATCCACACAAAAACAAAACAAACAACAATAATCAGACATTTACATTTAGGCATCTAGAGCAGTGGTTCTCAAACTTTTACACATCAAGGACCTTTATACTGACACATGGACTTCCTTGAAGTGTTTGAAACCCATGACCAAAACAGTCACACATTCTGTCATTGTGTTATTGATGGATGGAATTTAAATGAAATAAATGATTCCCTTTTTGCTGGGGAAGCCAAGATATTCACATGGAACAGACCAGATACTGAATTTCCAGAAAACCAGGATTCTCACTAGAAATCTAGAAACCCCTCTTTGATATAATTTGTTAAATAATACTCTTACTTTACTTATTTGCATATTAATCTATTTGTATTAATAATAATCCAATAACATATGATATACAGTCCCAGTTACACCTTTGCAGGAAAAATCCAACTTGTTTAAAGCAATCATCACACTGAGGTTGAGCTGATGTTTTATATCAAACATTACAATTTTAATCACAACAAAAAACTCAAACAGGCAAGTGAGTGAGTGTGTGATCACACACTGTGCCGAGAGACTCAGGAAGTAAGACAAGTAGGTGTCCAGCTCCAAACCTAAAGGTGAGGTGCTCAGGTCTTACCATTAATGTAATACTAGTGTAATACCACTACTGTATTTGACTGTGTCCAAACATTTAGTCAAATGCCTCGACAAATGTGGATTTTGCTTTTGGGTTTACTTCAAGGTTGTCCTTCTACACTTAGAACACATTAAGGTTATAAAAGAGCAGCTCTGTCTGTATGTCATTTCGTCAAACACTCACTGGTGGTTTTCAAGACAGGCTTGGTGTTTATGCAGCAAAACAGTCTGAGGATAATCTTGAGTGAGAGGAGTGTTGTCTGGAGTAACTGCATTCTTTATCTGCGCTGTGGTCTCTCTCTATCTGTCTGTGGAAGTGTATTGATCAGACAAATTGATTGTTAATACATTATCTTTCCTTCATGCCATCTCTGTCTCCGTCTGTCTCGCCTCATCTCACCAGGATATCGACTGGGTGCAGACAGAGAAGCATGTGTTTGAGCAGGCGTCCACCAATCCCTTCTTAGTAGGCCTGCACTCCTGTTTCCAGACAGAAAGTCGGTAAGAGCCTGAAAAGGGTGAAACTCTGTGAGAGCTCGCACTTTACTTCTCACACAGCTCACAGCACGTGACAGAAATTTACAGTAATGTAACATATTAGTTTGATGAGGGTCTGCACTTCATTAATGCATGAGGTTGGTGTATTTTTTATGAGTTTATTATCATCAACAAATCCCATGGAAATGAATGTCTCTTGTTAACTATTGTTTGTGTAACAGAAGCCTGACATCCTATGCCTCTGTCTCATGGAGCTCCACTGCCCTAAAACTACTGTGATGCTTTCAGTTACTTGTACTTCATCAGGGCATGATGAATCTAAGAGCTTAGAACATCCTGTTAAAATGTGGATTGTAGCAGCACTTTGCTATGATGGATTATATTATAAGTCCCATATTTTACACTTTCCCTGTGTGTTGATCCGTAAGAAGATATATTTTTGGTTTTAAGAATCATAAACCACTCTGACTCTGAGCCTGTTTTCTGATTGGCTGACTGTTTTATGAATGGCCGATTTCACGTAAGCACTCGGTTGGATGGTGGGTCCAGGTGGGCTGGGCTTAAGGCGTGGCTGAGGGTGGTCACTGCTTCATTATAACATCACTAAGTAACAGACGTCCTGACGGCTCGTTTCAAGGCTCAGTTTCTGAACACAGTCTGTGTGTATTTCTCTGTGGACTGAGCGCTTTGATTCTTTCACATAGAACCTAGACCTGCTTTATAATCAAAAAAGATATGGACATCTCACTTTATACAATATGGGACCTTTAATATGCTTTAAGGCCATATTTTGTGCACTTCAACAGTTTCAACAATGTTTCTTCCCCTTATATCCTATACTTATAAGTATAGTATATAGAAGTATTATTCTGATCTTCTGATGGCTTCTACATTGCTTTACCCTCGGTTTTTACATGCATGGAAAAACACAGGTGTGCTCTGTTTGATGTCATTGTAAGTTTCTTTGTCAAACATTTGCCTTGATGAAGGTCTCTTCATCAAAAGCTTGGCTTCATTATGAAATACTTGCCTTGGAAGTGTGCAGAGTGTTCTATTCTCCATTTTAGATATTTTTAGCCAATGTGCTGCTGCAGAGACGTGCTGCAATCTTCTCAAAAGCATGTCCAAAAACTATTATATAAAACAGCCATATGAAATAGTGAACAATACTAGACATTCAGTAGACATAGCGAGACAGAGGCATTATATTTTGAGGTTGTCTGTCTGTCCATTCGTCCCACTCTCATAAATGTGATATCTCAGTTATACTTTGAGGGAATTTCTTCAAATTTGGCACAAACATTCGTTTGGACACAAAGATTGACTGATTAGAATTTGATCATCAAATGTCAAAGGTCAAGTTCACTTTGACCTTACAAAACATGTTAAGGCCATAACTCAATAACTTAACAAGAACCAACCCATAATTCCCTCTAGCACTCATTCTGTAGCATTCATTAGAGACATTTTTGTTGGTAGAATCATATTTAAAGATACAGAATAATTCTCAAGGAACAGATCCATTTAAATCAAAGAGACATAAACAGACAAAGCACATGTCCCATTTTATATCTACTATACTGAAGACCTTTTTTGTCTGCGTATGTGTGTATTTTTAAAATTTTTCAAAACTCTTTAGTGTTAACATTTTTAAAAGATTCCCTGTATACTGATGCATTTTCCCATTATGCTCTGGTGTCCAGGTTATTTCTGGTGATTGAATATGTGAATGGCGGGGACTTGATGTTTCATATGCAACGACAAAGGAAGCTCCCAGAAGAACATGCGAGGTAAATATCCAGATATTAGCACATCTGTTTACATACATGATTAAAAAGTCCCAGTCCAGAATTCAAGCATCTGTATTTAAGTAGATAGTCTTTAACTGTGTTACTTTCACATGGAAAGGATCTTAACTCATACCAGAGGTGCATGTATAAGTAGCATTTTTAAAGGACCAGTGTATAGGATTTGAGGGAGGCGGAATTGAATATAATATTAATAATTATGTTTTCATTAGTGTATAAGCAGCTGAAACTAAGAATCATTGTAGGTTCATTTGCTTAGAATGAACCCTTCGTATCTACATGAAGAGCTGGTCATCTTCCATGGAAGCCATGTTGCACATGTTTCTACAGTAGCCTAGAATGAACAAACCAAACACTGGTTCTAGACGGGATCTTTTGCCTTGTCACATGGCCTGAAGTCCACCGTATTTTCTTTTGCATGCTTGGAAAGGGAGGGTTGAGGGGCAGGGTATCCAGTAGGTTACAATCTGCTACCTCACCACTAGATGTCACTAAATATTACACACCGATCCTTTAAATGTAACTGAAGTGGAGTGCTGTTCTCAAATGTTCAGACTGTTTTAAAGATAGCAGGACTAAGTTGAGGTACTGCAGTGAGGCCTCCAGGAATTGGCTGCATGACCAGGGCATGACAGACAAGAGGGTGAATTTATAACTGGGTCTTGGTTGAGTTGACATGGCAGAGTCAGCCGGCTACACAGGAAACACATCCATGCTATTTGGGCAGACTGACTGAACTTCCTCCAGGTGGTTCCTCTGTACTTCACGTGACAGTGTTATGTGAAGGGCAGAGTGTGTGCACTGTAGTTGTTGTCTTTCAGTTAGAACAAAAAGCATCAGTTTGAAAGCATGTTGTTTTTTAGTGTGGGACAGCTGTAGTGGGTGTGCATCTCTGAAGATGCTTTTATATTCACCTTCTTTGCACTCAGTCTAAACTGTTCCTCAACAGCATACTTCCTCTAAGTACTCCTCACAAACCTAGGCTTAATGGGAACCTTTAGCAGCATGGATGTGGCAATGCTGCCAAAACCCAACTTAACACTCTTTTTTTCCCAACTCTGAGAAATATAATGAGCACCCATAATTCATTGTGCCAGTCTACTTGCAGGGCACTCCAACTGCGGCTCTGATAAATGCAGGATCAAAGGCTGGGTAATTTAGAGAGGCACTGTTGGGCCCCAATCGGCCCCTGCAATCTGTATTCTGGAGACAGTGGCTGTACATATGCAAAGCAGCATGTTAATCACTCATAATGATTGTACATATTCATGAGCAGTGCTCTTAGAGAGAGCCCTGCTGCATTCCCCCGTGCAGTGGGGGAGGCGGGCCGGTGGGCGACGGATGGTGCTGCCGATAGGACGCAGCTTCTATCAGTCTGATGCCAGCAACGAAACAACGCTGTACAATGAGGGCTGTCACAGTGAAAACGTGGGGGAGCAATGTGGGATTTGTGATTTCTCTGTCAAACATTGCTTCACGACAGTCTTTCCCTCAGTGTTTGACAATCGTGGATTTACAACAGGCAGACGGAGAGAGAGGCTCATCAGTGTTAATGAAGGCTTATCTCCCAGAGACAGAATACACACTACCTACACATGGAGAGGAAACATGCTACTGACTCACCGAAGAGGCACACAGTACATCTAGTCACTGTTAAAGCATTAGTATGTAAAGAGTAATGTTGACTTTAAATATTTTCACAGGATCAGAATAAATAATCTTGATAACTTAAATATACTGATTTAAAGTCCTTTAAACGTCAGAACTCATTGATAAACTAGACGTAAACAAATGTGTTGCATGTTCATTATATATTTTTGTATTTCTGTATTTTGTTTGCTTTATAACAAACCAAATACAGGGAAATTACGTCGAAGCACAGTGACAGTGTGCTGACAGTTTCCCAACATTTAATAAAAGTTACATAAGTGCCCCCTAGATCCTGCATTGTTCATTAAATCCTCAATATGTATGTGTTGGATAGAATGAACAACATACTGGAGAATCTTGCTGTTCTTCGAGCTTTGCTAGTAGTGGGGCTAACATTGTCATGCACAAATTAAATTAACAAAATTAAAGGTCTCAAAGTTTTATTTTAAGTGTTGATCCATAAGGACATATATTTGTAGTTTTAAGAACCAAAAATTATCTCAATGTAGTTTTACATCTCCCCTTTCAGGCTTCTCTCTGGAGCTCTAGCATCTACAGTTCAGTGAGCTTATCAGAGGAGGAAAAATATAAAAAAATATAGCAGATTTCAGGTAAACACTCAGAGAAACCAAATCCTGCAAGGTTGGATGGTGGGTCTGGGTTTGGAGCGTGGCTAAATATGGTGACTGCTTTGATGTGACATCACAAAGTTACAGAAGTCCTGACGGCTCATTATAAGGCTCAGTTTCTGAATACAGGCTGTGTGCGTTTCTCTGTTGACTGAGCGCTTTGATACTTTCCCAGTATTAATGTAGAACCTAGACCTGCTTTATAATTAAAAAAGACATGGAAATCTCACTTAATACAATATGGGACCTGTAATAGAATCAAGTGGGTTCATTTCACTTCTCTGGCATGTACTATATGTACTCAGATGAACATTCATAGATTGTTAGATTGATGGTTATTAATTTTGTACATTTACATTATTATATTGTGCTTTTACATTAATGGGAGAATGCTCATTTCATGTATGTGCTGTGCAGGAAATATTACAAATATGTTATTAGGTCTGAAAATTTCCATTGTGACTTTGACAAAACATCATGTACAGCTACGAGTGGCTGTTGATATTGATATTTCCTGGTGTACAGGTGGGAATATTTGGCCTGGTGGAGGCGGTAGAGGATAGGTCTGACGCCTCATTTCTCCCTGCTTCTTCACAGATTTTATGCTGCTGAAATCTGTATCGCTCTGAACTTCCTACATGAAAAGGGCATCATATATCGCGATCTGAAGCTGGACAACGTTCTCTTGGACCACGAGGGACACATCAAGCTCACAGACTACGGCATGTGCAAGGTAAGAGATGGATTGATTTTTCCAGTAGACTGTGGACTGCTGGCGTAGGGTTATCAATAATGCAGTACATCAGAATCGACTGGGAGTATTAACAGGGCCTCTGTGTTTTTTTTTTTTTTTTTCCACCATTCATGTTCTTGTACTCATCATATCTTCCACACTCTTCCATCTCTGCAACCGCTGTACTCTCCCTTGCACTTGTTTCCTTTTCTTCTTCTTCTACCCAGGAAGGGATCAGACCAGGTGACACCACCAGTACTTTCTGTGGAACTCCCAACTACATCGCACCTGAGATCCTCAGAGGAGAGGATTACGGTGAGCACGGGAGTCGTGCCGGGTGGGATCAGTTCATGTCTAAACACTGATGCCAACAACCATATCTTTGGTTTAAGGGTTCCCAATAGTCAAAAGATTCATGAAAAAACAAAGACTGGGCTTTGGTGGGCCAAGATGCAAAGCAGCACACATTCACGCAGACAATTTCCAACAATGACCAGCCTGAGATTGTGATTTATTCTGGTGTGATGGGAGAAGTTTGGAAAGCAGTCCTGCCAAATGTCTTTTCATGCCACACACTCATCTGAATAAATATCTGAATGTCTTATCGTTCCCACCCTCTCAGGCTTCAGTGTGGACTGGTGGGCTCTGGGTGTGCTGATGTTTGAGATGATGGCTGGGAGGTCTCCATTTGACATCATCACTGACAATCCTGACATGAACACAGAGGAGTACCTCTTTCAAGGTGAGAGAGAGGAATTTAATTCTTTTTCTTTTTAGTGAACAATTTTGCATGTGGTTTACCAACAAGTAGCTGTCTGGATTGTTCCGTATCATAAAAGCAACAGTACCAAAACCGTAATTTTCAAAAAGCTATCAGGGGTTTTAAACAAGTGACCACATTGAAAAGGTTTTTTCTTTGGCGTAGAAGGAATGTGCTTTTTTTAAATTTTGTAAGCATCTGCCCAGTGGAAATTGAAAATTTCAATTACCCGCGAGTGTCCTCCACAGGAAAGGTCAACTTGGCTAGCAAAATGTTTTTCAAAAGGTTGAATCATATAGAGACCACAGATTTAAAAGACCACTCTGTAAGCGTACAAAGGAACTATTTTCAAAGGAAATGTTGACCTGATGACGTTAGATGAACTATTAGAGGGTCACCACATCATAGTCATCCTCAGGGCACCTTAAGTACCAAATCCCATAGCAAACCTGGCTCTGAACCAGTATTGGGCTGACAAATAGACTGATCGACCAACATGCAGGCATTGCTAACCTTAGGCCATTCTGCTGGCAAGGCAAACAAGATGTTACATCCACACAAGCAGCTTTGTTACTTTGTATTCAGGGCTAAACACTAACATCAGAAAAGTTCTCATGCTGATGTTTAGCAGGTACAGTATAATGTTTACCATGTTCACCATCTTAGTCAGCATGCTAACATTTGCTAGTTAGCTCTAAAGACAAAGTGGAGCTATTTGATTACACGCTTCATCCAAAAGGGACATGAATGTTCATCAGATTTCATGGCAACACATCAAATAGTTGTTGAGACATTTAACCCTTAACTAAAGAAAAAAAACACTAACCTGCTGGTGGCGCTAGTGTCTCATGAGTCATTAGAGTTCATCCTCTGGGGGGAAATCCATCCAATGTCTGTCAAGATATTTCACTTTGAACAACAGTGGTGGAATGACCAACTGAATGTCATGGCCACAACACTTATGTGAATGCTTTCTACAAAATGTAAAGACAAGAAACAGTAAATACTTTAATCATTCTAAATGTTGAAAGTTGTCAGTGACTGTAGTTCTGACAGGTATTAACTAAAAGCAAATTTTCACTTTAAAAAGAGCTTTTTATTGAGAAAATTCCTGCCGACAGTTTTTTTTTAATCCTCTCTTCATGTTGTCCCACATCTGTCCCTGTTCCTTCAGCAGGAATGTACCCAGCTCCTAACTCCATTCTCTATGGTTAAAGGGATTGGGAGTATAGAGGAGTAGTGGGAAATCAAATATGAATATTGAGAGCACATGTTTGGTGCCATTTAAACAAACACATGTTAATTTAACCCTTTGTGACGCATAACTGATATTCTGAGAGTAGGTAAAATAGACTCCATGTAATGGAATAACAATCAGCTCCAGGCTGTAAAGGATTTATGTCTGTGTAAATCCAGGCTTAGATGGGCACAGCATGCTTCATTAAAATGGAAGAATCTCAGAAAGCAGGGCTAATTTTATTTCTCTCAAATGTTAATTTGTTTTAGTTAGCAGTTTACTTGTTCATACATGACATTGTCATATATCACATTAGTGAGTATAAAGCCTGGTAAGGGAATTAACAGCTGGAAAACATACATTTCCTGTTGATAAAAATGTTTTTCCTGTGTTATTTTCTTTTTTTCTTTTTGTAAATTCACAAATCTCCACCTTATTTCCTCATTGGAAATCCAGTTTAGTGATTTGTGTGGTGCAAATTCATTTGACAGATCACATAGTCAGAGGAAATTCTACTAATTAAACTCTTCAAAGCCCATTAGATGAGTGAAAATATGCACAGTGACCTGGCTAAAAACCACTCTGGTTTTAATGTCTTAAAGCATGACCAGACTGTGACAGCTGGCTGTATCCACATGGAACTTGACTAAAAATTGACATTATGCTGTTACAGTTTGTTTTGTGTGAGAAATGGGTTAATATTTGAGAACTCATGTAATGATGCACTGCTGCTTACACATGCTGTAATGGCTGCTCCCCCACCCCTCATGAACTGTGGAAAATCTGGCAGTACATCACAGCCTCTCTTACAGATGAGATTTAGGATGCATGAGAGGAACAGTTCAGCATTTCTACATTAGTTGGCAGCTAACAGCATTTTCATTTGAACCGATACGTCGCCAAATAACCACACTGAGGCAGCTGATAACACAGGTCTCCGTCCTCCATCAGTCAAACTGCAAAGTAACTGTTAGGATTAGAGTATCAGGAAATATCACCCAGAACTTACTGTTTTATGAGCACATTTCCTGTTGCTGGAACTTTTTATGTGATGATTTTAATAGTATAAGGAGATGGATGTAGACATCTAAAGCCAGCGGTTACTGGTACTTGGAAAGCCTCACATAGCAAAATGAACTGAGGGAGAATGACCTCAGTCTGGACTCATGCTTACATATGGGTATTTTTTTAATGTGCTGCTACATTTTTTGTGAAGCACAGACTGGCCTGTGTCTCTTAAATAATCAGTTTCTGTCATTGTTACTTTCCCCAGCCAAAAAGCCAGTTTTACTGCATGTTCTAATATCTTCTTAATGCAAAGATAATACATTTGTGAGGAGGGGGGACCACTGTGCCATGGAGTTGGGGGGTTGGGTACGGATGGGGTGGTGTCCACAGATGGCTCTGTTTGACAGTTGTGTCTTCAGTAGAAAGTAAATGCAATCAAAACTGTCAAAGTTGTGTTTAGTAGAAACCATCCTGCTGAAAAAAAACGAAAACACGTATCGTCGACAATAAGACATGTATTATCTTGGCTTGACGCTTGATTGCATGTTCGCCACTTTCATATTTCCCAGCATTAATGTGCATCTCCGCTCCTTGGATTTGCTCCGACTGCTGTACTGGAGCGGCTGTGGCTCAGGAGGTAGATCAGGTTGTCCTCTAATTGTAAAGTCGTGGTTTGATTCTCGGCTCCTTGGGGCAAGATACTGAACCCTGATTTGCTAATGTATCATCGGTGTGTGAGTGTGTGTGATAGAAAAGCGTAGAAGATGCACTGTGGTGTGAGTGATCGAAAAGACTAGAAAAGCATTATATAAGTACAGTCCATTTGCTTCATCTAATTCTTCTGTCTGCTCCAGGTGTCAAATGATGAGCAAATTATAATTCTGCAAAATTTACATGTAAATAATTTTTATGGATCTGGGTGTTAGAAAGAAGGCAGCCAAGAAATGACACCCATGCACATTTACTTAATTCTGTAAGATGCTGAAGCAAACATGAATCAGGGTCATTTATGACATTAGTGTGGATGTGTCTTTTTGATTGTGTGTGACAACCTCACAACATCACTGTGACAACCTAAACCACATAAATGAGATGATTTCAACGTGGCTGTATCCAGTATCTGTCCTACTATTATACATATGTGTTTCCTCAATCCATATGGTAATCATACATAGCTCACCCCCTCACCCACTCCCCCTTCCCTCACACCCACACAGTCCTCCATGACAGACATTCCTCCATACTACAGAAGCCTCGTGTGACGCATAACGTCTCTGCTGTGACTGTCAGGAGCATCGCGTGGCTCCGTGGCTAGCATCTGCCACTAGCACCATCCTCCTGGCGGTCTCACCGGTAGAGCACCAGGTTTCTGGATGAGTGCCTGCCAACGGAAACCAACCCTGTCGCTATAGGAGCCACCCAGCCATATGCCATCTTGCTAGACCCTGTGCTAAGCCCTGCTTTGGGTATCAGGGCTCCACATGCCAGTCCCAAGGCTTTAGACAGACAGAGAGAGAGAGAGAGAGAGACTGGCAAACATAAGATTCAGAGGCGAAACCAGCCACAAGGTTTTAATAACTGAAATATAATGGAAGCAACTGATTTAAACTGTCACTTTATCAACTGTTTGAATCTACTAGCTTTGTCCAGATCTTTCAACACATCTCAAAGTCTTGGGTCAGGTTGGTAACAACAGCCACACCAATGGATCGATTAGACCTGGTTAGAATAACATCAGACTGCCTTCTCGTCTCACCAGTTTGTACCAACAGCCAATAGTAATTCAGCTGCGATGACGTAGAGCACTAGAGAGGAGCTTGTTGAGCATCACCACGTTTCTGTTTTGGGTGTAATTTCACCTGATCGGATGTGTTTTTAATGAGATTAAAGGGACCGAGCGGGTTTAGGTCTCAGAGGTGGGATGGATTAAAGTAAAAAGAAGAATTATGTTGAATTACAATTAAGGCTGTTTATTACATTTATATAGTATCCACGGGCAGGTTAACCATAACTGTACGTTCAGACCAAAAGTGGCGAGAACGTCAAAATCATTCATTTTCTATGTGAGCCAGTGTCTCTTGCCGGCGAGCAGTCTTGTTCTGCAGCAACCAATAACAGTTTAGAAGTGCTCCGCTCTAGACAACAGGAGGGAGGAAATGGCTTGCTAACCAGCACCACAGTGTTGACCACTTCGGTAGCGTTAACGTTGCTAATTTCAAAGATTTCTTGCAGTTCTTTGCAGTTAGCTTATACCCTACTTGTGGTCAGATGGCGCAAAGATACCAGCTGACATGTCTGTCTGCTTTAAATACAGTTTGAAGGACCAAGGATCCCAAACAAACTTGCTAGCTGTCTTTTTTTAGCGCCCACCAACTTCGCTTTCCGGTGTGAACGTACAGTTGGCTTCATCCACATTTAAAATCGTAACATAATCTGTGAACTGGTGTAGCTACATGAGTCGATTACATGGCTGAAGTCAAACTACACTGCAAAACAGCCAATTCAAATAATAATGTTTTAATTTACATATGAATAGATTTAATCCTGAAAACAACACTTATAGACCACTTACTAGTAGGCTTTGTGGTCACTCGCAGACAGTTTGAGAGATACTAAATTTAAAACATGATATTTTACCAAATTTACTCGCAGACCACCAGGGGTCGCTCTTTGAGAAGAAGAGAGAGAAGAGATGGCACTAGGTCAGCTTGTCCCTGTCCCCTGTTTCTAAAGCAGTTCTCCTCAAATAAAATGTGAACTAATAGCTTGAATGAAGCTTGTTGTACAGTTCTTAGTTTTATGTGTTTTTATAATTAATGAACTGGATCTAAATCGTATATTTGACATTTCTGGGTTTGTTCTGGCGTTTTTTGGCGCAACAGCCACTTGTCTTACCCTGAAACGTTTGATGGAAAATAACCACATAGATGTAAGAACACACAGTGGTCACATGACCATGAACTGAGATTGAAAAAGAGAAACCCTGGTCACCTCAATGTGAAGCACTAATGTGTGAAGCAGCGCTGCATCCTTGGATTTAGGTTTTGAGGGAAAAATGAGTTTTCAGAGTGTTTTTGTTCTCCTTCGTGTGACATCGTTGAGCTGTGGGAGTCTCAAGGTTGTGTGTAGACCATCAAAAGTGAGTGAAAGAACAGAACAGTGTCCTCTGCATCTTCTCCCTCCCTTTGACTCCCACACAGCAGACACGGGCACCCACAGGCAGGTTGGACCGTGAATCATCCTCCTCCCTACTCACGATTGTCCTTTTCATTCTTTCTCTCTCTCTCCCCCTCTCTCTCTTTATCTTTTTTGTTGCTTTTCTTCCTTCTCTTTTTGCCAACAGTTATTCTTGAGAAGCCCATTCGCATCCCAAGGTCTCTGTCGGTGAAAGCTGCCAGCGTGCTCAAGGGCTTTCTAAACAAGGTGAGAGCCGTCCACTCCCAATCAGCCTCTCTCTCTCTCTCTCTCTCTCTCTCTCTCGCTCTCTCTCTCTCTCTGTCTGTTTGCACTGTTGCTCAGTCAAATCATCACGTGTGGGATCATTGCCAAGCCAGGGAAGGCCTCTTTATTTGGCTCAGACTGCCAGAGTCTGTTTATTCCTGTGTTGCAATAGTAAAACTAGTATACAGAGAGAAATACAGAATAAACTGTAGAAACAATCTGTGGCAGGATTTGCATGTTTCAGCCACACAGTCTGTGCTGCAGCCTCGGGGGCCGAAACTCGCTGTTGGTCACTTAATGAAATAGGTTTGAGTTTATGATGAGATGAGTTTAAAAACAGAAGTACGGACATGACGATATCGAACCCTAATCGCTGAGATGAGAAAAATTTCAGGACTTTCAGGAATAATTCAACATTTTGGGAAATACTCTTATTTGCCTCCTTTCAAAGAGTGAGATAAAAAGATCACTATGAACCTCCCGTCCGTGTTGTCGGTAAATAGCTAGAGCCACAACGCAATTAGCCAAGCTTAGCATAGCACTGAGCATAAAAACAAGGAGGTTATCCATCTGCCAGTGCCTATGTGCAACGTCTCCACTGGTTTTCTGTGAAACATTACTGTTACTCCCAGAAGTCACTGTGCCAAAGTAGAAAATTATTTCCAGCATGTAACTGAATTGGTGAGAGGTAGACGTTGTTGTAAGTTTCCCCCCTGCTTCCAGTCTTTATGCTATACTGGGCAAACTACACATCCTGTGTGTACATATCAATTTAGGCATCTCACTCCCAGAAAGAAAACAAATAAGCATATTTAACAAAATGCTGAAACAGATTATCTCTAGACAGTATTCTCTGTGATGGATGAAATTATCAGTCTGGTGATATTCTGTGTTTTTCTTATAGTCAACATATCCCATGAAAAGATCAAGACCAACAATGAACTGATCAAACTGTAAAACACTTTGGATAAAAGCACCATGTAAATGCAGGCCATTTACCATCTTATTCCTCTGAAGCTCCACTGTTGTCTCCAAAAACACATCAGTGAGTCACACTGTTATCACTGGGTGACATGTTCCTCCTTTACCATGAACACACACACACTGTAGTTTATCCTGACTCAAACTCACACACACTTTCCTGCTGCTGCAAATATTCACTAGAGCACCAACTCTGGATTAATCCGCCATTGAAAATAGTCCCCAACGAATGCACTGTTTCCTGTTTGAGTAATGTTGGTTAACAGCTGCAGTGTCCAGCTGTTTCAGGAAATTACTGAGGCTTTTTGTTTTTTTTGTTTTTTTTAAATGAAACTATATATTTGTATTTGTGAGGTGTTTTCCCTCTTCAGCAGGAACCAGTGGGATTGGGGCGGAGAGCCTGAGACAGGGTGGAAAACAACAATTAAAAACTCTGAATATCTACATTTCAGCACATATGACTTTTAGGAAATTAACTATAACTTGTTGAAACACTGGTGCAACCCTTTAAGAAATGCTATGATCCTTTTTAAATATATGTGTTTATAATCAACATGAACACATTTTTTCTGTGTGTTCATTCACAGAACAGTGTGTGTTCATGTATTTCAGCCAGTTTCATGTTTTTGCTACAGGTTTCGATGTGTGTGACATGTTAGTGTAGCTTTGATGCAGGCGGGTATTTCTTTTTTTATTCAGATAGCCCTGTGGCTTTTCACATGCACTTAGCTTCTGTAAGTCATCACCATAATTGTTGTGATTAAAAAAGCAGAGTGCAAGTGAAGCAGTTAGAGGGGGTAACACATGCAGCGCAGGAAGAAACATGTGGAGCCAACATTATCACTAATTGTCCACATGTATTGATCTTTTTTAATTGTACATGTGAATAGGGCAGTTGCTTCATTCTCTGAGGAGCTGTGTAACATCTGAAATATAATAAGCTTTTATTACTGCCCATATGAAGTAGAATCAACCTGCACTGTCTACACCTACATGCCAAATTACAAGAATAATTTCACGTTGTTAAAATGTTGTTGAAATGCAGTTGCTTCTGTTAATGTTCCTGACCAGCTGTTTTGGTTCCAACAGGATCCCAAGGAGCGGCTGGGCTGCCAGGTCCAGACAGGCTTCACAGATATCAAGTCACATACATTTTTCCGCAGTATAGACTGGGACCAGGTAAGAGCTGACTGAGGACAGGAAAAAACATCCTGCTATCGTTCATTCACTTGTGTGTTTCTTCCATAATCTTTCAAAATGTCCAAAAACTTTTATATGTAGAAGTATATTGATGACACAGACATAGTAGATGGTCTGATATGACAACAACCGTTTGCTAAAAAATATGATCCTTAAACAAAAACACATCATCCCAACACTCAGCCAGTGTTAAGTTTGTCGACAAAAACTATGAGAAAAATGTTTTTCTCAATGACAAAAACAAGATGAAAACTAAATCAGAAATAACCTTAATTAAAACAACAAAGGAATTCCTTTCAGTTTTAGTCAGTAAATTAAAAATGCAAAATCTCATTCAATGACCTCCGTCGTCTGTGAACTGATACGCTCCTGAATGTTAAAACAGGATCCCCCGTTCCCCCGTCTCTGTCAGAATGAATCACCTACATTTTACGCTCCCCGAGCGCTTTATTAGAAACAGCTGTACACCTGCTTATTCATGCCATTATCCAATCATGTGGCAGCAGTTCAATACATAAACACCTGAAGATCCAGGTCAGGAGCTTCGGTTCATGTTCACATCAAACATCAGCATGAGGAAAGTGTGATTTCAGTGACTTTGACCGTAGCATGATTGTTGGTGTCAGACAGGCTGGTTTAGTATTTTGGGGGATTTTCACACCCCTCGAGTTTTTACTCTGAAAGGAGCTGAAAATAAAAACCAACCAGTGAGCTGCAGCTCAGTGGAAGAAACACCTTGTTGATGAGAGAGGTCAGAGGAGAATGGACTGACTGGCTGGAGCTGACAGAAAGGCTACCATAACCACTCTTTACAACTGTGGTGAGCAAAGTCCCACTTTGAGGTGGATGAGCTACAGCAGCAGAAGACCACGTCAGCTTCCACTCCTGGCAGCCAAGAATAGAAATCTGAGGCTGCAGCGGACACAGACTCACCAACACTGGACGGTTGAAGACCGGAAAAACATACTCTGGTCTGATGAATCAGGATTTCTGCTGAGGCAGCAGATGGTAGAGCATGAATCCATGAACCCAGCCTGCCTTATGTCATCTGTCCAGGTTGGTGGCGGTGTAATGGTGTGGGGAATGTTTTCTTAACACACTTTGGGCCCTTAATACCAATGAGTGACGGTTTGAAAACCACAGTCTGTCTGAGTATTGTTGAGGACCATATGCATCCCTCTTTGGCCACAGTTTACCATTTGCTAATGGCTATTTCCAGCAGGATAATGCTCCAAACGTCATCTCAAACTTGAACTTCAGTGGCTTCCCCAGTCTCCAGATCTGAATCAAGTAGAACATATTTGTTCATTCAGATCGTGGATTGCGATTCTTCTTTTTGCCAGTTCACCCATCACTAGCTTGAATTATCTTCTGTGTAAAAAGAACCAGAGGGAAAGGCACTACCGACTCATGAACCGATTAACTGGAATAAACCAAACATAGGTTTGAAAATACCTCAAAAAGAGACAAGATGAAAAAATGCGGTTGCCACTTCCAGAGTATTAGAGGATTAAAGCATCGACGGTTGAAGGGACAGCTATGGCGTGATATGACATCCCTATTGTCTCATGACTCATTTCATACGGATAAACTACGAGGTGGAAGGTGATCCGCCATATGTTCCACTTACACTTCCAGAATACAGTTCGTCATCGGTGAGATCCGGGTGAGCGTTGCTTCATGACAGACAGCGGCTGACAGGCGATCTGGGGTTTGACTCTTACAACTTGTCAGTTCATTTAGAACTAATGTAACAACAACAGACACAGAATAAACACGGCACGCCCACATCTGATGCCAATCAGCTCGGAGAACACTGCACAGCTGTCATTCTATATTGTGAACTGCCTTTGTCAGGCTTGATCGTATGTGTCTGCTGTAAACTTCAAGAGCCTCAGCAACACACACAGCACACCCTCCTATTTACGATTTGAGCAGGCACATGAGCGAGGTGGAGCCCTTTGTGTGTGCGTTTGTCTATTCGATAAAAAATGGATGATATAGTTATAGACATTGTGCGTAGACTACTGCTGCATGCAGTGAAGTACCCCCCCCCCTTCTGTGGAGCTGCAAGGCAAATTAAAGTGAATTTCTAATCACACACACACATTTTCACATCAACTGAAGCATTGCAAGTCAATGTGTGTGTGTGTGTGTGTGTGTGTGTGTGTGTGTGTGTGTATGTATGTGTGTGTGTGTGTGTGTGTTGAGGTTGACGCACAAAATTATTTGAAACCGACATGAAAGAAGCCGTACAATATTAAGGGTCTTTACGGCACCAAACTACACTCAGTTGGCAGTTCATTAGGAACACCTAGCTAAGACGAGTGTAGTCTCATCCAACAGTCCTATAAGTAACTTCTCTTTCAGCTGTTTCAGAGAGGTGTTGATTCAACGTAATGGTCATTTTGAAGGTTTTAATGTTGTGGCTGATCAATGTACAGTATATAGTTTTGAAAAGTTCATTCTGACCCGTCGTACTGTGATTTAATTCTTTTAATACTTACTTTTTAGTTTAAATTATTTTCCTGGCTTTTAAGAAGAAAAATTCACCTATAAGCCACAACAGTAAAAATCCCACTGGCTTTTTGTGGAGGGAACCAGGGTGACACAACTTCCTGGTTGGCCTACAAAAATATCATCCCTGTATTATCATTTAAATGTAAAGTAATTATTATATTAACTGTTGGAGTTGGTTTTTTTTCAGATAATATAATCAAATTCTGGTTGCGTCTATTCCTCTGGCATTGTTTATTGTATTGGCAAATATTAATATTAGAAATATAATTTACAGCTGTGATGCTAATTTATGTATTTTAATCCATAAAAAATTGAATTCAAATAGAGCTCTTTTTTTCTGAATTCTAATTAAAATTTTCCCAATATGAAAATTGCTTCGTTGTTGAAACTGCACCATTAATATGTAACTTCATCAGACATTAGTGCAAATGCTAATTTAAGATTAATTAAGGCCATTTTTATGTCCTCATTGTTACCATGTCCCTCATGGGACAATTAGGTGAGATAGCAGGTAGTATAGTGGTATAAAAGAGGAGGAAAACAATTGTCAGAGTGTGTTAATGAGTGCTGCCACTGCGCCTGTGAAGTACACACCAAAGGCAAACTGGGGAAAGATATCAAAGCAAAGAGAAATCCTGAGCCCAGCGACAAAGCTCCCATGTTGCGCAGAGGGAAAACAAGTTGACAAAGCTGTGAGAGGTGGAGAAGCGACGCTCTCTGCCCTCAAACTAGAAACCTGTCTCCAGACCTGACAGGCCTGGCATGCCGCTACTGTTGTTACCACGTATTAATATTCATCAGACAGTTCCTGAGGGAGCGTCGAGTTTTCTCTCTGAAGAGATGACACATTTGAATATCATTTACCTGCTGTCCTCTTTTATTCTCTCTCCAAATGCACAGTTCTTTACTGCCAGAGAACTGTCAGGTTGATGAACATGGAGAAGAAGTCGATCATTTGGAAACGAGTAGTACTGATTTCACTATTATTAATTATTTTTCACTGAAGCTCACCTATATATCCATGTTGTGGATCATGTTGTTGAACAGCAGAAAGTTTCTCCTCCACAGCACAGTTGTCTGTATTCGTGTCTTGTGACTGATTTGAGCTTCATATTTGAAGTGTGCAGGCTGACCTCTTATGTTTACTGGATGTGGCCGTGTCATGTTCCAGCTGTGTCCTGGTTGTGCCGACGTCCACCAGATGTGTGGCCGCAGCATCTCACTCGGGTTCTTTTCAATTCAAAGGTGCTTTATTGACAGTTTCAGAAAAACAATATTACCAAAGCATCAAAATACAATTTCCAAAAGTACAAAATACAAAATGCAGCAAACACCAAGATCGATATAAATGTGTATATTAATTACATATTTACAGTCTATTATTTGTGTGTGTGTCCCTCAAGTCATTGAAATTTGGGATTACAGACCTGAATTGGTTCAAGTGAATGTTCCTTATTTCTTTGAATATGTTACGTTTTAGGAGGAAGTGTATCTCTGTGTCAACTTCACCTGTCGAACAGTGACCACATGTTCTGTTTTCTTTGGTTTGCCATGATTTTTATCTTTTCTCTGCCGCTATCGCCCGTCAGGTTTATTTTTGCTTGTGAAGTTTGCATCTCTCCAGAGTGAGAGAAGAGAGAACTCACTTCTGCACGTATGGAAAAGCCAGTACTTGTTTCACCATGGAACACACTGCCCTACGCAGCCAGTTTGTTCCCGGCCTAATACTGTTTCATGCTTTTGAACTTTTTCATGAATCTCGAGCACGTTATATAAACTTGTTTGCATATTGCTTGCCTTTTAATTTAATTGCTCTTATATAGTTTCTATTTTTAAGAATAAGTTTTTTACTTCCTCTATTTATGTGTGCTCATATTTGTCCTGTGCTGCTGGAGCCCCTGAATTTCTTTCAGTGCGAGCACACATTTTTCTGGTTGGTAATCTGTCTGAACTGCTGCTTGTTTACAACCTAGTCTGATTGTCTGGCTGCTCGTGTTTCTTGCTCCGTCTCACTTCGTTGTCACAGCGTCACCGTGTTTCCGTATCCCAGCAATCACAAAACCTGTTCACACAGCACCAGGTTTGATTCCAGCTGTCTGTTTGTCCACTGAAGCTCGCTGCGTACGTAAACATCAGCGTGTTTCTTTGAGAGGCATTCACTGTCCGACAGCAGAAGAAGCGGCAGGTGCAGTGCAGGTAGTTGGCCTCTCTGATGTTGATCTCCTTGTTCTTATGGAGATGTGCTTCTAATACCACAACGTGGAGACAAAGAGAAAGCACAGAATGTGTGATTAAGTGATATAGTGTGAGTGTGTATGTAAGTGTGTGATGTATGGCTCCACATCTGTTGACTGTGGTACGTCTCCAGTCACATTAACGCAGGCCTCAGATCAGGCTGACTGTCACAGCGTCCAATCCTGTCCTGAAAGCATTGATGCCACTGGAATGCACACACACGCACACACAAGCACACACACGCACACACACGCACACACGAACACACGCACACACACGCACACACACATACTCTGACAGGTGCTGTGATCTGAGAACCCATGGCTCTCCTGTATCGGCCTGGCGCCTCACTTACCTCTTTCATGTGCCCCTCTGGCCTCAGGGGCACTTCCTGTGTGTGTGTGTGTGTATGTGCGCGCGTGTGTGTAAAGGTGCGGGGCTCGTTTCTGGCCTTCAGTGCACTTCATTACCACCACACAGAGCTTCAGCCTGCCCAACAACACATCAGAGAGACTGGGGAAAGTAGGAGGAGAGAGGAGAGGGATGTGAAAAAGATAAAAGAATTGACAATGAGTAAGACAGAGACAAACGGAGAGGAGGAAGATGGAGACAGGATGTGAGGGGGTGAAACTGACAGAGGAGTGTAGGTAGGCACTGAAAAAGTTGAAAAAGAAATTAGCAAACAGAAAGAGAGAGAGAGAGAGAGTTTGGGGGAAGGTGGGCCAATTTGGTGATGAGGGAATGAGACGAAGAGATACAAAGGGAAAAAGTGAGTTGTTTGTGTTGTTTGTTTATTTGAAGCTGTTCTCACAAAGAGCTTTGAACCAATAACACTAATGAAGCAGAGGAACTGCCGCAAAAACCAGCAGGAGAACCAGGAGCTTTGTAGGACCTAAGCACACGCACACGGACGCACACACACGCACACACACGCACACACACGCACACACACGCACACACAATCAGGAAACAACTGGCTAACGTGGTGTGTGTAATAGATTTCTCAACAGTGTTCACACCTAAACAACAAAACAGGTTGTTTGTCAATGCGTTTCAAAATAAAGCACCTGAACATTTGATTCATATAAACATTTTCTCATTAATCTGCCACCCGCTATTTGTACGTTCTCTCCCCCTGAATCTGAATTCTTGTCAGGTGGGTGGTGGTAATGGTCGCTTGCCAACAATTTCAGCCATCACAGCGTTTGGTGGTCCTTCCCCCTGCTCTCTCTCTCTCTCTCTCTCTCTCTCTCTCTTTCTCAACCCAACCGGTCGAGGCAGATGGTCGCCCACTCTGAGTTCGGTTCTGCTCGAAGTTTTTGCCTCTTAAAAGGACATTTTTCTTTGCCACTGCTACCAAGTGTTTGCTGATGGTGGGAACTGTTGGGTTTCTGAATCAATATTATAAAGAGTACGGCCTAGATAAGCTCTATATGAAAAGTGCCTTGAGATAACTTATGTGGTGATTTGGAGCTATGTAAATAATTTTGACTTGAGTTGTTTACAATACAAGAGGGCGCAGCGCTCAGAGGCCGTATTATACAGTGACTCAGTATCAGAAAGTCGAGCCAGCCTGGCTGGGGCTAGCTGGTTAGCATGCTAATTTTAGTAGAAGAAATGAAGCGATAGAAATAGAAGCAAATCAAGAGCTAACATTAGCGTTGTTTCCAGCCACTGGAGACAGCTCTTGGTGACTAAAGGAATGAAGTTTGATGCAGAACTCACATGAATCTCTTGGTGTGTCTCAAATCGGATCATGTGTCCTCCTCCAAAACATGCATCCCTACCCTTCCGCTACGTAGCCAAGATGGCGACTGTTGAGGAAGAGATTGGAGTGTGTCATCTGGGTACTTCTAGTGCACTGCATGTTGCCATACTGGTCAATGTGAACATACTGATGCTCTAAGTAAGTGTAAGTATGGAAGTATATGAATCGAGACACAGCATCTGACTCAACTGTTGGCGGTCAAGATGCATTGTGGGTAATGTGGGTGCGAGGTTTTTGACAAGAAAAAAAAGGGGAATAAAAAAGCCAATTCAACCTTATATTGAAAATGTTTTGCTATTATTACTTCATAGTAACATATTTCCCCATTCTTAGCATCTTAAAATTACCACATTATCCACATACAAAATATAACTCCATGTTTGCCTTGTTTTAACAAAACAAAAAAAGGTTTTTTGTGTCTGCACTGGGAATGGTGTGATGATGAAGATGATTACCATAAAAACCATAACATATTGATCCTAAGTACTGTCCATCATGTCTGATTATTTTCAGTCGTTTTCAACAGAGAAGAAAAGGTTTGACAAGCGCATGAGAGCAGACACACAAACATGAAGCTTCTGTCTTATTTGTGGGCAGGCTACACGCACACACAAACACATACACACACAACTATTACTGTTGACATTTTCTAAATAATTTCACTATAATGGAACATTGGGATTTCAGCACGTACATACCTGTATGTATGTATGGATCCTTTTTATCATGTATTGCTATTCTATTATTAAATGGAATGGAATATCTTTTCTCCAGATTCTGGAGGAATCACTAAACAGTTTTATATACATGACACACACAATCAGACAGCACACAGATCAGCTATCAAAAACCTTATTGATTTAGCTCTATTTTAAGCTTCCTCTGAGCTACTGCTACTACTAAAGTAGCACATTCTTAGATTGAGGAAACATCATGGAGAGCAGAGCTGTGTACCTGTGGTCTTTCTGTGCCCATC
Organism: Seriola aureovittata; assembly: GCF_021018895.1. Classification (NCBI taxonomy): domain Eukaryota; kingdom Metazoa; phylum Chordata; class Actinopteri; order Carangiformes; family Carangidae; genus Seriola; species Seriola aureovittata. Next base: position 21,990,230 of record NC_079372.1, read on the forward strand.
TGACTTCATTGTGTTCTCAGAAAATGTCCTCAGTGCACATTTTAACAGGATGAGGGACCGATGTGAAACCATGGAAACAAACCAGACAAAAACTCTCCTGGCTGAATCACTCGGGCACAATTATTCTGCTGCCTCAACCCTTTCCATTCTGTTGTTTTTCTCTCCACTCCCCAGTCCTGTCTGTCTTCGTTGCCACCGAGAAACACAGCAACAAGGTGCTCATCTCTTACCGTAGCAGATAGGAGCATATGGAGAAGAGCCACAGGGCCTGATGTACTGTATATCACACTGTTTGTTATGGGCTCACTGTGTATGAGGTTCCCTTCCTTTCCTTACGGTTAGTAGGTCAGATGAGTCAATAACACCATTTATCAAATTAAACATTTGACTTTGTCTCAGAGTACTTATATAAAAACCAAGAGCAACAATGTGTTTGCATGTTCGCATGGAGGGCCCGCCACATGAAGTGCCTACCCAAACCAAATAACGGGGGGGTGGAAGTGGGTTACGAAACCCTCCAATAGCGACTCTATGTCAATGCTGATGATTGTGTTTATCATGGAAGACGTGCTGCACAAATGTTAGTTCCGTGCGACCATGTGTACAAGCATTTACTCGTAAAACTGCTCAAACTAAGATAAATAGATTTAATTTTGTCATACAGACGTTCACAACTTGAAGATTACATTGTATTTAGGATCAAATTTAACAAATCAAATTCTTTGTCCAGAGAACGTAACGTCTGTAAAATGTGATCATGTTGTGTATTTACAGGGACTGTTGCAAAATTCAAGCAGCTTATAAACATCAAAGTAAAAGAAATCATCTGTTTACAAAAAAGAAGGAAATGCTCCAAAGAAGCTGGGGAGTAAGTTTTATTTGGGAGTAACAAGGAAATCAGTTGCCTGCAATTGTAAAAACAAGTTTACAGACTTTGGAGCGTATGATGTTTTTTTATACATGATCTCCGTTCTCCCTCACTGAGTAAAAACAGTTGTTATACACAATATATTTGATGTGTTTGTTTTTCCTCAGCTGGAGAAGAAAGAGGTGACGCCACCCTTCAAACCTCAAATCTCTGATGACTACGGCCTCGAAAACTTCGACACGCAGTTTACTAATGAACCAGTGCAGCTAACGCCAGATGATGAGTGAGTACAGCTTCTCCAGTCACATCACTGCCATCTAAAGTCAACTTTATGTGAATGATTTAGAGCCCTCTTCCCTCTTTCACATGTGTTAGTCAAGAGAAAGATACACACTTATATATGATGATCTGTTTGCTGAAGTTATTTCACATGAATATTACTATAATACTCACTGTACTGACAAAATTTTCCAGCCTGATTTCCATTCAGCACCTGCTGAGTCATCAGCTCCCGCACTCTCACAGCTCTGTTCGTCCCATGTTATAGAAAAGAGAGGGGCCAGCTAGTGTCAGCGGTCTCTGTGTCATGGGTCCAGATGTGGTGATGGTCTTGTAACCTCAGCACTTTGAGCAGATGGGGCTGAGCAATGAGCAACAGTAAACAGCTAAGTCTACAGTGGTGTAAATATAACTGTCTGGGCTGTTGACATTGAATTGATCCAGTCCTCAGCCACACACACATTGGACAAACCATATTACAGCACTGACATCGTTAGTCTATCCCAAAGGTTTACACCCAGTGGAATAAAAATAATAATGCCATCACTGCATCAAAATAGTCAAAAAGACATTGATTTCTTTGCAAGAATACATTTCGATTTGACCTCTGCTCATTTCTTTTCCTTCTTTCTTCAGTACTGTCTTCTATACTGAACAAAAATATAAACACAGCACCTCCACATTGTACAAAGGAGATGTGTTGCACTGCATTAGGCAAATGACGGTCACACGTTTCCTGATCCACGACCCTCCCTCCAAAAGTGCAGATCTGTAGCAGGTCATGTGAAATCCACAGCTCAGTGCCTAATAAATTACTTACCTTTTGTTGTGACCAGCTCAGGGCACACCTGTGCAGTAATCATGCTCTGTAATCAGTATCATGATATGCCACACCTGTCAAGTGGATGGATGATCTTGGCTCACTAACACATTTAAACACACCTGTGAAGAAAATGTGTCTCAGAAAAGTCTTAGATCTTTCATTTCACCTCATGAAAAATGGGATCAAAAACAAGTGCAACAAGTGTTGCGTTTATATTTTTGTTCAGTGTATTTTCTGCCTTGCAAATTAAATCTTCTCTTTTGAATTGTGTCAGAATCAGTGAATAAAACAGAGCATCAGACTGCGACAAGACATGAATGATTATACTTGGCAGGTGTTAAAGGTGTACATGTGATCAGTAGATCCTGTCATGATCAAACCGAGTGCGAAAAAGAACATTTTCACACAAACAGTGGGTAATGTGCCATCTTCCCAGAAGACTTCTGCATCCAATAAAGAAGAACAAACCCCACCCCCCCCTGCGAGTTCCCAACATTGACGTCTTTATCCATCAGGGACATTGTTTTGATTAATGCAAACATGTAGCTTTCAGGATCTGACAGGAGCCCTCGTTTAAGAGAGAAAGCTGAAGAGATCTGGCACAACAACAGACACAGCGCAGGCTCCGCTGCTGCAGACCGTCTGCATCCGCTGCACGAAAACACAAGCGCAGCCTGTTTTCTCTTTGTGCAGTCACAAAATGGATTCCATAAGGCATTAGCCGGCCCTGCCAATAGATATTACCGGGCCCATGTTAGACAACATTTTCATTTAAATCCATGCTGGATTGATTTTTCAGGCTCCAACATTTATATTTTTCCTGCAAAGCTTTTATTGGACTGATTTTAGCCTCCCAACAGCCACACTGTTCAAAAGAAGCTAAACTGAAAATGAAGTACAACATGCACCTCCCCACTTAAAGGAATCTGGACCCTTATTAACATTTAGTATTAAGGTTATTAAAAAGGATTGTAGCCAATCATCCTCAATAAAGTCCTATACATGGGAAAATATGGAATGATAATTCACTCCATAAGACAAAAGGTAAGAACCTGATTATTAAAAACCTGATTATATTCTTCATCATTTTCATCAATGAAAGATCATGTACAGGCCACTGGAGGAAAACCATAGATTGTAAATGGATGGATGTAGCTTCCATGATGTCACCCACATGTTTCTGAGGAGCAGTTTTGAAGCTCAGAGTGGGCTGCCCTGCTGTTGCCATCTTGACACTGCTTGACTAATTGCTGCTAACCTAATTCCCAGCTATTCCAAAAATGGGCAAAGAGGTGGGGCATGTGTGGAGCTGACACTCCAGTTTGTGGCAAGCATACACTCACAACCTGTCACTCAGAGCGGCCACGCCCTCAATTATGGGCTGAAGCAATCTCTGTCTGTCAGCTGACCAGATGAGTGTCTCATCTGAGTGCAGCAGCACAGCTTGAAGGATTCAGTGAACATGGAAAACAAACCTGGGTCATATGACATGTGATCTGACCACATCTGAAGGTGTTTGTACCTGATTTGATTGCCCACACTGGGCAGGGCTTCAAATCAGTGATTTCTCTCCAAGAACCTGGTCTCTGTAGTCTCAACATGATTATACGTTTTCCACACTGAGTGTTCAGTGTTGCACTTGATTGTGAACAAGTATAAAAACAGACAACATGAGAGAGAAGTCCAATCTGCCTTACCTTTGCTTCTTGGCCGGTTTTAAGTTGAGCATGATTGAGTGTTTCGGGAAGGTATAAAAAACAAGCAGCCCCCCCTTTCAGACACTGTTGGACGATCTCACAAGCACTTAGTTGAAGCATAATGAAGACTTAAGATCCAGACAGGGTTAGGGTACGTATCACAGAGTATCTCTCCACAGGAGAACAATAGATCCTGCTGAGGCAAAGCAGTTCTGCTGCTCACAGCCTTGTTGTTAGTGTTAGCGTTACCACCTCTCACTCTGGACTTCAACTCGAGCAGAGTTAGGATTCTCTCCAAAATAAAATGTGACATTCAAGCTGTCGGTGGTATCATCACCATCAGTTCAGTACTCCACCAGCTGGGTGAAGACTGACAGAGGCACCATCGTGGCTTTCCCCTGCATGTGCGACTCAGGAACATGTGCAGCAATAACTACACCATTATGAAATGGCAGGGCACGGAGCAACAGGAGCTCCCTGGTGTTAATTGGAGCCTTATTAAATGCCCATCATGCTCTGCACCCATGACAGATGTCTTTGGGAAGCTACTGTGGCTCTCCCTCCATGTGAAGGTGGTGCTCACTAGATGCTGATCTTCAAACCAGCCTCAGAGTGGGTGAGACTCGCAGCTCATTAAGGGGCTGCAGCGAGATGGCTCTGAAGCTCGTACCAGCTCATTTGTGACAGGGTTTAACAACGGGAGTCCCTGACAGACTTTTGGGGAGGCAAGTGTGGAGGAGTTTGGGTTTTACACTGAAAGGAGAGAGGAGGCGAGTGGGAGAATGGGGTGGGGAGCACAATGCCAGTTCAGTAGTGGAGATATCAACCTGGCATCAAACACCACGGCACATCAAAAGAAGACGCACGCCTCCTCCCTTCGTCTCGCACTTTATCTCCCCATCCCTTTCTTTTCCCTCTGTTACCAAGGAGAGGGGCTGACGTCGCCCACTCCCGCTAGGAGGAGGTGATGCAAAAAAGCTCTCCAGTCTCCCCTCTCTCCCACTCGTGATGGGCTTGGCACAAGAAGAAAGAGAAGTGAGAGTCGTGTAGGGAGAGAAGGGTAAACCCTCTGTGTTAGAGATTTACATTGCAACATTAAAAGCCAGGATTGCTGGGGGCCATTGCCAGCGTGGTGAGTGGAGAGGGAGGGGGAGGCTTTAGTTTTGCTATGCCAGCTCCCTGTCTTAGAAAATGGCAGCCTCAGCCAGGGCCTAGGGAATCATATTTTAGTCCTCTCTAGCCTTGGTCCTTGATGGTTGTTTTCAGGGGCTTGAATTTGATGGTTAGGACGACAACACCGCTCTAGTCTTTCTAATGAACCTGTTGCTCATTTTAGCAGCATAGATCCTGTAATTTGGGTCATCAATTAATTGATTAACCAATTTATTTTCTCCTTTTTTCTTTCCAACAAATAACAGTCTACAGGTCAGAAACCGTAAGTCTTGGTGGTTTTGGTCAGGTGGTTTTCTACACTGTTCATTTATGGCACCAGATGTTCTTTTCAAAAACCAGTTGAAATGCTCTTCAGGTATCCTCATGTTTTTCAGCCTGATGCTTGTTCTGTCTCTCCCACTTCATTCCCTCCTCCTCTGTCCCTTCCTCGTTCTTTCCTCTTCAGTCTGTATCTGGTAATGCTTTCAAGTTGTCCAAGCCCAGGGGAAAAAAAAAAAAGAAGCAACATTTACGTTGGTTGAACACACTGTTTGTTTTGGTCACCTCCCAAACCTTCTCTCCTCTCTTTTATGTGTCCCTCTCTGTGGTCTCTCTCTCTCTCTCTGCCTCTCTACACTCTCCAAAACTCCAAAATAGAAAAAACACCATTTTCTAAATGTAATTGTTGTATTGGTGGTTGACCTGTTCCGACAGTGAGAGCACTTCACATGAGATCAGATGGAGGAGAAAGATTCGCTTCATCAGTATGCTGGTCGGCAAACTGACGGTGTACCATTTTATTCACTTGCAACGGCGCTCTATGTGGGTGGGATCTGCAACCTGTTAGACACTGCTGGTGGCCCCTAAAGTGAGACCCCCACCCACCTGGTACAGCAGGGGAAAGTCCAGTGAACACACCTATTGTTTTAACTTCAAAGCCCTCTGCTCAGTGTCTGCAGGGAGAAAGCCTCTCAGCCTTTCCCAGCGAGAGGCCTCCTTTTTGGGCTTCAGTTCCTCATCACACACACACACACACAAACACACACACACACACACACACACACACACACACACACACACACAGAGCGAGAGAGAGACAGATGAGTAAACAGCCTGTTGCTGCAGGAGAAGCAGCCAGCAGTGTTGCTAAGGGAGTACATTTATTTTTACCCAGCCACTCTGAGCCCACTAGTTATGGGGTTCCGCTCCATTTACCTGTGATTATACATTTTGTCAATGGAAGCAACATAGTCAGGAAACAAAAAAGCAGTTTGAGTTCTCCACTGATTAGTCTACACAATGTTCCTTCTGTCTCATTTTACATCATGCACAAAGACATGACATTTCACAGAGTTTGAAGGATTTATGCTCAGAGAAGCTGATGAAGAGCTCATCAGGTGGTTTCCAGCTGAAGGTTTAGCTGAGGTTTAGATATTTTTGCAGAACAGTAGCAGTAGGTTTTACAACTAAAAACAATGACTTTAATTAAATGTATTTTTAAAGCTATTTTTAATCATTTTAAAGATATTTAAAAAGGAAGCGACCAACTTGCACTGTAAACCTTTTATATAGCAGTATAAATACCTAAACAATGGCTATTTGCATCCTTAAAGGTCCCATATTTTACACCTTTCCTGTGTTTTATTTAAAGTGTTAATTTCCATAAGAAGACATATATGTGGTTTTAAGTACCAAAAACCATCTCAATGTAGTTTTACATCTTCTCTCTGGAGCTAATAACAGTTCGGCTAATAACAGGTCGGTGAGCCAATCAGAAGAGAGGCTCTGCGTCATAGGGCATGACTGCTTGTTTTACGGCTCATTTTACGGCTCAGTTTCTGAATACAGGCTGTGTGCATTTTTCTGTGGACTGTGCGCTTTGATACATTCACATTATTAATATACGGAATGGAAATCATGGAAGTCTCACTTTAATCAAAATGGGACGTTTTTAAAGGATTAAAAGCAGAAATGCAGACTGCAGAAAGGTGTTGTGCTGCTGTTGTTTTATTGTCCTCAAGATGTCATCTCCAAGAAAAACTCACCACAAGTCTGTTCAAGCCGCTGTTAGATAACCAGAAAAAAACATAATCCCAATTCTAGTCACACGTCACCAGGCACTTTCCCAAAAGCAGAGAGTACAGTAACTTTAGTTGTGATATCCAGGTCTACATCCAATGGAAATACACATTTTTATGACAAATACATTCAGCTTTTGAAGGGAATGACTTGATTTCTTGTTGAGTTTCAACCTGTCATACACGTACCTCAATTACCATTCCAAAACTCAATCCTTTCCATGACACATTGGGCACAAGTAGTTTGATATATTTCTGAGCGGTTTCCATTGAAGATGGAGCGAGAAGCTTGTTGTCAAAATAAGGAGCAATGACCTGCATCACTGAAAGCTACAGAGGTAGCGGTACACACTTCCTGGAAGCATGATGAATAGCAGTTATAGGGGCTCCACAATCTGATTTACAGCCAGTATCGATGCTAAGGCGAGGTCAGACTCAAATCTATACAGTAAAATTAATCTGTGCGTCTTTAATGTGTGTGTCTTGGTTCTAGAAACTTGGTGACATAGTGACTACTCCCAGAGCTTCCCTCTATTTTCTCTTTGTTTAGTCAACAGTGGGCGGTATGGTGGTGCAGTGGTTAGCACTGTCGCCTGACAGCAAGAAGGTTCTGGGTTCAAACCTTCCAGCCAGCTATGCAGGTTTCCTTCAGGTACTCAGGGTTCCTCCTGCAGTCCAAAGACATGCAGGTTAATTGGCGATTCTAAATTGCCTGTAGATGTGATGGTTGTTTGTCTGTATGTTGGGTGTTCCCCACCCTATTGGATTGGCTCCAGCCCCTTCCGCAACCCTATAAGGATAAGCAGTATGGATAATGAATGACTTTCCCCCATGAGTAAATCCATTGGAATAAAGTGAATACAGTGAGAACTCACCATTTTAATTGCTGGTCCTTTAAGCATGTAACCCTACGGTAAAGACTCCGATTTGCTATGCGCTCTACCAGGTGAAGTACCAGGGCGTCCGTCTTTGTCAATGTCTTAAAATTTTGTAATAAATTAAGTTTTTCTGCTCTCAACCCTATAGTCATAAAGGGATACCGACAGTCCCCAGTACATAACATTACCAGGTTTTAGATGAGTGCTTGGTCCTGGCAGGTATTGTGGGTTGAGGTACTGAAATGGGCAGAAAAAGTTGGGTCGGTTTGATTAAAAAAAACATGAAGCAGAGCTGCAGGGAGAGTGTCTCTTTCTGTTGCTGCTGTGAAACTCAAATCTGTCCCCGCCTTTGTTCAGAACCTGATCTGGGGTGTTGCTGCGGATGCCATTGTGCTCTGGGTTTGTGATGAAACAACACCTCTGATTCTTCTCTTCGTCTCCCCTTCCTCAGGGACGTCATCAAGAGAATAGACCAGTCAGAATTTGAGGGATTTGAATACATCAACCCCCTGCTGCTATCCACAGAAGAGTCTGTATGAAGGAGAGACGAGCTTCCTCCTTCGCCCACCTACTGTCTGTCCAAGCTGCCGTCTCAGCCAAAAACCACTCGCAAGCCAACTCTGAAAGGCAAGCAGGAGGAGGAGTAAAGGACAACATGGAGGATGAACTCCCTCTCTGGATCTGTCAACAAGGCAAAGCAAACAGGAGAATGGGAGAGTTTCCCTCCTGGACGATTCAGATTGTTTTGTCGGGGTACCACACTCTTCTTTCTTGGTATCTACAAGGAAACTGAAGACACTGAACTACAAGACCATTCCCTGTCCTTACATCGTCTTCCCCTCTTCTTTTTCTTTTTCTCCCTCGGCTTCATTCCTTTCTCCCGTCAGAATGTCCATCCTCATGTCAAAGCATGACTGGCTTTGTAATTTGAACAGAGAGCTGTTGTTAATTCTGTGCCTGCCATCATGAACACATTATTTCAACCCGACTCGCATCCCTGGATGAATATGACAGTTCTGCTGAGGAACTTGAAATTTTATGTGCACTTTTTTTCTTTTTCTTTTTTTTAAAAATTTCTTTCTATCTTGTAGGGGGGAGGGGGCGACGCCTCACACGAAACAAGAATGTACAATGACAAAGGAAAAAAATAAGTTATTATTGTGTATTATATTGTAGGTAGTGAATCCAAAATTGACGATGCCTTTTTATTGATGCAAGTGGCACATTTTCATCTGTAATCACAAACTTCTTTTTGTTATCTTTTATGATTTTCACAAACAATGGGGGAAAAAAATAGCTGAGTGGGAGACGGCTTTTTATTTAAGAAGTGCCTCAAAGATCAAATTAATTACCTTGTCTCTGAATGCACTTATCTCTTAGTGAACATTTCTTCACCCATCATTAAATCAGACCAACTGAAGCCATGGCCAGACTCTGCCAGGGTTGGTCCAAACTGTTCAAATTTTGAGGGGAATCTATACATGTGGAGCACAGTAACCTGCCTCAGTCCTGATACACGAGTGAATCTTTTCATTTTTAACGAATCAACTCAAATAGTCAGTGTAGAACTGATTATTTATGACTGGTCTATAGATTCACAAGAGCAGCATCTCAGCCAGCATCAGAAATCATTGAAATTGGTGGCAGTAAGAGACAAAATGCTCAAAGATAAAGTTTGATGTTCAGATATTTAATAGTGAAGATTGTGTCCTGCTCATCGAGTTTTTCCAAAGCCAAACTATCATTTTGAAATGTCATCCAGCAGACAGTGTCCACACTGTCCTGTATTTAGGATAAAAACCTTGTATAAAGGTGTAGAAAAAGGCCACGGTGTGCTTTCTGCCAATTACAGTCTGGCAGCTTTAAAAAAACATTATATCAGGACTTCAGCTGAGAGTGAAAGCAGTTCATTGGCTCTGGCCTCCACAGTGTGCACAGGCTTGCTGGCCGAGCTCGGATTCTTCCACACCAGCTGCCACTGCGTGACCATCTGCGGCCGGTCGACAGTCTCATGTGACCGGTTGGTTGTTCTGCTTTGTGGAAACGTGTCTCCATTTCTATTTTGGGCTCATTGTGTGTTTCCATCCCCGCATTGAGGCTGGCTTTACATGGTGCAACTACAGCTGAGTGCCACTTAAAGCGTAAGATTGTTCCTTTAGTGATAAAAGTCCAGATGAAACGACAGAAACAGTCTCTGTTTGCAACCAACAGTCATATTAAATGAAAAATAAGGTTTTCAGAGATCCATCCGAAATGCTCCTTTAGCCTCTGAGTGGGCGGGCTGATGTTTGATGGACAGCTCAACTGACAGGGGTACTGACACACAATGTTGCCCTGGTGACAAAGGTGCAAAGGGCAGACAGCATTTTGTCAGCAGTGGTGTTGAATAATAACAACCACACCTTTTTTAGAATCAAGAATATAAAACTTTCCTGTGATGGTACTTATTCTTCCTTAAAGGCACAGGATGTAAATCACAGAGAAGATCTGCTGTTTCATTTGGACTGGATCATTATTATTTTACTCACAGGAAAACAAAGCACTTAGTTTCATATATTTCATTTGTAGTACGCTGTGTCGCTACTTCTTTTAATTCTGATACTTCACACATTTGTTTATCGATATTTCTTCACCTCAAATTGAAGAAGTCATTTCACCTAGAGCATTTTTAGACATTTTAAAGATTTAACACTTAACTCAAAAAGCATTGATAGATTATTGATAATAATAATTGCGAATTACAACCCGAGTCACGTCACCTTCATGTGTCATATTGTATTCAAGTGAATGAAGTAATTCAACTTAAAGTGTACTAAAGCAACATATTCATGTGGAGAGGTGCTGGCAGCAGCTCAGATACAGGTTTCTGATGAGCCTCACCCTTCTAACCACCGACAGATGTGTGTGACTGACTCATGCTGAAAATTAATCAAAATCCAAACTGAGTGTTTTGCTGTTGACCCAGGTACGCTGCTCCAGACCGGGTCTGGACTTATAAACTGTTCTTACACTTCACCACATGAACTGAACTAGCCAGGCCGCAGGTCCAGGAAAATGATGCAATAACTCTCCCCAGCACTCAAGCACTAAAATTATTTCATACCTGTCCATGTCTGCACAGAGCTAATGTGTTCATTTCAAAATGTGTGACGGACTGTGCATGCTGACAAACGTGACTATATCTGTTTACGCAATGTAGTTCAAACAGAACCTCAGGTGCATCAGCTGTGTGTCTGGACTGTATCTACCCCTGCTGGCCGATTAACAGAACTCGGTACCAACTGAAATGTATCTGTAGCACTGAAAACGGACATACATCAAAAGTTGACGCCAAATGCTTCAGATCAGAGGGCCGATTGCACAAAACAAAAGTCTGAGTTAAAGTTTCCTTAAAATAAGAACAGTTGCACAAAACACCCTTATGTCTTCTAAGTATTTAAGGTTTTCTCCTTATTTTGCTCTTATACTGTAGGAATCACTTCAAGTCAGTTAAACTGACTCTATCTTAACTGCAAGATGGCCAGCTTTATGCGATAAATGAAAAAAATGAACGCATCTCAAGAAAATTGTTCTGCGACCAGGAGACGCCTTTAACGATGAGGAGGTCAGTTTATGATTTGTCTGACCATCTCTACCTTTCGCAGCTTAAAGGTTGTTCTACGGTTTTATACCATAAGATCTTTCCGGTCAGGTATAGTCGAGATGTTTCATGCCCACAGATCTACGGTGTATTTCAAACGCTCTAATGTCTGTTGAACACAGTAGTGACGTTCCCATCAGAACAACAGGAGGATGAGATACTGGTGCACTTCTTTAATGTGACTGGCTTCCCAAAAGTGATTAACAGGGATCACAAAAGCTAATGGCATCAAATCAACAGTCTCCATGGAAACAGTAGAGTTGTACCACTGTAAAATCTTTTTCACTGCTGCAAATGCCTTAATGTTTTTCCTTAACTAAGGAAACCTTTTTAAAAGATTCTGTGCATTTCCCTCAGCTATACTTGAGTAGAAAACTTGTGGTGTTTTGTGCAACCGCTCCCAGATTCTTAGTCTGGTCACACGCCTTGAGCTACGTCAGGAACATTTCTCACGTCAGACTATATTTTATTTAGACATAATTCTTTTACAAAGTTTAGTTATTTAGCATGAGGGTTAAACTTGTTTTTAAAGGTATCAACAAACAGCACTGGTTTTGAAACTGGAGCATCAGCAATGAACAGTTTGAGTTAATACTCAGCCCTGATCAAGAATGGGCTTTTGTCACCTGAGCTGACAGCTGCCCAGTGTAAAGTCAGCCCGACACATAGTGGTCAGCTCTCTAACATCACTGGTTTGGAGGCTCAGTTCTGATTCATCAAAGGTTTTCTAACCATAGTTTTCATTTCCCCAGACGCCGGTGCAGAGACAACAACAATAAGAAGCCATGAGTTTATTTGTATACAGGGAAGTTTGAGGCTGTTTAACTTCATGTACTGCCACATTCCTACACAGCAAGCAGCATCTTTTTAAACAAATGTAGGATCCTTGTGCTGTTAAAAGACACAGCACATCTGTGAATATCAACTCTGAGCACGGATTAAACTCCCCGCCTCTCATACAAGCTGCGTGTTGATCTCTACGTCTGTGCACTTTCAAGGGAAGCTCTCTATTGGGTGGGAGTTATTTGATGAAATCTGACCCGTGCTAATTTGATAACCACATAATAGGATTTATGAGATGATCCTGAGTCAAAGGGTCTCAATTAGCTGCAGGCAAGGAACAGAGAGAGGAGAGATAATGAAGCAGTTCCACAGTCACCAATTAGTCCACCACAATGCGCGCACGCACACACACACAAACACACACACACACACACACACACACACACATACACACACTTGAAGAAGCTGGAAATCACTTCAACATCCAAGGAAGCTTCGTCCTCCAACCCCCTAAACTCCACTTCCTCTGCAGCATTTTATTAATGTCATGTTTCGTCGATCTTTTCGCACACCAGGTGATGCATTACTTCTTTTTTTCTTACGGGACCAATGGATGAACTGGGAGTCCTTGAAACCACAATACAGAACAGTGAAGGCCGTTCAGACACCTGAGACGAACAGATTCTTTCTCTAAAACTGAATTAGTCCATGGTTTTTGTTTTAACATACTGCTGGTGGGATACGCTTCATTTTGCTTCACCGCATCTTTGTAAATATGTGTAATTATTAAAAATGATACTGGTTTTCCGTGAATTGAGTCTTTCCTTTTTGCAGACGACGGCAGAAAAATCTTTGCAGATGCTACAGTTTTGTGTGTGTGTGTTGCCTGGGAGCTGGCCTCACACGTCCTCACATCCTCTGATCAGTACTTACTCTTTTCATACTGGGAGACTGGAAAAGGCAATTAACCAGTATTCATCAACTAAAACCATTTTCTGTACAGTTTAGTTGATACAGAGAAAATAAACTTGAACTGTTTACGAGAAATTAATATTAAAACGCTGCAGTGGAGTCTTTAGTGGATTTCATCAGCTCAGTCGCATTCCACAGCGCCTGTATGAAGGCGAGAGTACTCATTTATTTACTGCCCCATGTGCATGATTATCATCTACAGTGCACATCTTGCTGAGCACATTTGGAGAAAGACAGAAAAATGATTTTGAATATATTTTTAGAGTGAAAAGAGAAATTGTTAACGATATGTGAATGTTTTTTTTTCCAGAAACTGTAATAACTACAATGTTTGTGTGACGAGCCAGAGCTTGTTTTCACCGAGGTGGAGTTGACTCAGAGCCAACAAACAGAAAACACTGTTAGTTCAAATGGTTTTTAATGCATTTCAAGTAATTCAAACGTGCAACATATGAACATGTGAAGGTCAATATCAATCTCATGGTTAGCCTAGCTTAGCATAATGACTGGAACGGCATCTCTAAAGCTCCCTGATTAACATTTATTATTATATTCTTATTATCTGCACACAAACACAAGGCAGGTTGTGTAACCTTTTAGGTTTAAAATGAGTCAGTTGTTATTTCTGTGCAGCTTTCCAATTCTAAGAAAATAATAATCCTCTATCAATCAGTGTAATAGATTTTTATCAAAGCAGCTCTGTGAGGAGGATGTGCACTGGTTCAAGTTTGGTCTTTCATCTGCCAGAGGAGGAGGCAAGTTCGTCTGTCATCTCAGTTTGGAGATCCTCTCGACCAGCTGGAATCAAAGGCGCCTGCGGCCAAGTGGATGGACTCGAGTGGAGCCAGACTTGGGATCTAGTGTCTAAAGAGGGTAATTTGAAACGACAGCAGGGTCGTCTGAGAGGAGTCATCAGAGTCATTGTGACTAGAGCTTTCAGAATACGCCGCGTGTAAAATTCTCAAAGCTCAAAACTAACCCTCTTCCCTAACAGGAATGTTCTTCCCACCACCAGGGCCTCTCTCAGTGGACAGCCAGTGTAAATGATCCTCACTGTACGAGCTGCTCTCTGGGTGTGTCCTCCATACAGTATGATCCTGGAGAGTGTGGGGCATCTGGGCCGCTTGCAGCTCCTGGACAGCAGCCAACGCAGCATCCTGTGGACTCACCAGGTCATGTCCACATTCATCTCCGACAGACACTGGGCCAGGTGGCCGTCACAGTCCATCTGGGTGAACCTGGAGTGACATGAACAAGGAGATCCACTACTGCTACTGACGGTGAACACACACTTTTACATGCTGATACATACCGTATGTGTAGGGTTTTTGCTACTTAGAAAACTTAGTTTATTGACATATACTGTTAATCCTGTTTATTAGGCCTTTGAAATGAAAAACAAATCATTTCAAGCTTCACCCGAATGTTGTTTAAAGGTCCCATATTTGACACCTTACCCATGTTTTATTTGAAGTGTTGATCCATTAGAAGATATATTTGTGGTTCTAAGAACCAAAAACCATTTCAATGTAGTTTTACATCTAGTAACAACAGGTCGGTGAGCCAATCAAAAGAGACGCTCTGATCCTCTCTTCTGATTGGCTGACTGTTTTCTGAGCGTTCTAATAAAAAATATAGCAGATTTCAGGTAAACACATTTAAAGTCTTTACAATACTTGATGGTAGAAAACAAATAAACAATAATGAAATGAAATGAATGATTAATACTATAACAGAGGCGTTGCACATGAGAGGAATATGAGTGGAGGACGAAGAGTAAGAGCAGCAGAGTTCAGCTCCGCTGTGTCCACTCTTACAGAGGTGATCATTGTTTCTGCCGCAGACCTGCAGAGTGAGCACAGCCTGGTCCAGCAGCCCAGGCCAACATACACAGAGTCCAGCTCAAGAGCCACCAGGTCAGACCAGGACCAGACCGACAGCAGCACAAGGAGAGGATTATTCACACACTGACAGAGCTGGCTTGCTTCCCCTCGTCCTCATCACTCCACAGCACCAAAGTGACTTTTCGACCCGGTGAGTGTGCTTCTGACTGTCTCCACGAGGGGTGGAGTTCAAGTTTTTTTTGGCCCAGATCCTGATCAGTCTTTTAATGTAGTTCATCTAGAAATCATCTCTAAAATCTCACGTCATGTCTCAGTCCGGTTGTTTAGTCCAGACTAGAACTGAATCAACAGTTTTCACACCAGTCTAAACGAACCAGTGACCAAGTGAATGCACCTGAATTAGTTTTTATTATTAATTCATTTAGATGAATTTATATTTGTTTGCATTTTCCATTGATCCCAAATTGTAAATCAATAAATTACTAATAACCTTAAAGGAGTTGGAAGTCAACAAACCAATCTAGCACATAAATGAAGGAGCGGAATAAAGGAAAGGAAAATAGGATAGAAACTAAAACGTGTTAGAAATGTTTTTTCTGGGCTGTGCAGGAGAGAATGAGCACGGGTGCAGTTCAGAGATGTTTGTGCGACTGCTTCTTTTAAATTTCTACCACAGTCAGGGCAGCAGGAGAACAACATTCATGGAAACAGCTAGAAATGAAAGGCAGCTGAACAATGAGCTGGTGAATAGGACTGAAACTCTCAGGACAGAGATGTCGATGGAAGAGAGAGAATTTTCACATAAGTGCAGTTTTAGTTGAAAAACAGAAACTGTGTTGCATCTCTTACCCCACAGGAAACACCAGAAGGCACATGGGACAGCTCTGCAGCCTTCTTTCTCCTCCTCCTGCTACTCGTCCATCTCCTCTGACACTCCCCTGTACCTCCTCTTCCTCTTTATCCTTCACCACCTCCTCTTTATTTCCACCCTCCTTCTGCAGAGACACTCGACTGTCAGAAACCTTCACCTGGTCTGTGAGATGCTTTCTGTTGACTGGTCCAGCCTCTTCTTCTTCCTCTCCTCCTTTCATCCCCTCTTCTCCTCTGGCTCTTGAGCATCCTGCTGATGATACCGCCTCCTCCCAGCTGTGGAGGGACGGCCGTCGTCTTTTGGTGAGGGCTTGAAGAGACGCTGTTTTTCCATCATGACTTTGCCTGCTGTGAGAGGACAGCTGTCTGTCAGAGGTGGGTGGTGCTGGTTCGGTCTTCGCTGGGAGGTCCTGCTCAGAGGAGCTGAGCCTGACAGGATCGGGACTTGACAAAGTTGAGGGTTCAGGGAAGGGAGCGACCTCTTCTTTGAGGTCACACCACTGCTGTTCATCTGGCTTTAGTGCTGTAGGCCTCTAAAATGTCAGTGAAAGAAATTCAGATGGAAGAGTCAGTGGCAGCAACATCTGAATTTAAGAGAGACCGTTTCTACAACTTAAGACAGATGATTGGATTGAAGTTGCAATACATCTAAAAAAAGTTAAGCAATATCACACGAGAGCACAGCTGTGACTGTCTTCGGTACGGGCCTGTGGCTTCACAGGTATGACCGACTCACAGCCGTGCTGATATTCAGAACGACATCACTCCCTCTCGTGTGATATTGCTTAACTAAACAGAACTGGAGGCCTAATCTACACCTCTCAGTCTGAAGGAGATCACTACAGTGAGAATGTCTCTGAACATCTGAACTTTGAAGATGTGTAACTTCGTGTGTTGATGTGTGTCTCTGATGTGAGTCTTGTTGTCAGTTTCATCACTACAGGAACGGTGTAATGAGGTACACTCGATGGTAACGCACCGCTGTAGATGGATGTGGAAGATCAGGAACCAGGTCCCAGTGCTGGTTCTCCAGGTACGGCAGAGCAGACTTCAGTGTGAACGCCCACAGACTCTCCACAGCAGCCAGCGGCTGTCTATTCCACCATGCTGCTGCAGGAACCACTGACCTGTACACCACATATTACACACAACCACCACAAGATCAGTCTGTTTCTGTTTCTTTAAGCTCGCACGGAGCCTGTTTCTGAATATCACACATCATGAGAAATGTGTTGAATATTAGAGTTTAAAAAATAGATTTAATCTTCCAACAGCCAATAGGGGAGAGCAGGATATGGTGATGATGTTTTCCATTTTTGAATTATTTTGTATGCATTTTTCATCTGTCAATCAAATTATTTATGAAACAGCTCTTTGATCTAGCACACAGTGTCTGCTTGTGTAAATAACAGAGATACATAAATGTAAATGAGCCTACCCTGTGTATTAAAATAGTGAAAACTATAATGCACCTGGATTTTTAGAAACAAGAATATGAATTTTTTTAATCAGTTGTGTTAAATGATGTGATATACAAGTGCCCACTTTCTCCATGTTTCTCCTCCATCACAGATTCTGTGAAATTTTGTGTAATTCATTTAATGTACTGTGTCTGCCCCACATCTGCCTTCTCTCCTGTGTTTTTACTTTGACATCTACCAGTGTGCTCCCACGTGTGTTTCTATTGGGTTTAAAAGTTTCCTAAAATCTCTCATCTCTTTGCTCCAGCTTGCATTTAGCCTTACACTAGTTACGACTTCATTACGTGCATAATATGCCAGCCCTGTAATACATCCAACCCTTTTTTTATGCCTATGATGTTCCCTTTCTTTGGTACTTGTGTATGTCCTTGATTGTAAATCTGGAGCTTCGTGGTGCAGTGGGAGGCTAATGTGTTTAAAGGTGTGTAAGAATCTCCTGTGAGCTCTGACATAAAAAAAAAAAAATTCAAACAAACAAAACAGAATTGTAATGGTGTACATTGAGGCTGAACGATTAATCAAAAAATATTATCGAAATTGCAATATCCAAATTTCAGGAGCTGCAATTTTAAGATAAAGGTAAAATGTGTCACAACATACCATTATAAACGGAGCACTGTGGTGCTACAGAGATGCCTCAGCCTGTAAGTCAAATTCTCCAGATGTAAAGGAACATACACGTTTTTATTTATTTTTATTTTTTGCACATCGTTCAGGCTTAGTTTACATTTTCAAGATAAAAACAACAGATGAAATCCTAATTTGCTTGAAATCAATCATACAAATTTCCAAGTTAAATCTGACTATTACATACTATTTCCGGCAAACTGTGCTTTAAGCATTTATTTATTTATTTTCAATGAGGACCTGGTTTTGACCACTCATTTGCTTTTGTCGTCCTTTATTATCAGCATTTGGTCTGAGCTTTCCTCAGTAGGGAGAAGTAAAAGCTCAAGTCAACATCAGATCTGCTGACTGCAACCTAAAACACTATTCCTAAGTTTCTGTTTTGGCTCCGCTGAGTTTGGTCCAAACCAAAACACCACACAGCGTGGAGAACCGTCATCGTGAGGCAGGTTTAAAAGTTGAACTTTGTGTTTAATAGAACAACTACACTTTATTAACGAATAAACCGAATTTTCAAGTGGCAGCCACTTGTTCGTAAAACATCTCCACCTATCTTTTATATGCGATGTACTTCAGCGGATAAGCAAGAAAATGTTAAAGAGTTATGATTTTAAATGAGGTTCTTTTTATCGTTTGGCGCTCCGTATTCTCACCGGGCAAATGCTTTATAAAAGTCACTGAATAACGCGGGGGAGCAGGGACTGTGTATGAAAAAAAAATATATAGAATAGGCTTTATGTATTACATAATCTGCGGCTATATTTTGAGCTTTGATGTTTTTATCCATAAACTTCACCGCTAACCCTACATGAAAGTTGACGCTATAAAAAGCGCACCCACCCATCGGTGTCTGCTGTCTTGTCACCGGAGAACACTGTCAAACGGCCCGTCTTCACTGTGTCCCTGGAGGACACCTCCAGATTCAGCTTTTCGACAGAGGATTTCTTTCGTTTAAGTTTGGACTTACGGTAATTTTCAGCCATGTCGTTTAATCGCTCTAACAGCTTCGAAATTTCGCGCTAGCCTGAGTAACTGGGACTTCCTTGTTCCTGAAATCCTACGTCACTTGATTCCATCCAATCAGACTGAAGTCCTTTTCTGCGGGGATTCCCCAAGCATGCGCGCACACGCACACACCATACTCTTCATGAACAGGCTCATGTGGAAATGTGAAGATAGTTTAGGCCTGTAGACACTCTGCTTTATTGTTTACTTCCCCAAAATATGTAAATAACTTGTTTCAGTAAGAACACCTGTACACCTGTGTTCAGCTGGACTGGATGTGACAGGTAAGGGAGTACACCTCTTCCTGCTTGTAGCACTCTCAGTCCAATCAAGTTGCACCATGACAGTGATCAACCAATCATGTGAAAACACCAAACATATGTGCCTGTGATTGACTGACCCAGTGTCAATAGCTTATCATAAGGATGCCTATAGAAATAAATGGATAAGGAAACAAACAAAGACATCAATGGCCGATGTCTATTTAAATAGAATTTTTCTGTTACATTTAGTACGTTTTACTCATGTATTTATCCATTTCTGTTTTTTAATAAATTTCACATTATTTAGACTACTATAGGTAAACTCCATCTTTGATGAAGCTAAATGTTGCATTACTTGTTCTAGCCTGGGTGGCCCCCAAATCCATATATCTGAAAAAGTGATCCCAGCCCTGCCTGCCCACACCCCCCTCTGTCTTTTAAAAGACCCCTGAAATTCTTGGAAGTGCTCATTGATGTGCACAAAGCTATTTAGGAAAAGACAGTTAAACCTGTGCAGTTGGGGGTCATTTACAGTATGCTAAACTACAAAAAAAAAAAAGTGATTTCATTATTACTATGTGTCTAAATTTTCATTTGGACAAATTTGCACAATTACACCACAGCTGTATAATTATATAATTATTTATAATTATAGATTGTGAGTGCAATGCACTATACCTGCTGCTGGATGACTACAGGTATTTAATCAACTAAAAATAAAAAAAATACACACAAAAAGGAAAGATCCACTGATTTTTTCTACTTCATTTACAAGTAATGGAAATCTCATTATCTTCTTTAAAAACAGAACAAAATAAATCAACTAAACAAGACAATGAAAGGTGGTTCAAAGCTTCAGTAAAAGCAAGTAAACTGACATTGGTTTAAGATCTTTTTTTGATGCTGACCAAGTAACTGTGAATGACAATGTTGCTAAGCCACTAATTAATCTTAATTTACAGACTTAGCCTTAAAGTCCTAAAGATGTGAATTTAAATCAGCAACAGATATTAGAAAGCTTTAAAAAAAAAAAAAAAAAAAAAAAAAAAACTTAAACTTAAAAAATACTGTTATATTCAGGTAATTCAAGTCCCTCCTTTTTCCATAACAGCTCATCACAAATGGAAAATGACTGCTGGCTAATTTTGAAGGGGCTGGGCCAAGATTTTCTGTGGCCTTAATAAGAATTTGGCCCCCAGATCAATTTGTTCTAAAAACACAGGAGGGAACTGTAAATTACTGCTGTGTAGATTTCCTTAAAAGTGCTATTGAAAACTAACAATAGTTTAATTTGGAACGTGATGTAAACAAAGCCTGAATCCAGTGTTTAGAAGAGAAAAACTTTTTTTTTTTCACTGTTTCCTCCACAAAACAACTGGTTAGCAGATAAAATAAACATTGCAATGTGCAAAACAAGCCAAGTCCTTAATTCAAATCAGGGAAAGGAAATAAAATAAACAAACTACAGTAACGCCAGGAAAATGGATGGATGGTGGAGTTCATCGAAGTGTAGGATTCTCTCCAAATGAAACAACATGATAAGGAGCTTCTTATGATCCACTGTTTGATCGTATCACATAATCATCAACTCTCAGTTTTAATAGACTTATATTATGTCACTCTTGCATAAGGATTTCTACTCAGTGCACACTGAAGCAGGTTACATCATGCAAGAATGCTAACTGTAATGATAATACTTTGTTCCCTCGGCTAGGACACACATAAAGTGGAAAGTTGAAGTCATAATAATGGTGGGACTTTCTGAGCCTTTTAAGCTTTTGGCCAGAAGAGAGGGACCAACGGAGAGTGGCTACAATTATGCAATGGAAAAAGACAAGGGAAAGCTGGACTGAACGGAAGGAAAAGAAAAGAAAGGAAAGTGGAGAACATTATTTAAAAGAATGGAAAACAGCACTATGGGAAAACCTGCCACTTTGAAATAAGGTGAGAGCATTGTTTTTTTCTTTTTTGGAAACAGTGCCCTGTTAGATGAGTATTCCAGAAGGACTGCTGCTGAAATGCTGACATTGGCCAATCAGTTTGTTCTACCTCAACCGCAGATGGGAAGAAATACAAAAGCAGAGCAGTGGGCCAGGCCTGTGGTACATAGTGCTACTCTGGGAAAAAGCAATCCGGCGCCTGGAAAGAAACGTTATGTCACCCATCCCACGTGATGCTGTGTTGTGCTCTGCTACCATGGAGATGGTGAAGATGATGACGAGAATACAAGTGAGGCAGCAGCAGCCTTAACCATTTAAGTAGAACAAAAAAAAAAAAAACACCAGAGTGTTTGGGAAGTTATACCACCAGTCAGCTTCTCCATGGTGTGTTGAGAACATACACCCAAAACCATTCAGGTGATAACTGTAGCCAGTTAGAAGACTGGCCTTTAAGTGAAAACTTTGCTGTTCTCTGGGTCAAACCAGTTACTTATTTACCTACTTAATTCTCTTCATCCTCTGAGCTTCCTCCATTGTTTCCTACCCTCTGTAACATGTTGATCCTCCCCCCAGGTCCTGTTCATCTTGCCTACGTCTCACAGCTCTGTTCCAAGTCATGTTCTTCTGCCTGGTCCATCTCAGTGCGACCTTTGGGAAGATCTATCCATGATCTGCCTCCACCTGACGTGCTCCTGATGTTGTTGTTATGTAAATGGATCTTGGTACTTAGGCTGTATTGCTCGGACCAGATGTTGCAGAGTTTGGGAAACATGCCCTGGGTTTTCCACAAACTTGTCTTCATGTTGTTTTGCGTCCCTCTGTCCACACCAGAACCCTGTATGGGGCTAAAACTCTTTATCCTTATATAATAAACTGGAGTCGAGATGTGGTTAGCAGAGGGCGTACCATGAAGGCTTAGTCCTAACTGCAGGGGTTCAAGTCTGACCCACGGCTCTTTGTTGCATGTCACCCCCCACACTCTCTCTCCCTGACTTTCCTCTTTCTCTCTCACTGCAACTGTTGAATTAAAGGCAAAATGCCCAAAAATATAATTAATGATAATTAGGTTAGTGTAGCAAGAAGCCTGAAAGCAGGTCTTCAACTTGCTCTACCTAAGGTGAAAGAATACATCTAAAACTGACTAATTAACACTTGATGATGATGTACTTGGGTTTTTTTTTGGAACATAGGAGAGAGACCACATACTGACTTCCATCCAGAGTGAAAATTCACTGTTAGCATGTTGTAATTTTGACCATGTGTACCCAGAACCTCTCCAGTCCAACCTTGCTGCTCTAAAACAGAGGTTCAGACTCAAAGGGTTTAGCAGATCAGGTTATTTATACACTCTCAAACACTCAACAAACAAAATTTGTTGGCTAGTCTACTCTAACTGTAGACTCTAAGACTGAGACTTTTGGAAACGCTACTGGCCCCGCAATATAGTCTGGACAAGCAGAAATGGAGACCTTTGGAAACGGTGATGTAGACACCCACGGCCGCTCCCTGGTTGGGTCTCATCAACACATTGAGTCTCGACTACCAGTGGTGAAAGCAACATGGATAACAAGTGTTACTGATCGTGTTGTTTCTTCTAGCGGCTGTTTTACAGTTAACAGGGACTGAAACAAAACATTTTGGAAAGAGGGATTTCAGAGATGTGTCTGAAAATTTTTGTAACTGTCCCAAAGAGAAAATTTGACAACACTTTATGCCACAACTGGCCCAGAGTTTGGAGATGTGAAAACAGACAAAGTGCCTTGAGTTCCTGTCCTAGCTGTGAAATGGACATTATCTGAACATAGCAACAATGAGGACCTTCATGTTTGAGACAAGAGAAGAATTTCAAAAGCTCAAGCAGAGCAAACGGCAAAAAAAGAAAAGAAAAAAAAAGACTGCAAGTAAATGATGAGCACAGATGAGCTGATGAGGAGAAAGAAGAGGAGAGCAAGAGGACAAGCACTGCATGCTGGCAACATTGTGAATCATTGAAAATTAGGCTTGGCATACACTCCATACTGTCTAGCAGCTTTGGCCTTGATAGGATGAGAAGCCTGAAGGAAGCACAAGCTTTGTATCTCACTTGTCTCAATTACCACTTAATGTACACACACAGACAGTGATAGATTATGTCAGTGTGGTACTGTAGGCCCACACTGTCAGCTCAGTGCTGGCTGAAAGAATGGCTTTGTGCCAGACTGATAGGCCCAGCAGAGGCTCTGGTCTCTGATCTCTATCTGCCCACCGAATGGGACAAAGCCCAGCCCTGTGGCTCCAGCACTGGCACCATCACTGACCACTGCATGCTATTTCTTCATGGGGATCTACTCAATACACTATTGGGTTATAGTAATATAATGTGCACATAAAGTTGATTTAAATTGTGCTTAGACGTTTTTCCAGAGTAAGATGAGGAGAATTATATTATTCTCATGGAATCTCAGGTGGAGTAAGGATGTGAGTAGCCTAGCTTAGCATAAAGACTGGCGGTAGCTTGTTTGAAAAGATTACCCACCAACTCCCCTAAGTTAGTGACTAACACTTCAGTGCAGCGTCTCCAGCTACATAACCAGATGACTATGGTCAGTTAGCAGGTTTTGTGGCACCAAACCTGGCAACCTCACCATCATAACAAGATGTGAGGAAGCTGCACACAGTCACTGCACCTGGTTGTTGTTTATCAAGAAACGGCATAGGTTTGCATATGGATGGTAGGGAATTGTCCCTACCAATATTTGAGGGAACTTGTTTAGACTATATTTTGAGTGAAGTCATATTAGTTCATTCCAATGTGCCCTACAAGAGGCTACGTCTCAGATATATTATATATATATATAATGCTACCATGCCTATGATTTAGGCATGGTGTTATTTAACCATGTTAGCTAACGTTATTGAGCAAGTTAACCCTGGCTTCTGTCTTCTGTTGGCTAGTAGTCAGGTTGCTAGCAGGAGTAAGCATAAAATGGTGGATATATCAAAGTATGAGTTTAATTTCTGTTGAAAAATCCCATGAAAATGTTACCATGAATAGTGACTTTTTTATGCCTTCCTATACAATGACATTGTTATGCCTTAGTAAACTATGCTATTTTTATGTCTTACTATACAATGATTTATTAATGGGGTGGCCCAGTGATACAGTGGTTAGAACTGTTGCCGCACAGCAAGAAGGATCTGGGTTTGAACCCTCAGCATGGGGCCCCTCTGTGTAAAGTTTGCATTCTTTCCGAGTACTTTTCCGAGACTTCCTCCTGAAGTCCAAAGAAATGCACACTAGGTTAATTGGCAACTCTAATGCCTGTCTACTCTACTATGATGTTTTCATAACGTTTGATGCCGTACTGTACTAATACGTTTTTAAGCCTCAGTATACTATGTTTTCTTTATGAAATTTTATGCCTTACTATACTATAACATTTTTATGATGTTTTATGCCTTGTAATACTATGATGTTTTTATGTTTTCTGCCTAACTATAACATGACGTTTTTATGTGTTAATGTATTATAACATTTTTATGCCTCTCACACAATGACTTAATTTATTGGCAACTCCAATAACTTTTTATGCCTTAGTATACTACAATGTTTTTTGCCATTTTTATGCCTTACTAGAGTATGATGTTTTATGCCTTAACATACTTTGACGTTTTTTGACATTTCTTTTGCCTTACTAAACTAAGACTTTTTACGACGTTTTCATGCCTTGCTATACTAAGACTTTTTTTTTTTTTTTTTTTACATTTTTTTGCCTAAATATATTGTGATGTATTATGATATTTTTATGCCTCACTATTCTATGGTATTTTTTGAGATTTTTATGCCTTACTATATTATGACATTTTTATGCCTTACTATACTATGATCTTTTTTAACATTTTTATGCCTTACTGTACTGTGATATTTTTATGCCTTTGTATAATATGATGTTTTATGCCTTAGATTAATATAATATTTTTTTTTACATTTTATAGCCTTACTATATACTAAAACGTTTTTTGACATTTCGTGCCTTACTATACTATGATGTTTTATGCCTTAATATACTATGACGTTTTTTGACATTTTTATGCCATAATATACTATGGCGTTTTTTTGACAATTTTATGCCATACTTTACGATGATATTTTTTGACATTTTCATGCCATACTATACTATGACATTTTTTCATGGTTTTATGACTTACTATACTATGATGTTTTTTTTTGATAATTTTATGTGTTATTATACTATGTCGTTTGGATGCCTTACTATACTGTGGTATTTTATGCCTTTAAATACTATGATGTTTTTTTATATTTCTATGCCCTACTATACTATGACATTTTTCTGAGAATTTTATGTGTTACTATACTATAACATTTGGATGCCTTACTATACTGTGGTGTTTTATGCCTTAAAATACTATGATGTTTTTTGATATTTTCATGCCATACTATACTATGACGTTTTTTAACAATTTTATACCATACTATACTATAACGTTTTTTGACATTTGGATGCCATACTAAACTGTAACGTTTTTTTGACAGTTTTATGCTTTACTATACTACAACATTTTGATGCCTTACTATACTGTGGTGTTTTGTGTCTTACTGTACTATGACGTTTTTTGATATTTTCATGCCATACTATACTATGATGTTTTTTGACAATTTTATGCCATACTATACTATGACGTTTTTTTGACAATTTTATGCTTTACTATACTACAACATTTTGATGCCTTACTATACTGTGGTGTTTTATGCCTTAATATACTATGATGTTTTTTGATATTTTCATGGCATACTATACTATGACGTTTTTTGACATTTTTTATGCTTTCTATACTATGATATTTTGATGTCTCACTATACTGTGGTGTTTGATGCCTTATTATAATATGACGTTTTTTGATATTTTCTTGCCATACTATGATGTTTTTTGACAATTTTATGTCATACTATACAATGACGTTTTTTGACAATCTTATGCTTTATTATAATATGACATTTTGATGTCTCACTATACTGTGGTGTTTGATGCCATACTATACTATGACATTTTTTGACAATTTTATGTCATACTATACAACTATGTTTTTTGACAATTTTATGCCATACTATACTATTATGTTTTTTAACATTTTATGCCATTCTATACTATGATGTTTTTGTTGACAATTTCATGCTTTACTATACTGTGGTGTTTTATTCCTCAATAAACTATGATGTTTTTTGATATTTTCATGCCTTACTATGCTATGATGTTTTTTGACAATTTTATGCTTTACTATACTATGACATTTTGATGTCTCACTATACTGTGGTGTTTGATGCCTTATTATGATATAATGTTTTTTTGAAAATTTTATGCCATACTATACTATGACGTTTTTTGACGTTTTATGCTATACTTTACTATGACGTTTTTTGACATTTTTATGCCATACTATACTATGACTTTTTTTGAAAATTTTATGCTATACTATACTATGATGTTTTATGCCTTAATATACTATGATGTTTTTTGATATTTTCATGGCAGACTATACTATGATGTTTATTGACAATTTTATGTCAAACTATACAATAACTTTTTTTGAAAATTTAATGCCATACTATATTTTGACGTTTTTTTGACATTTTATGCCATACTATACAATGACGTTTTTTGACATTTTTATGCCATACTATATTATGATGTTTTTTTGAAAATTTTACGTCATACTATACTATGAGGTTTTTTCCCGTTTTATGCCGTACTATACTATGACCATTTTTTTGAAAAATTTATGCCACACTATACTATGACGTTTTTTGACGCTTTATGCCATCCTATGCTATTACGTTTTTTGACAATTTTACGCTATACAATGATTGAAATTTTTTGACATTTTATGCCATACTATACTATGACGTTTTTTGACATTTTTATACCATACTATATTATGAAGTTTTTTTTGACAATTTCATGCCATACTATACTATGATGTTTTTGATAATTTTATACCATTATACTATGACGTTTTTTGACGTTTTATGCCATTTTATACAAAGACATTTTTGAAAATTTTATGCCACATTATACTATGACGTTTTTTGACGCTATGTGCCATACTATGCTATGACGTTTTAGGACAATTTTACGCTATACGATGATTAGACTTTTTAGACGTTTTTTGCCATACTATACCATGACGTTTTTTGACAATTTTATTCCATAATATACTATGACGTTTTTTGACATTTTATGCCATACTATACTATGGCCTTTTTTTTGAAAAATTTCTGCCACACTATACTATGACATGTTTTGACAATTTTATGCCATACTATACTATGACGTTTCATGCCGTACTATACAATGACGTTTTTTGATGTTTTATGCCATACTATACTATGACGTTTTTTTGAAAAATTTATGCCACACTATACTATGATGTTTTTTGACAATTTTATGCCATGCTATACTATGACATTTTTTCATGGTTTTATGCTTTACTATACTATGACATTTTGATGTCTCACTATACTGTGGTGTTTGATGCCTTAATATAATATGACGTTTTTTTTATATTTTATGTCAAACTATACAATAACTTTTTTTGAAAATTTAATGCCATACTATATTTTGACGTTTTTTTGACATTTTATGCCATACTATACAATGACGTTTTTTGACATTTTTATGCCATACTATATTATGATGTTTTTTTGAAAATTTTACGTCATACTATACTATGAGGTTTTTTCCCGTTTTATGCCGTACTATACTATGACCATTTTTTTGAAAAATTTATGCCACACTATATTATGACGTTTTTTTTTTATTTGATGCCACACTATACTATGACGTTTTTTGACGCTTTATGCCATCCTATGCTATTACGTTTTTTGACAATTTTACGCTATACAATGATTGGAATTTTTTGACGTTTTATGCCATACTATACTATGACGTTTTTTGACATTTTTATACCATACTATATTATGAAGTTTTTTTTGACAATTTCATGCCATACTATACTATGATGTTTTTGATAATTTTATACCATTATACTATGACGTTTTTTGACGTTTTATGCCATTTTATACAATGACATTTTTGAAAATTTTATGCCACACTATACTATGACGTTTTTTGACGCTATGTGCCATACTATGCTATGACGTTTTAGGACAATTTTACGCTATACGATGATTAGACTTTTTTGACGTTTTTTGCCATACTATACCATGACGTTTTTTGACAATTTTATTCCATAATATACTATGACGTTTTTTGACATTTTATGCCATACTATACTATGGCCTTTTTTTTGAAAAATTTCTGCCACACTATACTATGACATGTTTTGACAATTTTATGCCATACTATACTATGACGTTTTTTGAAGTTTTATGCCATACTATACTATGACGTTTCATGCCGTACTATACAATGACGTTTTTTGATGTTTTATGCCATACTATACTATGACGTTTTTTTGAAAAATTTATGCCACACTATACTATGATGTTTTTTGACAATTTTATGCCATGCTATACTATGACGTTTTTTGACAATTTTATGCCATACTATACTATGACTTTTTTTGACGTTTTATGCCATACAATACTGTGACGTTTTTTGACGTTTTTTGCCATACTATACTATGACGTTTTTTTGAAAAATTTATGCCACACTATACTATGACGTTTTTTGACAATTTCATGCCATACTATAATATGACGTTTTTTGACGTTTTATGCCACACTATACTATGACGTTTTTTTGATGTTTTATGCCATACTATACTATGACCTTTTTTTGACATTTTTATGCCTTGCTATAATTTGACTTTTTCTGCCTTAAAATACTTTATCTTTTTTATATGTCACATACGAGAGCAGGATGATGAGCTTTCTCTGTGGGTCAGGGGTTAGAGCTGTCACCTCTCAACCAGAGAATTGTGGGTTCAAAGATGGTCTGAGGCCTTTCTGAAAGGAAACTGCATATTACCCCTGTAATGCCATGGGTTCTCTGAGGACAATACAGTCCATACATATTACGTTGATTGATGACTCTTATGACTTTTTATGCTTTACTATACTGTGACGTTTTTTTTTACGTTTTTATGCCAACCTACGCTATGACGGTTTTTTTGACAATTTTACGCTATATAATGATTGGACTTTTTTGACGTTTTATGCCATACTATACTATGACGTTTTTTGACATTTTTATGCCATACTTTACTATGACGTTTTTTTGAAAATATTATGCCACACTATACTATGACGCTTTTTTGATGTTTAATGCCATACTATACTATGACGTTTTTTGACGTTTTATGCCATACTATACTATGACGTTTCATGCCATACTATACAATGTCGTTTTTTGACGATTTATGCCATACTATACTATGACGTTTTTTTTTTAAATTTTATGCCACACTGTACTATGACGTTTTTTGACAATTTTATGCCATACTATACTATGAAGTTTTTTTGACGTTTCATGCCACACTATACTATGACGTTTTTGACATTTTTATGCCATACTATAGTATGACGTTTTTTTGAAATTTTATGCCACACTATACATTGACGTTTTTTTGACGTTTTATGCCATACTATACTATGACCTTTTTTTGACATTTTTATGCCTTGCTATAGTTTGACTTTTTCTGCTTTAAAATACTTTATCCTTTTTATACGTCACATACGAGAGAAGGATGATGAGCTTTCTCTGTGGGTCAGGGGTTAGAGCTGTCACCTCTCAACCAGAGGATTGTGGGTTCAAGGCTGGTCTGGGGCCTTTCTGAAGGGAAACTACATATTACCCCTGTAATGCCATGGGTTCTCTGAGGACAATACAGTCCATACATATTACGTTGATTGATGACTCTTATGACTTTTTATGCCTTACTATACTGTGACGTTTTTTTTTTTACGTTTTTATGCCATCCTACGCTATGACGTTTTTTTTTGACAATTTTACGCTATATAATGATTGGACTTTTTTGACGTTTTATGCCATACTATACTATGACGTTTTTTGACATTTTTATGCCATACTATACTATGACGTTTTTTTGAAAAATTTATGCCACACTATACTATGACGTTTTTTGACAATTTCATGCCATACTATACTATGACGTTTTTTGACGTTTTATGCCACACTATACTATGACGTTTTTTGACGTTTTATGCCATACTATACTATGACGTTTTTGACATTTTTATGCCATACTATACTATGACGTTTTTTTGAAAAATTTATGCCACACTATACTATGACGTTTTTTGACAATTTCATGCCATACTATACTATGACGTTTTTTGACTTTTTATGCCACACTATACTATGACGTTTCATGCCATACTATACAATGTCGTTTTTTGACAATTTATGCCATACTATAATATAACATTTTTTTTGAAAATTTTATGCCAGACCATACTATGACGTTTTTTGACAATTTTATGCCATACTATATTATGACGTTTTTTGACGTTTCATGCCACACTATACTATGACGTTTCATGCCATACTATACAATGTCGTTCTTTGACGTTTTATGCCATACTATACTATGACCTTTTTTTTGAAAAATTTATGCCACACTATACTATGACGTTTTTTGACAATTTTATGCCATACTATACTATGACATTTTTTGACATTTTTATGCCATACTATAGTATGACGTTTTTGACATTTTTATGCCTTGCTATAGTTTGACTTTTTCTGCTTTAAAATACTTTATCTTTTTTATACGTCACATACGAGAGCAGGATGATGAGCTTTCTCTGTGGGTCAGGGGTTAGAGCTGTCACCTCTCATCCAGAGGATTGTGGGTTCAAGGCTGGTCTGGGGACTTTCTGAAGGGAAACTGCATATTGCCCCTGTATTGCCATGGGTTCTTTGAGGACAATACAGTCCATACATATTACGTTGATTGATGACTCTTATGACTTTT
The DNA here is from genome assembly GCF_021018895.1 of Seriola aureovittata. Classification (NCBI taxonomy): domain Eukaryota; kingdom Metazoa; phylum Chordata; class Actinopteri; order Carangiformes; family Carangidae; genus Seriola; species Seriola aureovittata. The sequence continues at coordinate 22,021,387 of NC_079372.1, forward strand.
TATGCTTTACTATACTGTGACTTTTTTTTTACGTTTTTATGCCAACCTACGCTATGACGTTTTTTGACATTTTTATGCCATACTATACTATGACGTTTTTTTGAAAAATTTATGCCACACTATACTATGACGTTTTTTGACAATTTCATGCCATACTATACTATGACGTTTTTTTGAAAAATTTATGCCATACTATACTATGACGTTTTTTGACGTTTTTTGCCATACTATACTATGATGTTTTTGACATTTTTATGCCATACTATACTATGACGTTTCATGCCATACTATACAATGTCGTTTTTTGACGTTTTATGTCATACTATACTATGACGTTTTTTGACAATTTTATGCCATACTATACTATGACGTTTTTTGACAATTTAATGCCATACTATACTATGACGTTTTTTGACGTTTCATGCCACACTATACTATGACGTTTTTGACATTTTTATGCCATACTATAGTATGACGTTTTTTTGACGTTTTATGCCATACTATACTATGACCTTTTTTTGACATTTTTATGCCTTGCTATAGTTTGACTTTTTCTGCTTTAAAATACTTTATCCTTTTTATACGTCACATACGAGAGCAGGAAGATGAGCTTTCTCTGTGGGTCAGGGGTTAGAGCTGTCACTTCTCAACCAGAGGAATGTGGGTTCAAGGCTGGTCTGGGGCCTTTCTGAAGGGAAACTACATATTACCCCTGTAATGCCATGGATTCTCTGAGGACAATACAGTCCATACATATTACGTTGATTGATGACTCTTATGACTTTTTATGCCTTACTATACTGTGACGTTTTTTTTTACGTTTTTATGCCATCCTACGCTATGACGGTTTTTTTTGACAATTTTACGCTATATAATGATTGGACTTTTTTGAAGTTTTATGCCATACTATACTATGACGTTTTTTGACATTTTTATGCCATACTATACTATGACGTTTTTTTGAAAAATTTATGCCACACTATACTATGACGTTTTTTGACAATTTCATGCCACACTATACTATGACGTTTTTTGACGTTTTATGCCACACTATACTATGACGTTTTTTGACGTTTTATGCCACACTATACTATGAAGTTTCATGCCATACTATACAATGTCGTTTTTTGACGATTTATGCCATACTATACTATAACATTTTTTTTGAAAATTTTATGCCAGACTATACTATGACGTTTTTTGACAATTTTATGCCATACTATACTATGACGTTTTTTGACGTTTCATGCCACACTATACTATGACGTTTCATGCCATACTATACAATGTCGTTTTTTGACCTTTTATGTCATACTATACTATGACCTTTTTTTTAAAAAATTTATGCCACACTATACTATGACGTTTTGTGACAATTTCATGCCATACTATACTATGATGTTTTTTGATGTTTTATGCCACACTATACTATGACGTTTCATGCCATACTATACAATGTTGTTTTTTGACGTTTTATGCCATACTATACTATGACATTTTCTTTGAAAAATTTATGCCACACTATACTATGAAGTTTTTTGACAATTTTATGCCATACTATACTATGTCGTTTTTTGACAATTTTATGCCATACTATACTATGATGTTTTTTTGAAAATTTTATGCCACACTATACTATGACGTTTTTTTGACGTTTAATGCCATACTATACTATGACGTTTTTGATATTTTTATGCTATACTATACTATGATGTTTTTTTTTTAAATTTGATGCCTCACTATACTTTGACGTTTTTTGACAATTTTATGCCATACTATACTATGACGTTCTTTGACGTTTCATGCCACACTATACTATGACGTTTCATGCCATACTATACAATGTCGTTTTTTGACCTTTTATGTCATACTATACTATGACCTTTTTTTTAAAAAATTTATGCCACACTATACTATGACGTTTTTTGACAATTTCATGCCATACTATACTATGACGTTTTTTGATGTTTTATGCCACACTATACTATGACATTTTCTTTGAAAAATTTATGCCACACTATACTATGAAGTTTTTTGACAATTTTATGCCATACTATACTATGACGTTTTTTTGAAAAATTTATGCCATACTATACTATGACGTTTTTTGACGTTTTTTGCCATACTATACTATGATGTTTTTGACATTTTTATGCCATACTATACTATGACGTTTCATGCCATACTATACAATGTCGTTTTTTGACGTTTTATGTCATACTATACTATGACGTTTTTTGACAATTTTATGCCATACTATACTATGACGTTTTTTGACAATTTAATGCCATACTATACTATGACGTTTTTTTGACGTTTTATGCCATACTATACTATGACCTTTTTTTGACATTTTTATGCCTTGCTATAGTTTGACTTTTTCTGCTTTAAAATACTTTATCCTTTTTATACGTCACATACGAGAGCAGGATGATGAGCTTTCTCTGTGGGTCAGGGGTTAGAGCTGTCACTTCTCAACCAGAGGAATGTGGGTTCAAGGCTGGTCTGGGGCCTTTCTGAAGGGAAACTACATATTACCCCTGTAATGCCATGGATTCTCTGAGGACAATACAGTCCATACATATTACGTTGATTGATGACTCTTATGACTTTTTATGCCTTACTATACTGTGACGTTTTTTTTTACGTTTTTATGCCATCCTACGCTACGACGGTTTTTTTTGACAATTTTACGCTATATAATGATTGGACTTTTTTGAAGTTTTATGCCATACTATACTATGACGTTTTTTGACATTTTTATGCCATACTATACTATGACGTTTTTTTGAAAAATGTATGCCACACTATACTATGACGTTTTTTGACAATTTCATGCCACACTATACTATGACGTTTTTTGACGTTTTATGCCACACTATACTATGACGTTTTTTGACGTTTTATGCCACACTATACTATGAAGTTTCATGCCATACTATACAATGTCGTTTTTTGACGATTTATGCCATACTATACTATAACATTTTTTTTGAAAATTTTATGCCAGACTATACTATGACGTTTTTTGACAATTTTATGCCATACTATACTATGACGTTTTTTGACGTTTCATGCCACACTATACTATGACGTTTCATGCCATACTATACAATGTCGTTTTTTGACCTTTTATGTCATACTATACTATGACCTTTTTTTTTAAAAATTTATGCCACACTATACTATGACGTTTTGTGACAATTTCATGCCATACTATACTATGATGTTTTTTGATGTTTTATGCCACACTATACTATGACGTTTCATGCCATACTATACAATGTTGTTTTTTGACGTTTTATGCCATACTATACTATGACATTTTCTTTGAAAAATTTATGCCACACTATACTATGAAGTTTTTTGACAATTTTATGCCATACTATACTATGTCGTTTTTTGACAATTTTATGCCATACTATACTATGATGTTTTTTTGAAAATTTTATGCCACACTATACTATGACGTTTTTTTGACGTTTAATGCCATACTATACTATGACGTTTTTGACATTTTTATGCTATACTATACTATGATGTTTTTTTTTTAAATTTGATGCCTCACTATACTATGACGTTTTTTGACAATTTTATGCCATACTATACTATGACGTTCTTTGACGTTTCATGCCACACTATACTATGACGTTTCATGCCATACTATACAATGTCGTTTTTTGACCTTTTATGTCATACTATACTATGACCTTTTTTTAAAAAAATTTATGCCACACTATACTATGACGTTTTTTGACAATTTCATGCCATACTATACTATGACGTTTTTTGATGTTTTATGCCACACTATACTATGACATTTTCTTTGAAAAATTTATGCCACACTATACTATGAAGTTTTTTGACAATTTTATGCCATACTATACTATGACGTTTTTTTGAAAAATTTATGCCATACTATACTATGACGTTTTTTGACGTTTTTTGCCATACTATACTATGATGTTTTTGACATTTTTATGCCATACTATACTATGACGTTTCATGCCATACTATACTATGACGTTTTTTGACAATTTTATGCCATACTATACTATGACGTTTTTTGACAATTTAATGCCATACTATACTATGACGTTTTTTTGACGTTTTATGCCATACTATACTATGACCTTTTTTTGACATTTTTATGCCTTGCTATAGTTTGACTTTTTCTGCTTTAAAATACTTTATCCTTTTTATACGTCACATACGAGAGCAGGATGATGAGCTTTCTCTGTGGGTCAGGGGTTAGAGCTGTCACCTCTCAACCAGAGGATTGTGGGTTCAAGGCTGGTCTGGGGCCTTTCTGAAGGGAAACTACATATTACCCCTGTAACGCCATGGATTCTCTGAGGACAATACAGTCCATACATATTACGTTGATTGATGACTCTTATGACTTTTTATGCCTTACTATACTGTGACGTTTTTTTTTACGTTTTTATGCCATCCTACGCTATGACGTTTTTTTTTGACAATTTTACGCTAAATAATGATTGGACTTTTTTGACATTTTATGCCATACTATACTATGACGTTTTTTGACATTTTTATGCCATACTATACTATGAGGTTTTTTAAAAAAATTTATGCCACACTATACTATGACGTTTTTTGACAATTTCATGCCATACTATACTATGACGTTTTTTTGAAAAATTTATGCCACACTATACTATGACGTTTTTTGACGTTTTATGCCACACTATACTATGACGTTTCATGCCATACTATACAATGTCGTTTTTTGACAATTTCATGCCATACTATACTATGGCGTTTTTTGACATTTTTATGCCATACTATGCTATGACTTTTTTTGAAGTTTTATACCATACAATACTATGACGTTTTTTGACGTTTTTTGCCATACTATACTATGACGTTTTTGACATTTTTATGCCATACTATACTATGACGTTTTTTTGAAAAATTTATGCCACACTATACTATGACGTTTTTTGACAATTTCATGCCATACTATACTATGACGTTTTTTGACGTTTTATGCCACACTATACTATGACGTTTCATGCCATACTATACAATGTCGTTTTTTGACGATTTATGCCATACTATACGATGACATTTTTTTTTTTAATTTTATGCCAGACTATACTATGACGTTTTTTGACAATTATATGCCATACTATACTATGACGTTTTTTTGAAAAATTTTATGCCATACTATACTATGACGTTTTTTGACGTTTCATGCCACACTATACTATGACGTTTTTTGACGTTTTTATGCTATACTATACGATGACGTTTTTTGACGTTTTTATGCTATACTATACGATGACGTTTTTTTTTTAAATTTGATGCCACACTATACTATGACGTTTTTTGACATTTTTATGCCATACTATACTATGACGTTTTTTTGAAAAATTTATGCCACACTATACTATGACTTTTTTTGACAATTTTATGCCATACTATACTATGACGTTTTTGACATTTTTATGCCATACTATACTATGACTTTTTTTGACGTTTTATGCCATACAATACTATGACGTTTTTTGACAATTTCATGCCATAATATACTATGACGTTTTTTGACGTTTTATGCCACACTATACTATAACATTTTATCCCATACTATACTATGACTTTTTTTGACGTTTTTTGCCATACTATACTATGACGTTTTTGACATTTTTATGCCATACTATACTATGACGTTTTCTTTTAAATTTGACGCGTCACTATACTATGACGTTTTTTGATGCTTTATGCCATCCTATGCTATGACGTTTTTTGACAATTTTACGCTATACTATACTATGACGTTTTTGACATTTTTATGCCATACTATACTATGACTTTTTTTGACGTTTTATGCCATACAATACTATGACGTTTTTTGACGTTTTTTGCCATACTAAACTATGACGTTTTTGACATTTTTATGCCATACTATACTATCAAGTTTTTTTTTTAAATTTGATGCCTCACTATACTATGACGTTTTTTGACAATTTTATGCCACACTATACTATGACGTTTTTTGACATTTTTATGTCATACTATACTATGATGTTTTTTTGAAAATTTCATGCCACACTATACTATGACGTTTTTTGAAAATTTTATGCCATACTATACTATGACGTTTTTGACATTTTTATGCCATACTATACTATGACGTTTTTGACATTTTTATGCCATACTATACTATGACTTTTTTTGACGTTTTATGCCATACTATACAATGACGTTTTTGACATTTTTATGCCATACTATACTATGACGTTTTTTTGAAAAATTTATGCCACACTATACTATGACGTTTTTTGACAATTTCATGCCATACTATACTATGACGTTTTTGACATTTTTATGCCATACTATACTATGACGTTTTTGACATTTTTATGCCATACTATACTATGACTTTTTTTGACGTTTTATGCCATACTATACTATGACGTTTTTGACATTTTTATGCCATACTATACTATGACGTTTTTTTGAAAAATTTATGCCACACTATACTATGACGTTTTTTGACAATTTCATGCCATACTATACTATGACGTTTTTTGACGTTTTATGCCACACTATACTATGACGTTTTATGCCATACTATACAATGTCGTTTTTTGACGTTTTATGCCATACTATACTATGACCTTTTTTTTGAAAATTTTATGCCACACTATACTATGACGTTTTTTGACAATTTTATGCCATACTATACTATGACGTTTTTTGACAATTTTATGCCATACTTTACTATGATGTTTTTTGACGTTTTATGCCATACTTTACTATGACGTTTTTTGACGTTTCATGCCACACTATACTATGACGTTTTTTGACAATTTTATGCCATACTATACTATGACTTTTTTTTACAATTTTATGCCATACTATACTATGACGTTTTTTGACGTTTTATGCCATACTATACTATGACGTTTTTTGAAAAATTTATGCCACACTATACTAAGACGTTTTTTGAAAATTTTATGCCATACTATACTATGACGTTTTTGACATTTTTATGCCATACTATACTATGACATTTTTTTTTTAAATTTGATGCCTCACTATACTATGACGGTTTTTTTACGTTTTTATGCCATCCTACGCTATGACGTTTTTTTTGACAATTTTACGCTATATAATGATGGACATTTTTTGACGTTTTATGCCATACTATACTATGACGTTTTTTGACATTTTTATGCCATACTATACTATGACGTTTTTTTGAAAAATTTATGCCACACTATACTATGACGTTTTTTGACAATTTCATGCCATACTATACTATGACGTTTTTTGACATTTTATGCCACACTATACTATGACGTTTTTTGACAATTTCATGCCATACTATACTATGACGTTTTTGACATTTTTATGCCATACTATACTATGACGTTTTTTGACGTTTCATGCCACACTATACTATGACGTTTTTTGATGTTTTATGCCACACTATAATATGACGTTTCATGCCATACTATACAATGTCGTTTTTTGACCTTTTATGCCATACTATACTATGACATTTTCTTTGAAAAATTTATGCCACACTATACTATGACGTTTTGTGACAATTTCATGCCATACTATACTATGACGTTTTTTGATGTTTTATGCCACACTATACTATGACATTTTCTTTGAAAAATTTATGCCACACTATACTATGAAGTTTTTTGACAATTTCATGCCATAATATACTATGACGTTTTTTGACGTTTTATGCCACACTATACTATAACATTTTATCCCATACTATACTATGACTTTTTTTGACGTTTTTTGCCATACTATACTATGACGTTTTTGACATTTTTATGCCATACTATAATATGACGTTTTCTTTTAAATTTGACGCCTCACTATACTATGACGTTTTTTGATGCTTTATGCCATCCTATGCTATGACGTTTTTTGACAATTTTACGCTATACTATACTATGACGTTTTTGACATTTTTATGCCATACTATACTATCAAGTTTTTTTTTTAAATTTGATGCCTCACTATACTATGACGTTTTTTGACAATTTTATGCCACACTATACTATGACGTTTTTTGACATTTTTATGTCATACTATACTATGATGTTTTTTTGAAAATTTCATGCCACACTATACTATGACGTTTTTTGAAAATTTTATGCCATACTATACTATGACGTTTTTGACATTTTTCTGCCATACTATACTATGACGTTTTTTTTTTTTAATTTGATGCCTCACTATACTATGACGGTTTTTTTACGTTTTTATGCCATCCTACGCTATGACGGTTTTTTTGACAATTTTACGCTATATAATGATGGACTTTTTTGACGTTTTATGCCATACTATACTATGACGTTTTTTGACAATTTCATGCCATAGTATACTATGACGTTTTTTGACGTTTTATGCCACACTATACTATGACGTTTCATGCCATACTATACAATGTCGTTTTTTGACGTTTTATGCCATACTATACTATGACCTTTTTTTTGAAAATTTTATGCCACACTATCCTATGACGTTTTTTGACAATTTTATGCCATACTATACTATGACGTTTTTTGACGTTTCATGCCACACTATACTATGACGTTTCATGCCATACTATACAATGTCGTTTTTTGACGTTTTATGTCATACTATACTATGACCTTTTTTTTCAAAAATTTATGCCACACTATACTATGACGTTTTTTGACAATTTTACGCTATACAATGATTGGACTTTTTTGACGTTTTATGCCATACTATACTATGACGTTTTTTGACAATTTTTTGCCACACTATACTATGACGTTTTTTGCCATACTATACAATGTCGTTTTTTGACGATTTATGCCATACTATACTATGATGTTTTTTTTAAAATTTTATGCCACACTATACTATGACCTTTTTTGACGCTTTATGCCATACTATACTATGACGTTTTTTGACGTTTAATGCCATACTATATTATGACATTTTTGACATTTTTATGCCATACTATACTATGACGTTTTTTTGAAAATTTTATGCCACACTATTATATAATGACGTTTTTTTGATGTTTTATGCCATACTATACTATGACCTCTTTTTGACATTTCTATGCCTTGCTTTAGTTTGACTTTTTCTGCCTTAAAATACTTTATCGTTTTTATACGTCACATACGAGAGGAGGAAGATGCACTTCCTCTGTGGGTCAGGGGTTAGAGCTGTCACCTCTCAACCAGAGGATTGTGGGTTCAAGGCTAGTCTGGGGCTTTTCTGAAGGGTAACTGCATATTACCCCCGGAATGCCATGGGTTTTCTGAGGACAATATAGTCTATACATATTACGTTCATTGATGACTCTTATGACTTTTTATGCCTTACTATACTGTGACGTTTTTTTCTGACGTTTTTATGCCATCCTAAGCTACGACAGTTTTTTTTACAATTTTACGCTATATAATGATTGGACTTTTTTGACGTTTTATGCCATACAATACTATGATGTTTTTTTTGACAATTTTACACTAAACTATACTAATACGTTTTTTGAAAAATTTATGACACACTATATTATGACGTTTTTTTTAAAATTTGATGCCACAGTATATCATGGCCTTTTTTGACGCTTTATGCCATCCTATGCTATGACGTTTTTTGATGTTTTATGCCATACTATACAATGACGTTTTTTGACAATTTCATGCCATACTATACTATGACGTTTTTTGATGTTTTATGCCATACTATACAATGATGTTTTTTTTGACAATTTCATGCTTTACTATACAGTGATGTTTTATGTCTTAATATACTATGATGTTTATTGATATTTTCATGCGTTCATATACTATGACCTTTTTTTGACATTTTCATGCCATATTATATTATGACGTTTTTTGACGTTCTATGCCATACTATACTATGACGTTTTTTGACGTTTTTATGCCATACTATACTATGACGTTTTCTTGAAAATTTTATGCTCTACTATACTGTGGTGTTTTATGCTTTACTGTACTATGCCGTTTTTCGACATTTTTATGCCATACTATACTATGATGTTCTTTTGAAAATTTTATGCTTTACTATACTGTGTTGTTTTATGCCTTAAATACTATATCTTTTTTATATCTCACATACGAGAGCACAACAACAAGCTTTTTCTGAGGGTCAGTGGTTAGAGCTACCACCTCCCAATCAGAGGGTTGTGGGTTCAAGGCTGGTCTGGGGCATTTCTGAAGGGAAATTGCATATTACCCCTGGAACTCTGTGGGTTCTCTGAGGACACTACAGTCCATAAATAAATATATTACCTTTATTGGTAACTGTAATGACTTTTTATCCCTTACAATGACGTATTTTAACAATTTTATGCCATACTATACTATGACCTTTTTTGAAAATTTTATGACATTTTGATGTCTCACTATACTGTGGTGTTTGATGCCTTAATATGATATTACGTCTTTTGATATTTTCATGCCATACTATACTATGACATCTTTTGACAATTTTCATGCCATACTATACTGTGACGTTTCTTTGAAAATTTTATGCCATACCTATGACATTTTTTGACATTTTTATGCTATATTATACTATGAAGTTTTTTTTGACAATTTCATGATTTACTATACTGTGGTGTTTTATGCCTTAATATACTATGATGTTTTATGATATTTGCATGCCATACTATACATTGACATTTTTTGACATCTTTTTGCTTTTCTATACTATGACATTTCGATGTCTCACTAAACTGTGGTGTTTGATGCCTTAAAATATATAAAATATGACGTCTTTTTGATATTTTCATGCCATACTATACTATGACATTTTTTGACAATTTTATGTCATACTATACTGTGATCTTCTCTTGAAAATTTTATGCCACACTATACTATGATGTTTTTTGACATTTTTCTTTACCATTATATACTATGATATTTTTTTGATATTTTCATGCCATATTATACTATGACGTTTTTTGACGTTTTATGCCATACTATACTATGACGTTTTTTTTTGATATTTTATGCCTTACTATACAATGACATTTTGATGTCTCACTATACTGTGGTGTTAATGCCTTAATATAATATGCCGTTTTTTGATATTTTCATGCCATACCATACTATGACTTTTTTTGACATTTTTATGCCATACTATACTATAACGTTTTTTGACAATTTTATGCTTTACTATACTGTGGTGTTTTATGACTTAATATACTATGATGTTTTTTGATATTATCATGCCATACTATACTATGATGTTTTTTGACAAATTTATGCCATACTATACTATGATGTTTTTTAACATTTTTATGCTTTACTATACTATGACATTTTGATGTCTCACTATACTGTGGTGTTAATGCCTTAATATAATATGACGTTTTTTGATATTTTCATGCCATACTATACTATGACGTTTTTTGACACTTCCATGCCATACTGTACTATGACGTTTGTTGACATTTTTATGCTATATTATACTATGAAGTTTTTTTTGACAATTTCATGCTTTACTATACTGTGGTTTTTTATGTCTCAGTATACTATGATGTTTCATGATATTTGCATTCCATACTATACTATGATGTTTTTTGACAATTTTATGCCATACTATACTATGAAGTTTTTTTGAAAATTTTATGCCATACTATACTATGACGTTTTTTTTGACAATTTTATGCTTTACTATCCTATGACGTTTTTTGACATTTTTATGCTTTACTATACTATGACATTTTGATGTCTCAATATAATGTGGTGTTAATGCCTTAATATAATATGACGTTTTTTGATATTTTCATGCCATAATATACTATGAAATTTTCTGACAATTTTATGTCATGCTATACTATGATTTTTTTTTGAAAGTTTTATGCCATACTATAATATGACGTAATGTGACATTTTTATGCAATACTATCCTATGACGTTTTTTGACATTTTTATACCATAATATTCTTTGACGTTTTTTTGAAAATTTTATGCAATACTACACTATGATATTTTTTGACGTTTTATGCCATACTATACAATTACGTTTTTTTGAAAATGTTCTGCCATACTATACTATGAAGTTTTTTTTGACAATTTAATGTCATACTATACTGTGATCTTCTTTTGAAAATTTTATGCCATACTATACTATGATGTTTTTTGACATTTGTTTTTACCATTATATACTATGATATCTTTTTGATATTTTCATGCCATACTATACAATGACGTTTTTTGATGTTTTATGCCATACTATACTATGACGTTTTTTGATATTTTATGCTTTACTATACAATGACATTTTGATGTCTCACTATACTGTGGTGTTAATGCCTTAATATAATATGGCTCTTTTTGATATTTTCATGCCATACTATGACGTTTTTTTGACAATTTTATGCTTTACTATACTGTGGTGTTTTATGACTTAATATACTATGATTTTTTTTTATATTATCATGCCATACTATACTATGATGTTTTTTGACAAATTTATGCCATACTATACTATGACGTTTTTTGACATTTTTATGCCAAACTATACTATGACATTTTTATGCCTTATTATAACATGACATTATTTGACAATTTTATGCCATATTATAGTATGACGTTTTTATGCCTTATTATACCATGATTTATGCCTTAATATAATATGGCATTCTTATATCTTACTATACTACTTATACTACTATACTACTAATATATACTTTTTTTTCTACATTTCTATAACTTAATATACTATTAATATAATATGGTATTGCTATGCCTTACTATACTATGAAGTTTTTTCACATTCTTATGCCTTATGACGCCTTAATACATTTTTTTTTGATTTTCATGCCTTACTATACTATGACATTTTTCGACATTTTTATGCCTAAGTATACTATGACATGTTTATGCCTTACTACACCACTTTTTTTTTTTTTTTTTTACAAATTGTTGCCTTCATATACCATGACTTTATTTTGACTTTGTTGACACTTGTAAGTTCGCAGAACATTAACCACTCCTTAGGACAACAACATGGTAGGCATGGTTCACTCTGACCCCACTCCTCAAGGACTTCCATGATCCAGTCCTGTTCCATTATTCACCCTCACTACATGTGCTTCTGAGGGGTCACATATGCCACTGAGTGCCCCCACCCTAAACTGTCTGTTGGTAAAACTCAGTGCACCCAGCTAGATAATCAAACATAAAAGCAACATCAGCAGACATGATGAATCAAACCCACTCACCGCACTTTCCACGCTTTTCTTTTTGAGTATTATTATTGACTTGCTTGGAAATCCCATTTTTCTCAGTGTTTTCTGTTGAATTTCTATTTAAGAGGAGTATAGGCCTACTGTATTTTCATATGTGCATTCACAAATGTATTACTAAATTTGACCCCCAGACTCTCTGCTGGCCTGATAGTGGAAGAGTCATCCAAATCTTGGCCCCTGCCATTGTGTTGCAGTTACAGCAGTGTTTGGCTAGGGGACGCCACAGGAACAGCAAACTGCTTCCTCACTGCTGGAGTTGAACTTGGTCTGGACACATGACCTCCTGGGGCTCCTGAAGCACTAGTGTGGTTATTACATCAGCTTTACTTCTTCTTAAAATGTGATTTTGAGATAATGTGTCAGAGTTGTGTCTTCTTGTACACAAGTCAACCTTAGAAACAAGTGGGCTGTTACAGTTTTACATAATGTAAGAAACTGAAGATGTAGCCTACTCATCCTTGAACAAAGCATGATCAATCAAGCATAGCCTTCTTTTAATAATGTACATCCAACTGAAAATATAAAGCTCTGCAACTGTTTGAGCTATGAAACTATTACTACTATTCTGCAAAAAAAGAAAATAATTTACAATTTCTATGAGTAAAAGTTAAAATAAATAAAATACATATTTATTTTTGTTGACTGTGCTGGTGATTTGACCGCCTACTACCATCTTCTACTAGCTGATCTGTGAAAAACAAAAACAACAGAAATCTTCTCGCGTCATTTCATTAGCAGGATTGTCTCTCAAGGTCGCCAACACATGAAACTTGTTTATTCGCCGCCACTTGCCAAACAGTTTTGACACATTCAAGCAGAAGGGAAAATAAATAAACCGCAGTCAGTCGTGCAATTTGCGTTTCCCCTTCCAAAGCTAAATTTGTCCTGTCTCGCAAAACACCACCCATCCTCTCCCTCTCTTTCTCTCTCTCTCCCTCTCTTTCAAACCCTATCCTTCTGCAACATTCAAAGCCCATGGGAAAGATTGGTAAATATGGCCTCCCTGTGTGGAAATTCCGCTCACCTCCAAGTTTCGGGTCGTGAATGACCACGTTTCTGACGTCGACGTCAACACATCTTCAGCCACATATGGAAAAATGTCAATGAGAAGAATATGTATTCTATCACAAGTAAATACCACTTAATGGCTTGTAACTTCACATAACATGAACACAGCTTCAGTTACTCATTGCCTTTTAACCAACATAATGTTTTAAAAATTACCAAAGTAGCCTATTGCCAAAGTGTAGTGGTATTAGTTCAATGTAAAAGAATAAATTAAAAAAATAAAACATTAATAGGCTGCTCACTGACAGCTAATTACAGTCCTTCATTCATTTTTTGCAGAAATGTGCTCAAGTATTAAAGTAAAAATACTCATTAGACAGAATGACCCATTTTATGCCATTATATGATTATATATGTGTTATTATCACTGGTGCCTTAACGTTTAGCCTAAACCATTCGGTTATTCTAACAGTTTTATATACTGTAGATGCTGTAGCCTCAGTAAGGTTTTCAACTATGGCTGTCAAATAAATAATAAATGTAGATTTCCCTCTGTGTTCTGATGGAGTAAAAGGACAAATTTCATGTATTTAGTTACTTGCCACCACTGCAGAAATGACTGTAAGAAAGTTTAAAATGAACGCAGTCTTCCCCTCTGACTTTTTCTTCTTCTCTGCAGGGTAGTGTGTGTGTGTGTGTGTGAGAGAGAGAGAGAGAGGGGGGTGACGGCTTGTTCCTGGAAGAGCCCAGCCTGCCTGCAGAGTCACTCACATTCCTGGCTGGGATTCAATGACTGAGCCAGACACACAAACACAGAGGGAGGGGGGGAGGGAGAGGGGCGCGTTAGAGAGAGCGAGAGACCTAAACACAGCGCGGGGGAGAGAGAGCCATAGACGGGGGTAGAGAGAGAGAGAGAGAGAGAGAGAGAGAGAGAGAGAGAGAGAGAGAGAGAGAGAGAGAGAGAGAGAGCAAGCAGGCTGGCTCTCAGACTTCTCATCTCCATACAGTCAGAGTGAACTGCGGGGGCAGACGGAGTGGATTGCAGCAGTCCTCGACAGCGGAAAGAGACTCAAATAAGGATTTTTTTTATCGAGCTGTATCGACTCATAACGCGCACTTTTGTTTCATTTTCTCCCGATTTGTTGAGGAATTCGACAGAAGGAACTTTTCGCTTCTGTGGAGTTTGGAGAGCCGTGTTCGTCGGATATGGACAGTCGGCGACCCGCTGCAGGGAGCGACTGGCCGGTGTTCACTCAGTAGTGGCAGGAATAAAATTGTAAACTCGCCGTCTGGGACTTTTTACTGGATGTTTGATGAAGCGCTTCGACATTTCGGTCAATTCTGGCACACCGTGGATTTACCAGGTTCAGAGACGGATAGATATTCGTGATAACCGGTCGACGACGAGGAGGATTTACGCTTCTAAAGTTGCAGGAAAAACATGGAGACTGTAAGTCGGCAAAGCTTCCAGCCTCATCCGGGACTGCAACAAACTCTCAAGCAGTTTCACCTCAGCTCTATGAGCTCTCTGGGCGGACCGGCGGCTTTCTCTGCCCGGTGGCAACATGAGCTCCTCTTCAAGAAGGACGGTAAGGAGCCGGAGCCGGTTCTGCAGCATCTGCCGCCACCGGTAATGCCGGGCCCGCTGTTCATCCCGTCGGACCGCTCCACGGAGAGGTGCGAGACTGTGCTGGAAGGCGAGACCATCTCGTGCTTCGTGGTCGGCGGGGAGAAGCGACTGTGCCTGCCGCAGATCCTCAACACGGTGCTGCGGGACTTCACCCTGCAACAGATCAACTCCGTGTGCGACGAGCTGCACATCTACTGCTCCCGGTGCACGGCGGACCAGCTGGAGATCCTCAAAGTCATGGGGATCCTGCCCTTCTCGGCGCCGTCCTGCGGCCTCATCACCAAGACGGACGCTGAGCGGCTCTGCAACGCCCTGATCTACGGAGGCGCCTACCCGCCGCGGTGCAAGAAGGAGCTGAGCGGAGGCTCGCTGGAGCTGGAGCTCACCGAGGGGAGCTTCAAAGTCTACCACGAGTGCTTCGGTAAGTGCAAGGGCTTGTTCGTGCCGGAGCTGTACACTAGCCCCAACGCAGCGTGCATCCAGTGCATGGACTGCAGACTAATGTATCCGACCCACAAGTTCGTGGTGCACAGTCACAAGGCGCAGGAGAACAGGACTTGCCACTGGGGCTTCGACTCGGCAAACTGGAGGGCGTACATCCTCCTGGGCCAGGATTACACGGGGAAAGAGGAGAAGGCCCGTCTGGAGCAGCTCCTGGACGAGATCAAGGAGAAATTTGATTTCGCCAACAAGTACAAGAGGAAAGCTTCATCCAGGGTGAGTTGGTCATTGTGCTGTAACTCAGCGTGGAGCTGGATATCACTTACAATTTCTCCAGATAGAGGCTGTGTTGTAGATGTTGGTTTCATAGTTTTGCTTCTCCGCATGTGGTTCTGGGAATCCCTGTTGGGAACCCTAGAGAGGGTTCCCAAAAGTGAAATTTGTCCCAGTTAAAGAAGGGTTACCTACACATTCTTAAAATTCATCAGTCAAAATCGTATCACATGGATCTCTCATGTGTCATATCCAGCGGTCAGTGACCCCCTCCTGTAGAGAAACCATTCAGTATTTGGTCATCATTGCCATATTGTTACTAATTGGGCCTCATCCAGCAGTGACAACAAAACGCCTCTGGTGGCAATAAAGCCATTATTTGCCTGTGAAACACCCCTCAGACTCACTTTTATTGGCCTGCACTGTAAATACAACCTCATTCACCACAACCGGCTGAAAGAGATTAAACATGAGGTGTAAGGGGGGAAATAATTCTTCTTCCACACTTCAGATTAAAAGATCAATTTTTACACTTACACACAAACACAAGTTGTTAGGACAGACATTGCACTGACTTCCATTTATTGTGGACAGCCCAACCCTAACCCCTCAGGTCCCGGCAAGGTCAGTGTTTATACCGGAAACTGCCCCAAAGAGGTAACACACACACACACACACACATAAATGCTCTGTTATGACCTGGTATTAACATGCGTCTTCAGTGATCCGATCACAAGTGGTCAGCTCGAAGTAAGTCAGTTCACACCTGGCTTTAAAATGCGTCTCCATTGACCACTTGTGATCGGACCTCACTTCCCCGCTTTATATGCAAATAAACAGGTATAAGTTATTGCAGGTTATCGACAGGCGGGTCTGTTGTCAATGTGTTTGTGTGTGTGTGTGAGAGAGAGAGAGCGCGAGTGGGGCACGGAGGTGCTGAGCGAATAAATGCGCTGCGCACAGCTCTTACAGTGAAACAAAGTTTTAGCCATTTGAAATAGTAAAATGTTTTCCGTTCATTATGAAACTGTGGCGGGACTAATCAGACTGTGGCAGAGGACGTCAGTGGAGTAGGAGGTCCTTCAATGTGGCCCAGGACGAGTTCGCGTTCACACTGCTAAATGAATGTGAACACATGTGGCCCAGACCACCTCCGAATGTGGTCTGAGTGATCGGATCTCAAATGCGTCTCGGGTGCGTTCACATCTGAACATGGAGCTGTCCACTTGTGGTCGGATCACCCGAGACGGATGTTAATACCAGGTCTGCACAGGGCCACACACACTTCAGTGGGATAGAAGTTATCTCCTGCTCCGTCTACATTTCATGCTGTTCTTTCAGTGTGTGTGTGTTCCCACTGGGAGGGATACACTCGGTCAGCAGTGAGATTGTTGTTATTTTGACAACATTTCTTGTGTGTTTGTGTTTGTGGAACCTCATGTGTCACAGTAAATGTAAGATTTGTAAGTGGGTTTAATCGGCACCTACTCTCGGTTTTGCAGGCTTGTCATTCTTTTTCTCTGGTTGTAACCACATTCTCTGTAAAAAAAAAAAAAAAAAAAGAAAGAAAAGTAAAACGAGATTTAAACAAAGAATAAGAATTGGAGCGTCTGCGCAGGTTTCAGCGCTGCATGTTTCCTGTGGTTTTATTTTTTTGAATGTGGTTTTCAATGCGCCCCCCTAGCTTTGCTTTTTGGGCTAACTGACTGTAAAGATGTATGAAGGGATTATAATCTGAGCTTTGGTGTGCAGGCAGGAGTTTGCAGAGAGGGTAGTTGGGTGGTAGACTGTTAAAAAGAATCCCACCCCCCCACCTCTAGAAAAAAAAGGCTAGTGTGGCCATTTGCATGAACTGTTACACATGAATGGAGTTGATGAAGCAGGGTTTAGAAGTATTGTGGTGGAAACATAATATGATCCCAACAAAGGAGAGCATTCAGCAAACATCGGGACCTCCTCCCCCCCAAAATCATCCACTTTACCCCAGGCCAGCCACCCACCTCTGACATACACGCACTCGCACTCATCCTGCCCCTCTTACCTACTTTTTACTCCAATCTAATTGAAACCAGAGGGGACTTCGGGGGGCAGCAGACTAGTTGATGAGGCACAGAAAGCAACTGCAAAAGTGTTTACAAGCAGCTTCCCTCCAGCCCCCACTGAGGCTTCTTTCAGGGGGAATCTGCTAAAGAAAGAGAAATCAGAGAAACCCTTGAAGTCCCGAAGAGTGCCAGAGTCCTGCCATGCATGGTGAATACCCACTCTTGGCACACACTTTCATTCAGACTTGAGTGGGCACACCTCTAGGACCCCCACTTTCAGGGGCCTCTTCTATTTTTATAAGTGCCGACAGGGCACCCAAGTGTTAAGCCCGAGGCTCATTTGAGCCTCTACCCTGCTTTTTAATTCGACTCCTCCTTCTTTTCCCCTCAAGTACCCTGTTTCAAGAAACGCTAATGAGGGAATGCATGCTGGGTAGGAGTTGAGGAATATTGCTAAACTTATAGCAACATAGCTCCCTGTTGTCAGCACATTTTAGCACAGCCCAGGCAAAGGGTTCTTGGAGGATGCGAGGCAAAGTGCTAGACTGCGTCGCGCTGGCTTCTACCTCTCAGCGCACAAGAAAATGCCATCGTCTGTGTGCTGTCAGCCAAGGAACTCTGTGAATATTAATAAGCGTGCTACAAAAGTGTTAGCAGCAGTCTCACATGCAGACAGACACAGGAAGTGATATTGCCGCACTTCCCTCCTTGCAGACGCTCTTTTGAGAGCCTCCTCCTGAGATGCACACTGGCATATATCTGAATCACACACTGTTTGAGTAAAAACAACTTTTCACTTTTTTCTTACTGCTTGTGTGTGTTTGTAGAAGAAGCATGAATTTGCAGTAAAAGTTCATTCTCTGCTCTTATCTGAAAGGATGTGAGCCACAGTGCTGATTGTGAACAGCAAATGCAGTTAACTATTGAATTGTTTAAATTAATTTATACGCTGGGTGTGGAGCACTTCTCCAAGTTGCTCATGCCAGCCCTGGGCTTCAAGTCTTTTGGTTTCTGGCTGGTGCACATGTGGGTGGCACACATAATCAGTGGCTTTCCGCATCAGGATGTTTAGATAAGGATTGTGGCTGCAGATTTAGTATGTTGCTAACTTTATAATTTGCCCTCAAGATGATGTGATTTCTACACAATCCGTCTGTTTAAGGGAGATATGAGAAAGAGAATTGTGGGGCGGGCGGTTGGAGGGGCGGTGCTTGTCGTTGAGCCAGCTCGAGCTTGAGTCACGCTTGGTTCAAAACCAGCAAGTTTACATCAGACTTTCTTTTTTTGGTGCCTTCCTAAATGGCGAGGATCCAGTACAGTCTTCTCAGTTTTACATATAAAACAGCTTCTCTTTGTTGAAGTCTTTGGATTGGATACAAGATGTTTTTTTATTGATGGATTCTCATTTGTTAGAGGGCAGAGTTAGTCTTTGCTTACAGTACACGCCTGTGGAGAGGTGAACATGCTTTCCACAGCTGTTGCATGAAAACACTGAAACATTTCATGCATATCCCTACAGTCAACAGTGACCCTGCTGCTTGCAGTTGAAAATCCAGATTTGCTCTTTGCCAATGTTTCATTTTCATTCTGACGTGCTGGAAAGTGATTTGTTTAGAGACAGACCTGTATAAATAATCAAGTCAGAACAATAACGCAGAGTAGAAGCCATTTTGTATTTATGCAACACATATGTTAGTGTGCTGCTGACTCCCAGCACATTCCTGCACACTGTTTCCATGCTTTATCCTATGGCTCACTGTACAAAGAGCTGACCGGTGTTATAACACAACTATTAAACCTTGAAAATGGAAAAAAGGGAGTCAAAACATTTGTCATTTGTGGTGTTTAAATATTCGGCTGCCATTCTCTAATGCGCAGGAGCTCAAACTTCCCCTTTTACTGCAGCCACCCCCACCCCTGAGATGCGCTCACTGCTGCTCAGGATATCTGGCCTCCAGCAAAAGGGGCAGCTTGTTTCAGGAGGGAGGTGGGGCAGTGGTGGTGGCGGGGGCTCAGAGGAAGTAAACTCCCCAAGGGGATATAGGCCCATGTCCTGTTTCATATGCAAGGCGCAGTGTTGGATAAGCCTGCTGACAGCCAGCCATGTCCACACAGTGGACAGGACAACAGCTGGTGGTTGTGCTCTGCAAAGGCAGCTGAGGGAATATTTTTATTCCCCCTTTTTTTTTTTTTTTTTACGAGTGTTTGGCAAATTGTGACAGTTGCATAAGGTCTGCTGCAGAGTTTGATTTTGTCCTGAGGAAGCATGTGTTTTCTGTGTTGATGTTTCTCTGTTTTGCCTGTCAAATAGTAGAATTTAGAATTTGTATTCTATGCTTTGAAAAGGAGGAAGCCACTGATTGAATTAGGTGTGTATAATGAGTTATTTTGCCTGACCGTGCTGCCAGTCTGGGAATCTAATGAAGGACAGTCAGTCCATGCTGTGAGGCATGACTGAGGGTCAGGGAGATCAATGCTCTATTGACATGTAAGCGTCTTTATGTCGAGTGTGATTGAAAAATCCATCACTTCTTGAGTTGAATCAAACCAAAGTGACAGCCTGACACAGAAACTTCACTGGCTAGTTGATTCTGAGATAAATTGTGTCTTATATCTTGGGTGGATGTGAAGGCAAGGACTACATTATGAGAAAAATGTCTTTTAATGATTTGGCCTGTGACTCTCAGCCTGAATGATGTATAAACAACACTTTATAAAGTGAGATTTCCACGTCTTTTTGATCATAAGCAGGTTCTATATTAATACGGTGAAAGTAGAGCTCCAGACAGAAGCCTGAGAGAGGAGATGTAAAACTACATTTGAATGGTTTTTGGTTCACATATCAACGCTTCAATTAAGCATTGGAGAAGTGTAAAATGTGGGACCTTTAAAATGAAGGTGTTCAGTCAGTAGGTGAGTTGAAAATTTTGCTAATTACTTTGCACAGACGCTGCCTTTCATGCTGCAGGAAATCAGCTGCAAACATTTACTTTGCTCTTTTCTCCCTCTCTGGAGCAGACATTCAGCGAGGAGCGACTTTGCTCTGAGGCTCCTCGATGAAAAACTTTTGAGGAACAATTGTGTCGTGCGATGAAAGGTCTGTACAGTGGTTTTGATGTGCCTTTAAACATCTGTCTCGGCCATAGGCAGGAAAGCACTGTAACAAACATGAGAGACAGGGAGAGAGAGAGTGGCAGAGCAGGTTATATAGCTTGTTGTTTTGTCTGGAAAATGTTTTCAAAAGGCTGCCATTGAAGTAGTGGTGGAAAATGAATTAAGTGCAGTGATTCTTCCCATACAGAATGTCTCCCTGCCAGAAGCTGTTTATTTCAAAGCCTTTAAAATTCTGTGAACAAAAGGGGATTTTCCCAGTTGCTGCTTGATTGTGCACAATGGATGAAAGCATCTAGAAAGCTGCTCTGTATGTATTTGTGGTTGTTTGCTGTGGGTTTCTGACTTTACTGTCATTCGACAGACCAAGCCATGGCCACCTTGTGTGTGTGTGTTTAAAACAGCATTCAAAATCCCCCATGATAACTTTAGATTTTCTATACAAACCAATGTTGCTAGACTTTATAAACCATTCAAGGAGCTGTCATTGGTTTGCACAGGAGCCCACTTTGATCTGATCTCGAAAAACATGTTCGTATCCTTCAAAGTAAGGAACTGAAAATAGTATTGATAATGAAACTCAGGAATCACATTGGCGCTAGATGCAGAATTTGATCCCAACGCTATTTTTATGTAGCAAAAAGTATGTCAGAGATTAAATTCAGCTTCTCTCGAGTTCAAAAACCTGGACATTACCGATATCTTTCACAAATAGCACAATCCTCTCTCAGGAGGAGAGAAGGACTAAAGGAGACCAAGAAAAAGAGAAGTTTAAGCCCTCATGCCAGCCATTGTCTGCCCTCCACCCCCTCTGCTGCGCTCCCATCCCCCGTCTCCCCTGGCCCACTGGGTTCTTCATCCATCAGCAGCGTCTTCATGTGACAAATGGACGAAGCGACTGGCCGAGCGCTTCATGAAATGCCTGGGTGGGGGTGGTGGTGGTGGTGGTGGGGGGGCCGGACGGTGTATTACTATACCTTGCTCGGACGGGGCTGCTGTAGTCAGTCTTTGTGTGGAGGATGAGACAAGGGGCAGGGAAAGGAAAACAAGGCTCTCTAGGGTCTCTCCACAATACCTCCCACCTACCCGACTATCCATTCAAAGAAGATGGAGGAAAGAAAAGGTTCCCGAGCAGTAGTCCATGTTGCTGTGGTTGTAGGCAACCATGCATGCAAGTTATCTGTGAAAGCAGCGCACGCAAAGCTCAGAGCAAATGCGTTTGAGGAGCCGAGAGCATGTGTGGAGATAAAGTATTTCCTCCCTGTCATAATATTCACAGTCTCCCAATAAAGCGTGAAACTAACAAGCACACTCAGCTCGCGGTGGCTATTCTTAAGTCTATGAAGGGACCTTGAGCGTGTCTCTTTGGGATTATTGTAAGAGTGGCACGGAAGGAGGAACCCGGTGACCTCCTCCAGGTGTTGCGTGGAATAGAAGCTCCCTCCTCAGTCAGATGGTGCGATTCGATGTCTGGCCTGGCCACTGGCTTGTGAACGACAGTGTCAATTTTTGTGTGGGCATTCAATATTGATGATAGGGTTACCATAGGCAGCGAGGTCCGGTGTGTTTATTTAATGAGAGGGTCCTTGAAATATTCATCATCACACATGGCACTGTAAGTCCAGCTTTTGCTTTAACTACACATCCCCAAGCACCAACCTCTAACCTTTCGCCTCCTTTAACCTGCCACACGGCTTCTGTAGCAGCGGTTCTCAGATGTGAGGCCAGTGTCGCACTTCATTTGTATTTTTGTCTCTCCTAAGCGGCAAAATGCTTCAAGCTACACACAGACTATCACTGTTCAAAATTTGAAATGTTTAGACAGTTTTGTTAAGTACAGTTGCAACTGCTTTCATTCCACCACCTACACATTACAATAATATAAATGAAGTGCTACTGAATACAAGATTTAAAGGTCCCATATTTGGCACTTTTCTTATTTTTTATTTGAAGAATTGATATCCATAAGAAGATATATTTGTGTTTTAAGATTCAAAAAGCATCTCAATGTAGTTTTACATCTCCTCTCACAGGCTTGTCTCTGGAGCTACAATAACTGTTCGTCAACAGGGTGGTGACTTGTTGTCTGAGTGATTAAATAAAAAATATTGCAGATTTCAGGTAAACACTCAACACAGAGAAACCAAATCCTGCAAATTCTGCAAGGTTGCAAGGTGGGCTGGGCTTGGGGCATGGCTAGTCTGGTATGTTGTGACTTCACAAAGTGCTTTGATACTTTCATAGCATTAATATAGAACTGAGAACTGCTTTATAATCAAAGAACACATGGAAATCTCACTTGATACAATATGACAATGTAGGACCTTTAAGCCCTACTAGGTTTCGGTTTAGGGTTTAACCGAGATGCATAGATGTTTACTCACCTACATGCCACAGCTGTTTTCAGTTGGCGAGTTTACAATGTGGATCTGGAAGGGGCGGCTCCTCCACCATTTGTGTATGGATTGCACGCATGATAAACATTCAAGTCATATCTGAGAGTTATTCTTTTTGTTTGTTTTGACGTGAAGGCTTGCATTGCATCATGAGGCTGAAAGTGAGATTTTTTCCACACGTCTTTATGAAGTGTTGAGAGAGATACAGTGTCTGACTTGCATCTGATATCCATGTGAGACACGCTTTACTTAGAAAAGTCCTAATTTTGTCTTGCTCTGTCTCTGCTATCAGAACTTTCAGCCCCAGAAATGTTGTTAATGGGAAAAGAAGTAAAGATGTAATAATTAATGGTGCATGTAAATGTTTGGCAGTGAACAGCAGGAGAAACGGCACTGGTTGATTTTAAAGATTTGGGTTTAAACCTGGAAAGCACGGCCAGGACAGTTTTAATTGCAAGCTGGGATGGTGGGATGGGGGGTTTACTTTGTGCTGCGTCAGCCCAGGAGCACGCTTTGACTGTTGTCCTCTGGAGTTGCCCCACCCCCCACCAATTTTCTCTCTTTGCACTCATATGTTTGGAAGAGCAGCCAGCACCACACGACCTTTCCTACCCCAAATAAAGAGGTGACCGACCTTACCCCTTGCCTCTCTTGAAGCACAGTCTGCCAATCGCGTGCTGCTGTGCAACTCCCAGGGGGCAGATGGCTGTCTGACGAAGGCAGCTAGACACACACACACACTCTACAATCCAACAAATTATCCATGGACAACACAATGTAATGAAATGAATGTTTGTGTGATAAAAGCTACGCTCAGATGCATTTAAGATTTCGGGCTTACCTCGCAAAATGTGCACGTGAGACACATGGGAACATTTGAATAGCAGAGGTATCCTCCGCCTCATTTGGTGTGTGATTGTACATGGGGCTGCTCGAGCATATGATTTGCAGTTGTGTGGGTATAGAGTATGTGAGTGTATGTGCGTGTGCATGCTTGTTTTGTGCCTGGATCAGCTGTAGGAGCTGTAGGAGGAGATTAGCATGAGCTCACTGCCTACTCATTTCCATCCCCATCTGCCTGGCTCCCACAGTGATGCCCCCCCCCCCCCCCCCCCAGCTCCACCCCTGCCCCACACCATGTGCGTGCACAGGCACACACACAAACTACATGCATACATGAGCATGGACATCATCTACACAACATCCAGATCCCACCCCCGCAATGCCTCCTCATTCTTATAATGAATACAGAAGCAGACAGAATCGTGTGCAAATACACACACACGTGCACACGTACACATATACACAGACTTGTCAGCCGTACAGCCAGCGTGTAACACAACATCCACCAGGCTTGGCTTAAAATATCCTCCCATAGTGTCATGTCAGAAGCAAGTGGTCTATCTCAGACTGTTGGAACAACAATCCATGTGTTGACTGTTTTCTCTGAAGGGCATCTCCTTAATAATCATCTCAAAGTTTGGGAGGCAGAGACAGAGAAGCAGATACATGAAGATATTTGAGCTAATAACCTGCGTTAATCTGATTTCTGATTGAACTAGAGTGAGACCTCTGAGGAGGAAGCTGCCAAGTCAACTCAGCAGCTCTGCAAGATCTCTGTCAAATGGATGGGATGGTAATAACAGTCAGAAATAGGGATTTTTATTTCTAAAAAGCACAGCAGCAAAGCTTAATTTTTACACAAATTGACCACCTAGAAAAATAAAATTGTCTCCTGGTGCAGAAAGTGATTTTTTCATATATCCTTTATTATTGATCCTAAAAATCACATTTCTTAGAACTCAGAATTCTGTTTTTGGAAACCTGGGGCAGAAGAAACGTTTGGGTTCATGATCAGCTTTGTTTTGTGTAGCCTAGTTTATAGCTGAACCATGTGTGGTCAATGTTGGAAATTCAAGATGTAGTTGAAAACTGTTGTGCAACCGCTGTAAAGAACTACTGTCAGTGGAAAGTAGCTTAAGCTACTGGAAAGAATAGTAATGCAATATGCTAATTAGCATATTACATTACTATTCTTATTTATACACTTAGCTGTTCTAGCTAAGGTTTGTCCAAAAGTCGCTAGATCTGTCTTCGGTGCCTTTTTGAAAAAAAAAAATTGGTCTAAAAAAATCAGTAAATCTAGCAACAAAGGTGCTAAGTTGGCAACGCTGCCTGTAAACGTCCCCTGATGACGTAACAGAAACTGTTTGCAACAATTAATTATGAAAGAGCAATGGCCAATGTGGTAACCCAGCCAGCCAACCAATGGTGTAACTTCACCCAGTCAGTCAGTGACATTTGCGTTTATAGGGCTGCCCTCGCCATTGAGGTCCAGTCTAGTTCACAAGCCTTTCTCCTTTTTCCTTCTGAACACAATTGTTGTTTGCAAGGGGCATTAAATACTCCAGTGCCCCATTTGAAATAATGGTGAACAAGCATTTGGTCCAAAGGCAGAGGTCTATGTTCTGTTGTGAAGGCAGGCTGGGTCCTGGGAAGCATCCTTTTCAAAGGTTGGAGGGGGGGGGGCACTGGAGGTCATACTGGCTTGGCCTCAGCCATGTGGAAGGGCAGCTCCCAGGAGCTCTGAGAGGTATTGTTGTGAGGGTCCGGGGAGGTGGTGGTAGTGGTGTCTGGGGTGGGGAGGGGGATGGTTGCTGTCCACTGGCTAGCCATTGTCACCTCTTTTGTGGTGGGTATCAGCTGTGGATCTGTGATTGTGGGACAGATAGTAGGTGACATCCCTCCACCCCCTCCACTGTGGGATGATCAGTGTTCCCAAAGCGCCTGAGTCATGGACTAGAGCTCATTGTTTACCACCCCCCCCACACACACACACACACCCACCCACCCCTCCATCCTCTTAATTGTGAGTTTTAGCTCATCTTTCCTGGAAGCATCATGTGTGCTTCTGTCCAGCACAAAGACATGAGGTAGCCACGCACCACACTGTCTGCTTTTTATTAACATGTATAAACAATCCCAAGTATAATTGACATCCTCATAATACACATAAAAGTGGCACAATTAAACTTTAGATTACAATCATATGGTACGATTTAAGGAGATCAGCAGCGACTTCTCTCTAACCACCATCTCTCTGTCATTTACACCCGAGGAGGAGGGACTGTCTGAGAGTTTGCTGGGATATCCCCAATTTTCAAATATAAAAAGAACATATTGTTCAGTCCTGCTCTGAAAATAAGTACAGTTTGGTCCAAAATAATAATAAAATAATTTCGGGTCAGGGAATTATAGTAGATCTTGTTTGGTGCCTTACATTTCTACTTCATTGCAGACTTGAGGGAATATATTTAAACCGACAGGATTTTTTTTGAGGATTATGAACATGCCTTCAGAAAATTCTGTTTCAAAACTGAAGACTTTTGAGAGGAATATACCAGAAGCTGCAGGCTGTGTGTACTCCTTCACAGGCTTTTGCAGGGTTTATTGTTGGAAAGCAAAGTTTTGACTAGATTCAGAGCAGTCTCGTGCACGTCTCTTCTTGGAAAAGGTGTATCTTCCTGGCAGTAAAGTCCACACACACCTCTGATGTTTACTTTTGTTTAGTCCGCTCTGACTCACAGTTATGTCTTGCTGTGTGGGACGGGTTAATCTTAAACTGGATTAATCAGGAGGTTGATTGAGCTGCCCTATTGATCCAACAAAACAACTCTGCTCTGATCTTTGATTGACCATTATAACCTTTCTCTGTTTATCACAACGGTCGTTTATAAGAAGTGGTGTGAGGCCAGGTGTGCCACAATTGAAACACACAACCGAAAGAGGATTTGGTGTTAGTGGTGTGTGTGTGACAAACACACAAGTTTGGAGGGTGAGTGAGTGTGACATTTGGGTTAGAAGTGAAACCAGTTAGTGATGGGGCAGAGTGCAGTGGGTTGGTGCAGACCGAAGAGCAAGGGTTAAACTGGGGGGCAACTACGACTGGCTGAGTGGAGCTCGATGGCTTTCTTTTAGGCTGCCTGTGCAGAAACAGAAACACAGTCGGTGAACTGCGGCCACACCTCAGCTACAGCTTGTCAGGAAGTCGAGGTGGAAGGCGTGTGTGTGTATGTTTTAGCAAACCAGGGCCTCTCTTGGTATTGGCAGTGAAGGGGTAGAGCTCAGTAGGCTCAGTTTACTCCTCAGGAATGAAGTGTTGGAAACAAAGGCTTATAATGTGGTTAACATCCTTCCTCTAGACTAGCTGGGCCATTCCTCCCCTCCAAGTCACCAATCTCCTGAATTAATCCATCCCAGCTGCACTCTGGCAAATGAAGTGGCCATGCAGATGCTAAATAAAACAATATACTGAAAGGGGATCCCTCCTCATGGCAGAGACGCCTGCTTCTCAGGTCTCAGTCTGAGCCTCCACTGGGCTCCGACTACCCCCCCCCCAACCCAAAATCAAGCAATTGATTTCACATCCCACACACATGCACACACACTCCTTCTACTCCAGCAGAGAAGACAATAGGCCTCTTGAAGCCCCTGGATTATAATTAATGTAATTGTAGATCTCCAAGACAAGGTAATGTGTGGAGTGTGTAACCACCTCCGACCCACTGTGAGCACAAAGACGTTATTCTCAGCATTGTCCTTCAAAGAAGCTCAGTAGGACATCTGTTTATATAAAATCCCTAGCCATTTATATATGTCTGCTGTCAGTGTGTGTGTGTGTGTGTGTGTATATGTGCATGTGTGGGGAGGGGGGTTGGACAAGCTGACTTATCCCATGTGACCTCTAGCCTTCTCACTGGGCTCATCTGTCTGACCTGTTTAATTATCTTCTCACACACACACACACACACACACACACACACACACACACACACTGCAGCTGAACCTTGCCACGCCACCTCCACTCCCATTGCTTCCCCACCCTCCCTCCCTCGAACACACTCTTCCCTCAGTTCCCTCTCTCCAGGCATGGCTGCTGGTCCTCTGCATGGCTCTGCAAAGGAATAAGCCAGATGTGTGTGCGTGCGTGTTTGTGTGTGTGTAAGCACTTGTGGTTTGCACAGCAGTCACACTTTTCCCACCGCCGTTATTGCACCGGCGATTATGCCTCCCATATAGAACCACTGTCTAGGACTGAGACTGCCTCCAGCCTCAGGTCTACAGAGTCAGACCATCAGAATTCGCTATTTACACCTGTTTTATCATGATTCATACAAAGATGTTTGTTTGTGTTGAACGTAACCCCCTTTTTTTTCTTACTTGATTTGCTGATATTTCAGCTTGACCGCAAATGCAGCCCGCATTGAACTGATTTAATTCTAAAGCCGATTTCTCACATAAAGGAGGTTGTTAGACGCATTTTCAACTACTGGAAATACTCCCGTTTGGTTTGGTTTAGGTGACGGCTGAACGATATGCAAAAGAAATCAGTTTGGATATTGCACTTGTCCATATTTTAATTTTGTTAATATTTCTATTAATTGTTCAGCCCTAGTTTAGGAGGGGGCTGGCGTCTGGGTAGGGCGTGCAGGAGGCAGGATTAAAACCAATACGCCACCTCGCTCGCTGGGAATTCTACGGACAGTGTCGTTGCGTGGTAAAGCCCGTTTAATGTCAGGTCCAATTGATTTCCCTCATACAGCTTCTCCGGGCAATGTCTTGATAAGTTCAGTGTTGCAGTGCATGTCTGAAAGCAACTATTTGCCTGTGCATAAAGGACATCTTAGGCCCTTTCAAGCTTGTTGACAATTCACAATTTTATTCAAGGTTCACTTTTCCTGAACAAATGCAAAAACACTGCAACAATATGGAAAGAGTGTCTCCATAAAGCATATCCCGAAAATACTGGTTATTCCATACGACTATCAGTATTAGATGTTTCTTAGTCGAGTACATAAACTTAAGTAATAACTAAAGTAGTCAGCTACATGACACTTGACTGAAAATAACCGTTTTTATGCACATTATAATAACACTCTTTCCATAGAGTAGATTGACACTCTGAGAAAACCTAGGACATTATGAAGATCATAATCAAGGTGAGGTATAGAATATCTGCCACATCCTCTCTGGCAGCGTGGCCGAATGTAAATGAGTAGGCCTATTTGTTTTTCTCTTTCAGAAGTGGTTACATTTCTCATAGATACAATCGAATGCGAACAAGTAGGTTAGATCCAATCACAAGTGGTCGGCCCAGATATATTTGCTTTTTACAGCCTGGTTGAGGTGTGTACTGCGGTCCCTCTTATCTAGATTTAGACTCTATCAGGATATATGGTGGTACAAGACAGCGGGTCTGAGCCTGAGGAGTGCGTTGAGGGTTCACTTGATTTACCACACAGCAGAGTTGGCGTTCCGAGAAGAAGCCAAGACGGGGGGCCAGTGTTTAGTCTCAGCCCAAGGACAGAGCCAGCGGTGTTATGTCTCTCTGTCTTTTCATTCTTTCTCTCTCGACCTTTCATGTTTTCTTGAACTGGTTACTTCCCCTGTGTCAAACCCCTTCCCCTACCCTGCCAGACCCCCGCCTCTCACTGCTTTCACCATCCGCGGTGTAGCCATCCAGCTCAGGAAGCGCTGTGAAACATCAGATTCCACTTCCTGCAGTAATCAATACATCTCAGGTCCAGCAGACATGCATCCACAGCTGAGAATGCACACATGTTCTTTTCCCCTCTCTCTCTCTCTCTCTCTCTCTCTCTCTCTATCTCTCTCTCACACACACACACCTGGTGTGATTTCACACTGTATGCATGTAAGAAGAGCTTTTATTCAGAGCAACTCACAACAGCAGGATCAGACTCTGTTCCTGAGCCTTAAAATAAAGGAGAAAGGTAGTAAAATGCCTGGATGTCCTTCACATCATCAAATCATGAGCTGTTGGTTGTCACTATCCCAATGAATCAAATGAATGGTGTTGAGTCAGTTAACTACCATCTTAAAAAACTTAAACGCTTTAAACATGTTGTCAATGGGGTTCTGGGGCTCTTTGAAACTGTTCAAGGAGATCCTGAAAGGACTTTACATTTACATTTACATTTATTCATTTGGCAGACACTTGATTGAGGTACATTCCAAGCCGCAGCAGATCAAGGCAAAGCTTTTGAGAATGAATGCTTAAACACTCCACAGTGCCACAAAGTTTGCAGGTGCATGAAGTAAAAGTTAAATGGAGAAAGAGCTGGAAAGACAGAGAAAGAAAGAGAGAAAGAGAGAGAGAGAGAGAGAGAGAGAGAGAGAGCATATTGGGTAAGTAAGTACTCTTGGGAGAGGAAGGTCTTAAAGTCAGAAGACTCTTGAAGACAGAAACGAGTTTGGTAATGTATGTTGTGAACAGATTTACTGTCTGGAATCAGCAGTTCAGTCTTAGAGAGGCCAAGTTGAAGGTGGCGTCCATTATCCATTATGAGATATCAGTGAAGGAGGCTTAGATTCATACTCAGACAATAGAGTGTCGCAGGAATTAGTCCTGAAATCTGGAAATTAGTTAGCATTTTAGCACTTCCTGTTCCCTTATCCCGAAGTCTCTGGGTTTTTAGTTAGATGACTGAAATAAGGTCTGTGGTTAACACAAGCTCAGGACATTTTCACATTTTATTCTACGACTTAAATGATGTCAGTAAATACCCTAGTCCTGGTTTCTTTAAGATTTTACGTAATCCAAAAGATTATGTAAAAATCCCATTAGCTTTTTGTGGAGGGAACGGCATGCCTTACCCTAATCATGTCTGGAAGGAAGAACAGCGAGAGTTCGGCATCGTCAGCATAGCAGTGATATCCCACAAACAAAATAGATAATAATTTCACTGTGATTCAGTCAAGTTGAAATGATCCCAATTAGAAGATGTAAAATAATTACAGTTAGGACCCATTGGTTCTATTGTCACCCTTGATATCTGATCTCAGCTGACAGTTTAATCTTTTACTCTCGCCACATTTTGCTAAACTCTCCTCCGTGGTTGATTTTAGCTCCGTAAAGAAGCAGCAGTGAAATGGATAGATGGATGAATCAAAGGAGGGATAGATGAATGGAGGGGTGATGGACGCTTCGGCCTTTCCCCCACCTCCCCAATGGCAGTAATGAAATGATAGATCCCTGATCTGGATGGGAGCAGAAGTGAAGGGATGACCTCACAGCCACCTAATCGCCGCGGAGGGACAAGCCGGCGGCTAATGTGTCCATTAGCCTTCCCTCTGCCAGAGGAGAAACCAACCTGGCTGGGAGTAAGATAGAGGGGGAGAGAAAGAGAGAGAAAGAGAGAGGGATGAGCTGGAGGACAGGAAACGACACACAACTCTCTTTCCTCTCAGCTCACAGCTTCGCCTGGACTCAATTTCATCCTCATTTGTTGAGCTGCTTTTTTATCTCAGTTCACCTTCTCTTTGGCGCTAATGTGAGCAAGTTAGTAGTTAACTGGAAAAATATTCTTTCCAGTGTTGTCATGTCTTTCAAAGTTCCTGAATGAAACCAGAATAAAACTCCATATATTGGTCTTAGCTCCGGCAAAAACATCCACGTCCGTGAGCGACCACCTCTGTGATTGTGTAAATGTTTGCTACTGGGGGCAAACTGGGGGATGTTGTTCCTTGTCTGGCCAACAGTTCATCACTGGGGGTCAGAGAGGTTGCTGATACCAGAGTTTGCTCCAATGGAAGCCCCCTCCCCCTTCATCATGTGACCCATGTGGGGTGACTGTCGGTGGACAACAGCCAGAAGCGCAGGGATGGGGCCTTTTTTTGTACAAAATGAAAACACAGTAAATGCACACACAACTGAACACTGAACAAGTGAACCCATGTGGTGTCACATGTTCACCTGCTGCAGTGCACTCTCTCGTACTTCCCCTTTTCTGAGTACAGCCAGGGTGAGAAGTGTGTCGGCTGTCAGTCACAACAACCCTGCAGACTGTCAGTCTGAGCTCCTACCGCAGAGGCAGCAACTTAGACTTCTGGTTTCGACACCGCACTGGCTTCCTGTGGCGTCTCCGCCCTGCTGTCGGATGCATCTTAAGAGCTCCTGACGTAACACACCCAAATGTCTACACTGTCTGTCCTGGTATCTTTATAAATGATTGCCTTTTTTCCCCATTCTGGCTATGACCAAAATGGGACCTTTGAAGGCAGCTTGTCTCCAGTATCAGACCAGACGTCCAAAACCTGTATGTGTCAAACTAAACTCCAGACTCTCTCCCCTCACTTCAGCCCTCCTCCCTCACCGCTGGAAACCATGTGATTTGGCTCCAGAGTGAAGCCTCTCACTCTCTCTTTCTCCCTATGTCTCTTTCACTCACTTAGCCTCTCCCAGAGTTCAACAGTGGAACAAAATGTCCGGCTCTGGAGTGGAAAGCGCCAGTATGTGCTAGCCAGCCAGCTCGATTTGAGGCTGCCCAGCACCCTGCACTAAACCAAAGGGCCTCTTTGTGCTCTGCCCTCACAAAGATATACCCCGAGCAGCAAAAAAAAAAAAAACACCTCCAAAAACAAAACTAACAGCAGTGTCCCAGCCAGGGGGGGGGGCGCTTCCTGCAGCACTACACGCAGCGTCCAACTGGAGGAGCTGCCAGAATTGGAGGTTACAAATAAAACCTGGTGAATAAGCCGGAGAAAAACAGAGGAAGGAAGTTTTCCATTTGTGCTAAAAAAGCCCCACGTGGTCGGCTTCCCTTCATTCCTCTTTCTCGTGCACTAAGCTGTGAAGGCTCTGCAAATGCTCACGTTCATCTCTGAAAGCATTTCGCAGTCAGTGAATGCGCCATTTGCATGGGATGATACTTGTTAATGTTGTATTAACCTATAAAATTCTCCATGAATTCATAGGGTTGGTTTTCCAGCCTCAAGGAGTGTCAAAAATTGTCAAGGAAGGTTGCAAATAATCATTATTGACTTCAAAATAATCTGTTGACTTCAATTAAACATTTAGTCTGCACAAAGTTAAAAAACTGTTAGACGCCCATAAGATGTTCAGTCCGACCAACAGTCCCAAACTTGAAATGATCTAAAACATGAAAATAACCTGATGTTTGACAAACTGGAACTAGTCAGTGTTTTAGGAATTTTATTGATAAATTATTTTTGCGATTTATCGATTAGCAGAATTGTATCCAGTAAATTTCTATCTTTTAACCAATCGATTTCATCACTATCCTCGTGACGTGCTCGAAAAGCTGATTGTTTTTAGACAAAATTTATCATTGGAGATGTTGTGATTCTTGTCATGTAATATATTTATATTTATTAAAGTGAGGTACTGAAGAAAGTAATGTTTTTGTACTGGTATAGAAACAACATTATTGTAGTGTAACACTGTACCCAGCTCTACAAATACCAAATATAGTGGTAATCTAAAATTACTGTCCTGTCAGTCAGCGTCTGTACGTATTGTATGTGTGTATTTCCTTGAGTGATTTTTTTTTTTGATAGAGCCTGTTGTGGAATTTTTTAATGAGAGCTTTGATATCTCTTTTAGGTATTGATTAGCTGTTTAAAGTGTGTTTTACAACCAGCAATAATTATTAGGATTTGGTCCTAAATCTGAGTTGAGACACAGACTTGGTTTTCTGTGTGTGTGTACGTGTGTGTGTGTGGTGAGATTCCTCCATCACATGAGGTCCTCTGGTAATTGTGCTCCACAGCAAATGTCGTTTAAAGCGGAGACAGTGACAAATAGGGACAGTGTTTTGAAAGAAATAACAAACTCTGATGACTATCACTGCCTCTGACAGTCATAAACAGCCAGACACAGTCTGCACGCCACTATGACTCTGTTAACCCGAGTGTGTGTGTTTCCTTACAGTAGCACTACTGAACTTTGAGCCTCGTCTTGAGACCTCAGCAGCCGTCTGTGATAGTAAAAACATAGTTGGCAGCCGCATGAATGTTATTTTCTGCCCTTGATAATGGAGCTACCCACTGCGCTGACCTGAGTACTCCACCCTGACTCTTTACAGCATCATAGATATGCCTCAGTACCTGCTACACACACACACACACACACACACAGCGTGGGCCACCTAATTGTTGACTGCTGGGCGTGTTGTACAAAGTCCCTTTCACAGTGTTAATTTGGCTCAACTTGAAGTTCAGAGACTCACGCTTCATTACAGAAATAGCACTGAGGTCCAAGAGAGGATGGTTTAAAATGTGTTATATAGTGAGTGTGTTCAGTGTGTTTGTGTGTGTGGACACAGCCATCACCAGCAGCAGCTACCACGGAAATTTCTATTTCAGTCTATTAGTCTGATGGGGAGCCGCAGACAGTCAGACACCTCTGTGGCGTAAAGAGAGAGGGAGGGGAAAAGCGATAATGGATTTACTTCAGTGTGTGTTTCAAGGTGCCAGACAGTGTCTCTCTCTCTCTCTCTCTCTCTCTCTCAAAGTGGGCTAAGCAGGAGCTCGAGCATCAAGGCAGTCTTGTATGAAAAAAACTACTCTCCCTCTTCCTTTTATGCTTGGAAAGAGCTGCAGCATTAAGTGAGAGAGGCATCAGAATAGTGTGTGTGTGTGTGCGTGTGTGCGTGTGTGTGTGTGTGTGCATGCTTGTGAGTCTAATGCACCGCCTCCACACAGCACAGCACAGTACAGCACAGCACAGCACAGCACAGCATAGCGCTCTGGCCCTACATTATCCCAAATGCTGCTGCTGTGATTGGAGCGGTAATGTGGTTGCTAAGCAAATGCAGTCTTCCTGGACTAAATCGGAACGGGCAAAGACTGCTTCCTGGCTGGCTGGCTGGTGGGCTGGGCTTTGGGTGCTGTTGTTGCTGCTGCGTGTTAACATGACTCACACACGGAGACATGCACACACGCACATGGCAAAGTTGCTTCACTGTAGCACCAGACAAACCTCCGAAAGAAGCTTTTATACATTTTATTTTTACATTCCCACTGGATAAAAATCAACACTAACCCAACACGTTTCTTTAAAAACGATCTTAACACTCATTCATTTCTTAAAGCTGCAGCAGTGAGATAAATTCCACCCAGAGGCAGTTGAGTTTTTCATATTAGTGGTTCAGGGCGAGAACATGATGACCAACAAACCAGAGAGCAGTGGTGGACCACAACAAAAGGTTTCACATGATTCAATGAAAGCTGCTGCTACTAGTAGCACGACTGCAGCCGGACGCTGCTGCTTGGAAAAGAAAAGTAATACTACGAATGCTTCATTTCACACAGAGCTGCAGTTTATCATTTTCTTACAAATGAGAAGTTGAAACTAAACACACCCTTTTTCAATTCAGTTCACTCACAGGTTTTGTTTGTTGCCACAGTTTTACTTGGTCTGGTATGACTAGCAGCAGTAGCTCAGGGTAGCAAAACAGTTAACACATTGACCTCAGTAGGAGACATGTTTATTTCATAATTAAGTATTATGCTAGCTTTAACCGATTGATTATTACTTTTTGATAAATCAACTGTTTAGTTTCTAGAATGTCAAAAATTCCCATTTTTCCCAAATCAAAACCATTAATCACAGATTATTAGCAACTGAAATAGTAACTGTACAAGTTACTGTGGAAAGCAAACAAAGGCTATTAATGCCACATTACAACCAATATCAACCACAAAATAAATCACATTATTGTCATTGAAGGCAGATCGTGTGATGTTGATGAGTTTAGACTAAGACACTACCTGCTCTCCGGTTGCCGATCACCCGCCAGTCGCTAGCTCGTGTTTCCGTTAAGGCAATATGGCAGCTCGGGGTCAACTGTCAAAGAGTGAGCTGGAGATGGAAGGTGGGGGTGGCGGGCTGACAGGTCAGTTCCTGAAGACGGCTTTAATTAAAGCAGTAGCCAGTTAGGTTAGCGGTCAGCACGACACATTCTTGTCAGGAGACCGTAGAGCGATGGGGCCAGTAATTAGCCTGTGCAGAGGTCAAGAGGTGGTAATGTGGAGGGCCCAAAGGTGCATGCAAGGATCCACTTTCAAACATGTTTGGGGTAGTAGTACTGTCTATATATGTGTACGGGTTTGTGTGTGAGAGCAAGGTGTCATCTACTTTTAGCTCCACACACAGTGTGGAGTGTCACATTTCCTCACCTTACGTCTGAGCTGCTCCAAAGTGTGAGAGTCCCTTTAACACATGGCCCTGACTTTCTGTGAGGCAGCCAGTGTAGACGGAGTAAACATTTCAGACACAATCAAGTAATTCACATTTCATTTGCTTATTCAGTTTAGGTGCAGCAGAGACATCCAGGAAACAAAACCTGTCCAGATGGATGTGGCTGAACTGTGTGTTTACAGTACGGAAACTAAGCTAGTGGAGATACACACTGACACAGCTCTTTGTTCACCACTGAAAAAACAGAACATCCTATAAAATGTGCTCTGCATCATTTTGAAACCACAAAAAATGACGTGAAAGCAGTTTTTAATCAACAATTAATCGTTACAATCAAGCAAAAATATCAGTTCCAGTTTCGCAAATGTGAGGATTTCTCTGTTTTTTATTTTGGACCTATTTCACTCGCAAAAATATTGTCATTGGACCTTAAGCCTGACCAGCCTTGTGATCTCAGCCTGCTAGCTAACAAGACACAACATGAGACACAGTTCTGTAACACATCTAGCATCATCAGTTGCTGCCCTGTGCCTGTATAGTTTAATAAATGCTCCTCTTACAAGAACCAATGTCTTTTTCATCTCTGTGCCTAACTTAGCACAGAGACTAGAAGCAGGAGGAAACTTCTAACCTTGCTTGCTTAAAAGAACGGTATGCAAAACAAATCATATTGTGATTGCGGTATGACATTTTTGCATTTAATATTAATTCATTATATCAACATAATGACACTTTATAATAGTCAATGTTATGCACACATTTTTGTCTGTACTCTAGAATGACTGAGCCTTCATACCGCGCCCTGTTCCAGTCTATCTAATCTTAACTGACTCGGGGTCAGCAGACAGCGGAGGATGTGTTAGCAGAATGTTGTGAAGTGCTGCTTTAAAAGGTTCTCTACAGAACCACGTAATGTAGTACGACCCTGCAGGAGTGTTCTCTGCTGCTGTGTGGAACCCTTTTTGTTGAGAGTGTGTGTGCGAGGGAGGCCTCATGTGGGCCTGACCTGATTCCAGCCAAGCATCGCGTGCCTGACCAGAGCGTCTCTCTGTTCTCTTTCTCTCGTTCTCTTTCCCATCCATCCATCCATCCCTCTCTCGCTCTCGCGCCTGCTCGCTCTGCTCCTCTCTCTCTCTTATCCATTCTTCTCTCACTCTCTCTTTTTCTCTCTCCTTTCCCCCCGCATTACAGTGTGCCTCACTGCCCATGCTGCACGGTCCTCGTGAACACACTGTTTTGTGCACGTGCACACACACACACACACACACACACACACACACACACACACACACACACACACACACACACACACTCTCCCACACACACACACAGGGTCCCACAGGCTCCCAGCATGCTTACCTCAGTAGAACTGAACTGAACAATTTCACAGCGGCTTTACGGCAGACAGAATGAGAGTGGCTCTGTCTGCCTCCACGCTGCTCACTGGGAGGGGAATGACAATTTACATATCTGGGTTAAAGTTTAGGATTAAATGGGAAATCATCTTTTACCATTTAAGACATTAAACCACAATATTATTGCATCTGCTCCTTTAAAAAAAAAAAAAACATGCTAATGCGTGCCAGATGTTAACATGATAAAATATGTTTCCTGTAAATTGCATTGCTTGCTGCAGAACTATGTTCATCATCATCATTGTGGAGTCTCTAAGACCCAGTGTAACACACCAGCCTGCTGCTGGAGCCCTGCCAGCGTGGAGCAGAGGGCCTGAATACTTTGCTTCGAGTTATGTTTCACTGGGCAGGTGGAAAGATGGCATTCGTGCATGTGAGTGTACTATCCTGCACCGGCAGTAAATTTTCAGTGCACTGAAGCGCACATGCACACGTGCACACACACACACACACACACACACACACACACACACACACACACACACACACACACCATGATGATGAAACCTGGAGATGTAAACGATGCTGTTGTTCACTTTGACACATACAAGATTTCTAGCATTGTAAACTGTAACCCCTGTCCACACATACACACACACAGACACACACATACACACACACATACACACACAGACACACACATACACACGAACACACACACACAGACACATACACACACAGACACACACACACACAGACACACACATACACACACACACAGACACACACACACACACAAGGTGTGCACTCTCTCAACACAGTTTCAAGTCTTTGCAAGTGGATTAAAAAAAAAAACACCAGCATTGTCCTTTATCAGCTATTTTTTTCAAGCTGAGCCTATTCTCATTACACACTCCATAGGGTCACAGGTACACCCCCCTCTCCACCCTCGCACACTCCATCTTTCAGAGGTCCTGTTGTTGGGAGGGATGATCCAAGGCCCTGTCATCCCCAATTAACCAGATGTGGGCCTCAGCCTCGCTCCCTCCCACTAATCCCTCCTTTCTCTCCCTCTCTTTCCTCTCTTTTCTTCTGGTCTGGACACAAAAATCCAGAGGGGCAAGCAACGCAATTGTTTGGTAGTCTTATGTAAGGGTTATTAAGGCATATGTATGCATGCTATATAATCCTGCAAGGTTTTTTTTTTCCGTCATCGTATCATTTTTATTAAGGTGCACAACACAAATAGACTCATTAGAGGGGTTTTTGTGAGTCCATAAATAACCTCAACACTGTAAAAAATAATGTTCTTTAAGGTTGTTTTGCAAATTCAAACGCTGGTGGCAGTACTAGGTGAAAAAACTGTAAGGCCCTCTGCATGGTGTACAAAAACGAATCCATTTGTAGCTGCGGCAAAAAAATATTGGTATAGTAATAAGTGCTTCATACAAAGTGCATGCCACAACCTTTAAAAGTACTGTACTGTATGAAAGTGGGATGTCCATGTCTTGTTGTATTATAAAGCAGGTCTAGGTTCCAAATTAATACTGTGAAAGTATCAAAGTGCTCAGTCCACAGAGAAATGCACACATCCTGTATTTAGAAACTGAGCCTTAAAACGAGCCGTCAGGACTTCTGGAACTTTGTGATGTCACAACAAAGCATTCACTGCCGTCTGCCATTCCCCAAGCCAAGGCCACTTGGACTCACCATCCAACCTGGCAGGATTTGCTTTCTCTGAGTGTTTACCTGAAATCTGATATATTTTTGTTGCATCACTCAGAAAACAGTCAGCCAATCAGACGAGAGGCCCTGAGCCTCTGTCTGCATCCAATGATCTTTGTGGCTTTTTGACGGACGATCTGACAGTGTTTTGCAGTAATTGGCCAGGTATGTCTGTACTTCTCTATCAAGCTGTCATTCAAATTAACGTCATGCTGCCTGGTTTGTTCGAAGCGCACTCATCTCCTCAGTCCCCTCTCCAGTTCTCCTCGGAGTCACAGGCAGCTTACAGGGAGTCTGGTGTCATTTCCGGACTCGTCTTTACTATCCTGAGGAGAAAAGAGACGGAAGGTCAGCAGCCTCAAAAATAGAGCAGTGCCTGCTCTCTGTCCTCTGGGTATGCCCTGCTGGAGCTCAGAATAGTCACTTGGTGCTGTCTGCAGTGGAAACAACACCTGAAAAGCTCACAACATTATCATTTCACATTCTTATCTTTTTACTTTATGACTGGGAGGTTCAGTGTGAACACTACTGATGCGCTTTTTGTGGGAGGCTCATTATGCGTACGGGGGACCTACTTGTATCGGCTGACCTACTTCTCAAAGCACATTGTGCTCGTATTGGATCTGTAAATTCAGTGAGCTGCACCTCTATGTGGTTCTTTATAGCAGCCTTGTGAGAAGCCGGCCCGTGTCGGACAGGGGGGGAGAGAGGACAGGCTGCCACCGCTGCTGCGTCTTTAAAAACTCCCTCCAAGCTGCTTTTCAGATTACCAGCACTGCAAACTAGGTAATCGCTCCTCAGCACGAAAGGGCTTATATACCAACTGCAAAGTACGCACAATTCATTTCCAAGCGCCACCTTGCCCTGCTCGCTACTTTAATCGGATTCTTGTTTTTGCTGTTTTGTTCTCACTATTGTGCGAGTGGGTGCTGTTGTTTACCACCCTTGTTCTTGTTTGGATGCACAGCACTTATGCTTAATGCTGGTGCACATGAGAGTGGGCCGTGTGGTAGGCTGTGTGTGTTTGCGTGACTGATCGTTTCAAGCCTTCTCACCTTTTTCCTGGTGGCAGGTGGCGTCAGTCTGGTGTTACAGTGCTGAGAGAGATCAGAGATACATGAGAGGAAGGAGGAGGGAAAGAGAAACATGCAACAAAAAAAAAGATTAGAATCAGTTGTAACATGGCGCATTTTTGTCATACTGTTGGAAAACAAAACTATCATCAAGCAATTATTATATTACAATTGAACTTCACATGACAACTGAGTTTATCTCTAATAAAATGGCAGAAATAATAGATAATACATGACATTTAAAGATCCTATATTATATTCAGGTTGGTGATACTTGACTTTTTACAATATGGGACCTTTAAGAGGTGAAGTTAATACCAGATTCTTAACAACTTTTAACAATAAAGAATCATATTAAATCAATAAAAGATCAGGCGCAGACCACTTCTAATTATATTATTTTCTTCTTCCTTGGTGCTTTTTTTCCCTCCTATTCATAGCAACCATGGAGACCTAGTGATGATAGTGCTGGTGGTGGTGGTGGCAAACAACCAAACAGAGGAGAGCTGCACCGGAGAGCAGCACAAGGGGGTTTGTCTTGGCGCTGATAACTGTTGCAGCTATGGAAAGAGTTAGCCAGTGAATGGTGGGGAGGCAGGCAACACATCGTCCTGCCAGAGCCAGGAGGAGTTCGTCAACATCCCCCCTGCACTGTTTTGCAAGAGGAGGGGTGCAAAAATAACTCTGATCTGAAGTTCCACATGCAGAGCAAGTAGTTCCTGCTTCTTAAACTAGTGACTTCTAGCCAAATTAATAAGATTGCTGGCCTTTTATTAGAAGCCACTAAGTACAATCATTGTCACCCACCATGGATTGGACGGACCGATTGGTAGAGGTATCAGACTCGGTCATATTTATAGGAGAATCTGTAGTTGAAACCAAGGGAACAAACACTTGTATCTACTGGGTTTAGAGTCTGGGATTACATTGCAATCAATATGGGGAGAATCTGATGTCTGGTCATCTTAAAGCAGCAGCAGCAGCAGCAGCGACAGCAGCAGCTTTGTATGTAAGAAAAAAAGTCCTGGAAAAAGTGAGTTTTTGTAGAGTTCTGGCAGATAACTTGTGTGTTCTGGTGACAACACCCCCTTCCTCCAATGTTCCTTTCTCAGCTCATATGCTTCCCATCAAGCAGAATGGTCTGCATGACGTCAGTGTGTGTGTGTGTGTGTGTGTGTAGATGCACGGGGAATGGCAGGGAAACCAGTTCTGCTTTCCAGATGTGAGAAGAAAGGAGGGAAATGGGGAGAACAGAATGGACAAAGGAGAGTGTGACGACAAAAACCGGACTACCATCGACGTAAAGGCTCATCCTGATCGCGGTTTCAGTTCGTCTAGCGATCGGTGGTGTCTGTCAGTGTGGTGGATTCCCTGTCACCTTTACTTATGCTAAACCCTCTGCAGCCAGATGATAACTTACCCAACAGCATTGCCTGACACCATCCTCAAACCACAGTTTCCTCATTTGCTCGCACTGCAAAGGAATCCATTTTCTAAACACTACTATTGTTTTTTTTTTCCTCGACATACCCTTGGCCTTGAATACTCTGGCCTCCACACCTCCTCTTCTAGAACAAACTCCTTTCTCAGAAGCCACAACAGCTTCTTTCTAAGTTCCTCAGTCCCTACCCAAGTGGGCTGAACTGCTGTTGGCTGCCCTGGATGCAGCCCAAACTTTCTGTTGGCCTGTTATTCAACCTGACCCCTCCCTGACCTCTCTGTGGCCTCGGTCCTCCCGCCGTTAAAACTGAAAGACATAAAGACGGGGCTGTGACTTCTGGTCATTAAAGGACATTTGGTGCAATTAAGCCCTTAAGTGTCCCTCCCTTGATTACTTCTCAAGATAGTGTTTGTAGAGTGAAGCTGCATTTTAAAGGCCAGACGTGATCACCTCCCTGCGCCCCCCCCACCTTCTTTTTTTCTATTTTTACAGTGGTCCAGACCGTAAAGTCAGTCAAGAGGTGGCTTTGGCTGCTTCGTAGGGAGGTCATGAAGGGTTAGGGTTAGGTCGTGAACCTTCTGTGACACCTAGAAATGAGCCCTCTGAGGCCAGACTGTGGAATACACTTCCTTATCAATCAGTGTGATTAGGGCTCGTACTACGGAGCAAACCCAACAGTGTGGTTCTTTCTTATTACCTGACTACACGGCTACATGAGCATCTTGACACTGCAGGATGAACGACTTCTCTACTAAAAGCAGAACAATGGTGAAAGTCACAAATTTGCACGATGCAAAAACCTGGCAACTGTCCTTACAATCAGATTCCAAGGCTACAACTACTCCTTATGATTAGAAGAGCAGCCATCAAGATCTTTCCTCTGCACCACCATTTTATGCTCATAAGCTGAACTCTGTGGACCGGAAATCAAATGCCAGAGGGAGGGGGGTGGGGGTGTGGGGGGCAAGTGTAAACAACAAGCTGGCTTCCTCAGGTGACTCGACTGGAGTGACGTATCTTGGTGGTTGGAGCCTTGTTGTCTTAGACTTTACGTTTATATGGCTCCAGGGTCAACTGGTCACTGTTTTACAGGGGTGGAAGCGAGTTCACAGGCAGCACAGGCCCCTCTCGTGCCATCTGGCAGCCATAAAGACAGCCCAGCAAGCCTGACTTTTGCACCATTTAATGGGGCTCTCTCTGGGGGTGAGCCTAGGTGGGAGAGGGTCTAGGACTTCTGTTTTGCTCCTCGCTCCTCACCTTTTACTCAAGGACTTCAGTTTATTTCTTCCTCAGAACAGGATAAGGTCAGATATTGGCCTTTGACATGCTTTTGTTTCACCTTACGGTTTGTTGACTGTTCTTTTCTTTGTGTATACATGGGGAGGGTTTTGCAGCAGGAAGCGCTAACTGTTGGTGCTAAGAGCTGCAACAATTGTCAGCAGGTTGTCAGCGCAACTGACCTAAGCATCTTCACAATGGTAGTAACCTGCCAAATGGCCAGCTCTCCTTCATGACTTATTGATTTCTTGCAGCAGAGTGCACACTGAAGGTTACATGGAGGGTGTTGCTGCAATATTCAACACACATCCAGTTTCTCTTTTACTCTGGGTGACGTCAGCTGACAACAGTGAAGAACTGTTTCATGGGAAAGAAAAAGGAATTCTCTTGCATCTTCTTCTGATCCTCTGACACTTCCCAAGCCTTCCACACTGG
Source organism: Seriola aureovittata (assembly GCF_021018895.1). Classification (NCBI taxonomy): domain Eukaryota; kingdom Metazoa; phylum Chordata; class Actinopteri; order Carangiformes; family Carangidae; genus Seriola; species Seriola aureovittata. Next base: position 22,065,874 of record NC_079372.1, read on the forward strand.
TCTCAGTGGCCTCGCAGACATGTCAGATAAGAGAGTGAGAAAGGAAACATGTTAGCATTCTCAGCGCCACCAGAACTAGACAAGGCAGAAATAACAGCCGGGACAGTGGAAAGGTCACAGATAATTGAAATGGTTCCCCACTCTGACATGTATTCTTAAACTCAAACACAAAACCACTGAGGGAATCTCTGCAGAAGTAGTGCCTCAGGAAAATGCTGTTGGGGTTGCCACATTCAGAGCATTTTAGATTTGTGCATTTTAAAAAAAAAAACGTGTGTGTATGAAATTAGTCTGCAAGCTTCTTAGAGTACATTTTTCCCCTGCAACTGGAATTCAAAAGTACTTCGAGCAGAACAAATTTGACTAGTCAAAATTGATAAGACGCCCGCAGAGGATCTGACTGTAGTTAGCGGCCCGTTAAAGAAGGAGGCCCCCGGTTGGAAAAAGCTTGAGGACAGTGCTTTTGTCCCAATTACACATAATCCCTTTAGTTGCAGAGAAAGTGGGGACCCCCTGCTAGCGAGCTCTGACTACACAGAGTAAACTATGTGGAGAGGAAAACCAAGTGAATTAGGGGGAGGCACCCCCCCCCCCTCCGGAGAAGAGAAAGTCAAGAACTATCATCTGTCTTTTGTCTTTGCGATTCATCTGCCTTTTGAGATGAAAACGTGCCACTTCTCAGCCAAGGCTTGAAATATGTTAAGCGGAGAGACATTAGCCAGACCAATCCTGTTATGAGCATCAGCGCTGGGGAAGTGAGTGGGGCTACAGGAGGGGGGAGGGGGGCACAATCTTCTTAAGTGATTAATCAGCATGTGAAAGTGAGACCCACTGAGGGATTTCTCCATTATAAAATTTCAACTACCCTCATTTTTCTGTTGTTTTTCTTTCCTAGACACATTTTTTCATCAAACCTTAGAAAAAGCAGTTCTCACCCAGCCATGCTTTGAAAATGAAGTGTAAAATGATGTGAATTCTGCATTGTACCACCACAGAGAGATGTCTCGTCTGGATTTGAAACAGGTTTTAAACTCAAATCGGTTGATCAGAACTTTTTTTGCAAGGTGTTTTTCATCTTTTTCACTCAAGAGTGCCTCTTTAAAGGTCCCATATTGCATAAAGATAGATTTCCGTGTCTGTTTTGATTATAAAGCAGGTCTAGGTTATACATTCATTCTGTTAAGTTATCAAAGTGCTCAATCCACAGAGAAATGCACACAGCCTGTATTCAGAAACTCAGCCTTAAAACGAGCAGGACTTTTTTGACGTCATAACAAAGCAGTTTCCGCTCACAGACATGCCCCAAGCTCTGCCTCAGCTGGACCCACCATCAAACCTCGCAGGATTTGATTTCTCTGAGTGTTTTACCCGAAATCTGCTATATTTTTATTCGATCGCTCAGAAAACAATCAGCGACCTGTTGTTGCTAGAGCTCCAGAGAGAAGCCTGAGAGAGGAGATGTAAAACTACATTTAGAAGTTTTTGGTTCTCAAAACCACAAATATATCTTCTTATGGATCAACGCCAGAGAAGTGTAAAATATGGAAACAACACAGCGAGAGCAAAAGATGCATTTCCAAATTTAGCTGACACAGCATTGACATGGCTTTAGTCATTATTAGCATGGGAAGAATGGTTTGTCAACTGACATCATTATGCAAACTGGGGTTTGCTGGAGAAGGCAATTAGCAGGGTTCGGGTGTGAAAAACAAACACATTTGGTGAAGTTTCACCCTTATTACCTCATTAGGTGGTGCAATGAAGAAAACTGCCTTTTTTCGCCCACAGGCCTGTGGCTGTGTGTTAGAGGGAAATCCAGAAAAAAATAATAGAGAGAAGTACAAGTAGGGCATATTGTGCTGGGGGTCAGAGAGGAGAGGATATTTAGTTGTGTGTGTTGTGTTTTAGATGTTAGTAGCCGGTCTGTGTGGGAGCCTGCACTCATGATTAATCATTGGTGCTCACACATGTGTAGGTATCTGCTTGTGTGGGGACTTGGTGGGTGGGGTGGGGTGGGGTTAAAAGAGCCTGATAACACAACCAATACTGACATTTCTGGAGTGAAGGTGCCCAGAGTTGAACGTTTTTTCTTGCCATAGACGACTAATGTGGTATTGATCCACCTGGCCATAATAATAAACTGATAACTCAGCATGTATTCACATTAAAAGATGGAAGGAAGGTAACCTGAGGTGTCATTGCTCTAAACACACCCCCACCTTCTCCATCAACACCTCCAGAGTCGGGGTCCCCCATTGTCCTACACCCCTACAGTTCACCCGACCCCACCCCATACCCCCGACTCCCCCTACTGCCTTGCCTTTTATAGGAAGAGATGGGGCAGCGGGGCCTTTTTTATGAGCTGCTGTTCGCAAAGCAATTACTGTGCTTTAATGAGGCTGTCTGGAATTTCACAGGCCCCCTCCGCCATGTCACTTAAGCCAAGTGCAGGAAAAATATAAAACCTCTACTGAGAGAGGAAGCCGCCTGACTTGAGATGGGAGGATGAAAAGAGAGGGAAGAAAAAAACAACAAAAAAAACCCATCACCTTTCACATGTGTATTTGTGCGCTGATGCAAATAAACTCAAATAAACTCTGAAAGCTCTGCCCATAACAACGTAAAGTATGATATTCTGATTGCTTTATACGAGAAGATCTTAAATATTTTTCATGTTCCGAATACCAAAGTGGTCGCACAGTGGGGCCCCAGACCTGAAGAGGCCCCATAGGTACAAAGTCCATCCCCCTAAAAGACCATTTTGCGACCATTGTGCAATGATTTTATGCTGAACGCCTGAAGATGATGTGACTAACGTTTCTCTTTTCTCTCCTTTTCATGGCTCGGTGGTTCTGTTCCTGCTCCTGTTCTTCATCTACAGGTGAGTGTCACTGTCTGTGGTTTTCATACGTTCTATCTCTTCACTCACAACACGGTGTTAGATGCAGCAGCGGCTGTCCACTTTCACCTTGATAACAAACTGCAAGTCTTTCACACGATGATAGCTTTACACTACAGCTGCAGTAAAACACGCCGTCTGTCCGGGTTCGTCATGTTACATGTGCTGCGTAATTGTGATTTTACAGTGGCAGCAGCAGCAGCAGCAGCATCAGCAGCAGTAGCAGCAGCTAAAGCTCCGCTCACCTAAATGTAACATGCTTTGTAAAGTGAGATTTTGTCTGGTAGTTTTAGGAGGGAGGAGCTGCAATGTGGAGGAGGAAGGGGGAGGAGAAGGGTGCGGTAGTGAAACCCCCAGCGCAGACCGACATGGGTTTAACCAAAATGGCCGCCTACCACAGGCCTCTGTGAGATGGAGCAGGGTGTAACCACATGTTTCTGCTATCTTCCACATAGCAGCAGTGCATGCTGTGACCTACTAACTATTAAGTGTGCACACAACAAGGCTTTGCTTTGTTCAACCCCATATCTCACAGCTTTTTCTTTCACATCTGTGCCCGCTACCATGTCTCAGTGAAGTATCAACCTGCTCCACAGAGCTCCTCAAAGCCACAGAGCTCTGCGGGTTTGCCAACAGTTAAGTAACTACTGTGCAATTTTATGTTTTGTACTCTGGTACCTTTTACCCATTTTAGCTTCCACTGACCATCTCTTTAAAAAAAAAAGTTGAGAGTAAAAGTTTATTTTGACGTTGAAACACGAGTTTGTCCTTTTCATGAGCCTTTTTTTAAAGAGGTTTCACTGTCTGACAGATGGAGTTTGTCCCGCGATTGTTAAAACATCGCAACCGGCTGCGTTGGTGGGAGTGTTGTTGTTGTCATGTACCAGTGAGACAGTGAGATACCTCCAGGCGAAGTCCAGGTGGAGGAATATCCTTGCACGTGTGTGACTGGTCAATGCGGTGACTTGTTGGATGATGTCATGTTGCATTGCCGCAAACGTTAAACCAGGTTCAACTTTTTGCTACACGACATAGCATCACATTTTTTTTCAAATTCAGAAGGCTGAGTACGAATACTATCTGTGGTGGAGGCGGCTTTAGCCACCTCCACCACAGATACCACAGACACTCTGCACTCATGTTGTACAGGCGTCTTTAAGGTTCAAACCCTCGTCCTGCTCCACAAAAGAGGAGGATGTTCTTCTCGCTTCCCCCTCTCAGTACAAACGGCCAGTCATCCACCTCTAGAGAACGCATCAGCTCATCTGTGGGATGCGGGGGAGACCTGGGGAGGGAGGAGGGTGTTGAAGTCAAGGGTCAGGGTGGGTGGGTCTCTGTCTGTACAGCATAGCATGGTCTACATACTACTTTTCAGAATGCAAATAAGCATGATAGCATGGTCACTCGGCGCCGCTGAAGATAGGAGGGGCTGTCCCAGGACAGGGGTGAGAGGTCACGTCCTTCACTGAGTTGACAAGCAGGACCAGAGAGGAAGGGAGATGAGGTGCCGTTGAGAAATAAGACGACCAGCTTTGCACTACTGATGCACTTGCTTGTCGTCTGTGACCATAGCAGCTTACAACTGACACACACAAGAGTCAACAGAGAAAGAAAAGAAAGAGGGAACATACAACATAAAAACCACAGCCGCAGTATTGCAGACCAAGGTTACCTACATGAATATCTGATATTTTCGGGCTGCGCACATGTGGCCAAATTTAGTTCTGCTTTCCTTGTAAATGTGATTATTATTGGAGTACTTAGCCAGCTTTATGATTAATAAGCAGCCTGTAAAAGTTACAACCACAAATATCTAATAAATTGCAGCACAGTAAGGACCTAATGAAACTTCTATTGCACCACAGGCACATTAGTATAAGGACATGTTCACTGAGGTCAGCTTAACCAAAGAATGAAGAGAAAGGCATGATGGATACCATTCAGCCTTGGAGGTCGGTGTGACGTAAATGTTGTCACCTGCAAGAAACCATGCATACAACTTGTGGAAATTTGCACACGTGCAACACCCCCCAGTGCAGTGTAAACAGAACCACGAGCATGTCTGTTGCCAGGGTCTGAATTGGAGAATATCAGCCAACATGGTCCATCTCATTTTGTCTTGAATTCCCTGCAGTGGGCGATCGCCTCTGTCAGTCCACAGCTAAGTAATAAACACACAACCCAATGATGCATGAAGGCAGCCAATCACATATTGACCAGCTGCAGGCGTTCCGGGTGGTGTTATGTTCTGGGGAGCGGTCAACAAAGCTGTTGAAAATGTTGACAAGTTCAAGCCACGATCCAAACCAGAAGCAGCGCTTTGTTTTGACTGCAAAGCCGCCATTCAGCACCACATCAGAGCGCAAAGTAGAAGAAGCAAACACCAACCAAAAGCTGTGCACATCAACATACCTTAGGCCCAGACTGGATATAAAACTTCATATTTATCATGAAGAAATGTGCCTGATTTCACATGAAATTCTGTACAAATCACCGGAGCTTCCATCGGACAGCAGGTGTCTTGGTTTGGCCTCTGATGTGTTCGGTGTTTCCAAGTCACCTCGTCGCTCCAGCACAGACACATCGAAGCAGAAAGAGGCGAAGAGAGATGGAGGAAGGGAGAGGAAAAGAGGAGGGAAACTGTGTCCGTGCACAGCAGACGTGCGTGCGCGCACGTGTGTGTGTGTGGCGGGCGGCACGCCCTTGCAGGTTTCTCTATCACTCAGCTTCCATTAATTTTTAATTGCTTCCTCCGCCTGGCACACAGCTCCACTTTTCACTCAGTGAGCAGAAAGAGGGAAGGACTCCCCAGCAGAGGAGAAGGGAAGGAGACGTGGAGAGGGGGAGGAGGGGAGACAGAGTGAGGAGGAGGAGGAGAGGGGAAATGGTGGAGAAAACTGCTTCTGTGAGCCAGATCTTGCTCCACCAGAACCTCCTTCACTTTCCAGAACATCATTTCACTTTCCCTGCTTCCTCCTGCTCCTTTTCCCTTCCTTCCTTCCTTCCTTCTTTCCTTCCTTCTTTCCTTCTGTCCTTCCTTCTCCCTCCTCCTTCTTTATTCACCATCCCCGAGCCTTTTCTCTCAACTACTGTATCCCAGCCTGCAATCTCCTCCATCACTGTTGGTGAATAAATGAAAAGGAGAGGAAACCCAAAGCCTTTGATGGAAAACAGTGGAGTTTCAGCACACTCAACACTTCCACTGTCTCTCCCTGCATCACCCCCCAACCCACCCCCACCCTTTCAGCCTCTCCCTCCCTTCCTCCCTCTCTAAATTAAACATCAAAGGGAGAGCCCTCCACTAGGTGCTCTCGCTCGCCCGCACCGCCAGCGATGCCATGGCGCTTTTTTTTTTTTTTTCCTTGTTTGAAAGTCGCAGAACGTATTTCACACCCAATCTAACCCTCTTCTGCTACTGCCTACTCCTACTGGAGTGCTCTCTTGAGTTTTCAAGTGTGTGAATGGGGGTGGGTGGGGATCACTGGTGGTGGTGCTGAGCCTTGGAGGTACAAAGACCTGAGGAGAGAGAGATAACACATTGGGGTTCAAGTGAAAGTGTGGACCGATATTTTGCGCCAGCAGTGGAAGGTGTTCAATATCTTCTGAAGCAGCAGAAAGGTTCTTTCACCCAGATGTTAAACATTCTCACACTGGGTTAATTCATTAACTGGGTGAACTGACCCTTTAAAATCCCAACACATTTGGATGCAGCAATATGAGGAGTAGCATAATCAATTTGTGCAGGTTAAGTGATACAACAAGAGCAGCATTGATCTGATTGATAAAATATCTGTTTCACATTCTCCATTAGCAGATGATATTGGAGCTTTAATTAAAGCCCATTTATTGGCCGTGAATATCTGGAGAACACACACCCCTGTTTCTAGTTTGTGGGTTGCACTAATTAAACTAGTGAGAGAGGGAGGAAGAGGAGCTGCGCAGCTCAGAGAGAGGAAGAGAGAGAGAGAGAGAAAGATGGGTATTAGTGCAGAGGGGAGGGAAGGCGGGAGGATGGAACAGCTGCAGTCTGGGCCTCCAGCCTCCTGGCTAGACTGCTAAAAGTTATTATTGAGCTCCTGACCAGACTCCCTCCATCCCTCCATCTATCCATCCCTCCATCCCTAACTGACAGCAGAGAGAGACAGGGACAGAACGAGCAAAGAAGGGACTGAGTTAAACTGACTTGTTACTAGAAGGGAGAAGGGGTTGTTCTCGAACAGCTGTGGGGACGTACTTCTTTTTAAGAACAATAGCCACCTGGTGAGAAAATGATGACTATTAAACGCATCTTTCAGCCCCGAAATATTTGATCTGATGAAGACACAGCAACAGTTTGACTGTTGCACTTATTTCTTCAGAGGTCCGCTCAGTTCCTGGTATTCAAGACCTGATTCTTGATACTGTCTGTGTGTCTGGATCCCTGTTAGATTTAAGTTTGTGGAGGTTTCCCATGAGTCTGTTTCAGATCAGGGCAAAAATGTGGAGCTGTGAAGATTGATTTTTGGGTTTTCAACCTGTAACATGATGGATCTGCTGCTGGGTCTTTAGATTTTGTTGTTCAATCTGCATTCACACCCAGGTCAAATGATACGAGTATTAATCAGCTCCGGCTCTGATTGGCAGTGATGTAAACACACCCCTGTGAACATGCTAATTTTCACTCCTTTTCCGTCTTTCAGAACACAAACACTGTAAATATCAGAAACACTGTGGCTACACTGCACTTGGGGATGAAAGAGTGAGCTGCACCCCCCGAAATAAGTTTAAAAAAAATGACATTACTTTGACAGCTGGCATAATTTCCTGCTTGTGTTCTCACTCCACTTGCTCTCACTTCATGATGATATTTTTAAAGCAAATGGGAAATGTAAGAAAATCCAATGTACTGACATCCTATAGTTGCCACATGTGGCCACAGTGGCTGCTGTTCAACAATCATTACGTATATAGCAGTGTCTGTGATCCAAATGTTGTCCAGAGATTTTTTTTCCAGTTAGAGAGAAAACTAAACTAATGATATTCTAATATTTGTAAATTTAGTTATAACGATTCCCACATTGGAAGATGCTAAAAACTGCAGCAAAATATCCACCTACAGGTTCAGTCTCAAAATAAAAGAGTCAGTTTTAGCATTCAGAGAGTTACTAGAGGAGAGGTGGAGTGGAGAGGATAAAAGAAAGACGAGGGGAGGGAGGAGGAGGAGGAGGAGGAGAGAGACTGCTGGCTCGTTGCCATGCCCTCTCAGTGTGACCTTCCTCGTAAATAGCTCATACGACTCCCCCCATACCCCTCTCATTCCGATGGGAGGAAGATAGAGAAAGCTGAGATGGATTTAAGCACCGCAACAAGCCCCCGTTTTATTTCTCCCAGTGTCCCTTTTTATAACAAGAAAGCCAGGTGTAGCAGACGCACGGACACGCTGACCCCCTCAATCATCCGTTGCTGATGTGGAAGATGAAAAGCTACAGAAGAAGAAACCACATTAGGCGAAACTCAATGTAAAGTTGGATTTTATCACAGAGGACAGTGCACACGGTGAACTATTGCTCAAGCCACTTCCCAGCTCTGATTAAAATATATGACATTTCTAAGGTCACAAGACCGAGGACATCTTCCAGAGCTCATTTGACTGTTAAATAGAGCAGTGTTGCAATTAACTATTCCATAAATTAGTTTGCCAAATTAAATTGGCAGAGTGTGACATCGAGTCTCTGGAGACGGGTCGAATCCCTCCACTTTACTCCACGCTGCAAAACAGATGTAGGTTTGTGTAAGTTGACACAAAAAAAAAAAACTGGACTCAAATCAAGGGTTTACACAATAAATTTATTGCCACTGTTAATATAGGCACTGCTGGCATGATACCACACCAGTGTAAGAGCGGTGTGGTTTACTACAGGAACCGGAGCCAAGTCAGTCAGAGCTGTTTCTGCAGTGAGAACGCGGTGGATGGCGGTGGCGATGAAAATGAGCAAATGATCTGTAGGTTTTCTGTATTTTCCGTCCTCCGTCCCTCTGCTGCCTCCGTGTCACCGGGACGCAGTCACTGTCGGCCGAGGCAGATGGCACGTGGATCGTGAAAGGGCAGCGCCCACCAATCCTCAGCCACCAACCCGGCAGCACCCACCTGGGTGCCACCTGTTCCACTTGTCTGTTTGACCCTCATGCCAGCCACGCACGCATGTGTGCGCGCGCGCACACACACACACACACACACACACACACACACACACACACACACACACACACCATGGACCACATGACTAAAAACTGAGGAGAAAGAAGTAGCTTTTACACTTGTTTTTATTTTTGCGCTCCACCAACACCGCTGCGCCTACTCTTCTCTCAGTCTGTTGTTTCAGTTGAAAAGTTGAAAGTTAGAGACAAAAATATAAATAAACTCATGTTTTTTCAAATATGCATGGAGGTTTCTTCCTGTTAAAGGAAGTTTTTCCTATCCACTGTCACCAAGTGCTGCTCATGGTGGCAACTGTCGTTTTTCTCTCTATAATCTTGTCAGGTCTTGCCCTGACTCTTTAAAGCGCTTTGAGATAATGTGTGTTCATACAAATAAAATTTAATTCATGCGTGGTGAAGGTTAACTCCCACATTACAGCCTTTACCACTGTCTGGATCAGCCTCTGTGTATGTCCAGTGGATGCTGCAGCTGTCTTCCTCGCACGCCCCACACATGCTCTGAGCTGCTGTGGGAAACTTAAAGGTCCCATATTGTATAAAGTGAGATTTTAAAGCAGGCTCTATATTAATACTGTTTTAACCACCAAAATCATTCCCTGGCATTAACAAATTGGTTCATTTAAAAAAAAAAAAAAAAAGCCTATCATTGTTGTGCACAGTTTTAATGTATCTAACCGTCAGAACTGAGGCTCAGACTCACTGAAAGCCACCAAAACCTTGTGGTGGATGTTCCGGTAAGAAGCTTGTTTACACCCTGAAGTTGACTGAGGCTATTCTCGTATCATCATGATGATTATCTCACCATGATGATTATCATACATAGTCTTTATTAATATCAATCTTTTCTTCAGTCGTCTGTAGTAACGCATATTAGAAATACCATTCATGGCATTGCAGGACATTACATGACTTCCCTCTCAAGTGCTTTTCCCAGTTTGATTTTTACAGCGGTGGTGTGGATTACCTCAGTGTGGGCCTTGAATAAGACTGCTTGTTCCAAAACAGATGTGGTGTGTTGCGCGGCACTCTAGCAGAGAGAATGAGCTCATTGTTTACAGTTGAACCTGGTGCTAATCTTTTCTGAAACGCTAACAGCTGCCTAACTGCACCCCCAGCCAGCCTGATATTGCCCCCCCTGGCCTCTATGTGTGCATGTGTGTGTGTGTTGGCCCTGGCAGACTCCAAAAGACCAACTAGGCGCCTGATGATTGCCACCCCCCCACTCAGAGCACCATCAACCCTATCCCAGTGCACTCCCCAAATCTAATCTACGCAATGAAATCGATCGGCGTCACTGCTCGCTGCAGCCAATGCAGACTCGCCAGTGTTGGGTTGCCTACTTAAGCCCCCCCACCCCACCTCAACAGCGCCTAGGAGGGATTGGGTCAGATCACATTGGGGGACTTCAGCCCCCACGCACAGACACACACACACACACACACACACACACACACATACTTTTACATCCAACTATGGTTACACAAACCTAGGCTGAGTGCGTGTGGTCATATGGTGGTTGCGAGTGAAGCGACAAATATGGAGCAGTGTTGCAGTGTGATGGCAGTGGTCGATAGGCTTCTTACACAACCTTTTTGATACCATCACACACAATCACTCACACACTCACACACACACACACACACACACACACACACACACACACACACACACACACTTCTTTATCACTGGAACACAGTCCTACACACTGTGTTGGAAGTCATTTTTCATGACTAATCCAGTTAAATAACTAAGAGCTGTTGGCTTTGCAGGGGAGTGAACATAAAACTAGACGACTGGAGTGATGAAGCCAGTTGAGGGATGATAGTTGTACTCCCCCCTAATTGACTTAAGTGCCCTCATTAGTCTTGGGCCATTAGCACCTCAGCTTCGTTCTAACTCACCACGTCTAATTGCAGTCCGTGGCGCTTATCTGCAGTTGTGAGCACGACGGCCTGTTACAGCTTCCTGCTCCAACACCGGTAAACTTTGGCCTTGTATTAATGTATTCTCTGTGAAATTCAAAGCGGTGCGTGGTTTCACCTCGATGGCAGTGACGAGACGTGCAAGTTTCCCTTCCTTTAAATGTATTTTTTATGGGCTGTAGAGGGAGAGGCTGGGCCCTTGTTTGTGGCGAGCAGTGGAGTTAAAGACAGTTTGATGTTAATTTCCCTGCACTTAAGCCCACAGGCGGCTTCCTGCCTGCTTCAGCACTTGATGCATTTTTTATTTTTCTTGTGCCTTTCTTCCCCCTACCCCTTTCTCCTGTCCTTCTTATATGTTCTGCCTCTGTGTTTTTTTTGTCTTCCTACTTTCTCCTCTCTGGTGCAGAACTGTAATCTCCCTCCCTCATGATTGGACAAAATAAAGGAAATAGGGAAGTGGAGGAAATGGCCATTTCCTCTTGTTGCTACCACACTGGCTTCATACATCCTATTCCCTTTTCCCCTCTCTCCTTACTCTGTTTTGTTTAGTGTGTATATGAAAGGCTTATCTTCACATGTTGTCTTGGGGGAGATAAAATGATGAGACTGTAGAATGAAGAGAAAAAAGAGCATTTGGGACAGAGCACGAGAAAGGAAAGAGGGAGACCTCTCAGGGAAGTAGAGCCAGTGGAAAATCTCCAGGCCTGCCAGTTCCAACTGGTACATTCTTGACTGTGGACACAACACTTTTATTTCTCCAGCCCTGTAAGAGAAAGACTCTCCAACTTAAGCTCTTTCCCCTCTGTTCACAACCTTCTGAGGTGTCCCAGTGGGCAGATAAGCCCCCAAAAGTTTTTGGCATCATTGCTGCAACCTCCAGAACTCATTGTCAAAGTGGACAAAAGAGGTCAGGAACAGTTAACTGTTTGTTCCCTCACTGGGTGGAACCTAAGGTACCTAAGGTCATGACCTTTGGGAAGTGACAGAAAGAATGAAATCGTGGGTATAAATGGAGGGAGCTCTGAGTAGAGTTGCTGCCCCTTCTGTGTCGAAAGGAACCAGTTGAAGTGGTTAGGGCATCTGGTTGGGATGTCTCCTGGGCGCCCTCCAATGGAGGTCTTCCAGGCACACCCAACTGGAAGGAGGCCTCGAGGTAGACCCAGAACACGCTGGAGAAATTATATATTTCATCTGGCCAGGGAACGCCTTGGGATCCCCCAGGAGGAGCTGGAAAATGTTGCTGGGGAGAGGGATGTCTGAACTACTTTGCTTGAACCGCTGTCACTGCAACCCGACCTCGGATATGCGGATGAAAATGGATGGATGGACTTTACAGGGTCAGGCCTTGACCCTTACAATATTATAGAGAAAAACCCAACAGTTCCCACTGTGAACCAGAGGTGACTGGTTGGGATGAGAGGAGCTAAATGGTGGAGAGGGAATATAGAAAATACGATTGTAGCTTTATGCTAGCGGTTTCTGCAATCATCAGAATTTTCTGTTGATCAACAAATTAAATGATTAATCATTTAAGCTCTACTGTGTTTATTAAAAAGGAAATCTGGCTCAGCCGTTCCCAAATGTGCGTTGACACATTTTTTTTGTTTTTAAATCCATCAGTTCTTCAAGTGGACCATCCTTTATGAAGTCAGCCATGCTGTGAACATTAGCATTAGCATTTGTACCCGCAGCAAAAAGCCAGCCAAGTCCCCAGCACTGATAAAGCCTCATTTGCCCCAAAAAACAATGAGCTCACTGAGGGAAGAACGCACACAAACACACATGCAACCGATACCAAAAGTTGTGTAGCATTGTGCTAAACTGATAAAATGGAGATTACAGCCGGGGCAGTTTTATCTGGAGTTTCTCAGCATTGAAACGACGGCCCGCAAATTCAATCTGTGATTGAGAGGAATTAGTTTTTTTCTTCTGAGGGAGCAGATGAAAGTAACTGTGTGTTCCACAGCGCAGTAACAAAACAGACCGTGATAAGTCTGTCTGGAAACCTTGTCTCCTCGGCCTCAGACATAACAGATGAGTGCGATTTGAGATTGGAGGGGGGTTGAGTGGGGGGAGAAGGAAGAGGAGGAGGTGGTGGGGGTGTTACATAGTTTACCAAATGCAATTATGTAACTGTGTCATGGTTGCAGAGGATGGGGAAATGAGGAGGGTGGGAGGCGTCTGGACAAGAGAAAAGACCTTGTACTTAACAGGAAGAAAAGCCTCAGATCATTGAGGAATCTGGTAAAACGTCCTCTTAGTAAGTCCAGATGTGATGTTTCTTAAGATGAAATATATAGATAAAGAACGCAAAGGCTAAAAACATACATAAAAAACAATAATATTTTCAAGTTTTGGCTCCTATTTTTTGTGTTTATAGGTTTCATAGCACATAATAGTATCAGCAGGGTCTCTGTCATGGTGCAGGGTTTTAAATTGACAGGGACAGACAGGACAAAACACTTGAGTGATTGAGGTTAAAGGATGTGTAAAGAGAGAGAGAGCGAGAGAGAGAGAGAGAGAGAGAGCGAGAGAGAGAGAGAGAGACAGTAACAGACAGTTGACAGAGTCCAGAGACAGCTGATAGAGAGTCTGTGACGTCTTCTGCCACAGTCTGACTCTCTGGCTCTTGTCTGTGTGTCACGTACACTTTTCCCATAGCTACCACCGGTGCTCGCCCTCCCTCCCTTTCCCTCTCTCTTCTCTCTCTCTCTCTCTCTCTCTCTCAGCCTAGATATCCCAGAGGGCCGTGGGGGTTTGCTCAGGGCAGCGGGGCTGATTGTCCAGAGAAACAGACGGCTGGTCGATTGGCCTGGTGCTGGCCAGTGTCAGCTGACAGTGACCGTGTGTGTATGTGTGTGTGTGTATGTAATGTATGCCCTCCCTAATGAATGTGTGCATTTCAGATAAAGAAAAATCACATTATTTATGAGACCTGGCATTCAGAATGTAGGTTGCCAGAGCTTTCCCAATGGCGGGAGAGTTGCAGCAAATCCATCCATGGTTCAGATTTTAGTTAATGGTCTTATTTTTTTGATGTGTTTATGATGCGTATCTCTATCAGCTTCAGGACACACTGCCTAGTGACCATCAGCTACTTATTCTGTTGGTTGGTTATTTGGAAATCAATTTGTCAATGCTAAAAATTTCAAAAACATCCTGCACAGACATCGCCTTTGTTTCTTCGTTTTTGTTTTCAAAGGTTACATGTTTTCCACTTTTCCACTGTTTCATTTAAAGTGTTGATCCATAAGAAGATATATTGGTGGTTTTAAGAACCAAAACCATCTCAATGTATTTTTACATCTCCTCTCTCAGCCTTCTCTCTGGCAGGTCAGTCAGCCAATCAGAAGAGAGGCTCTGACCCTCTCTTCTGATTGGCTGACTGTTTCCTCAGTGATTGAATAAAAATATAGCAGATTAACACTCAAATAAACCACATCCTGCAAGGTTGGATGGGGGGTCTGAATGGGCGGGGCTTGGGGCATGGCTGAGGGCGAAGACTGCTTTGTTGTGACATCACAAAGTTACAGAAATCCTGGCGGCTCGATTTAAGGCTTCGTTTCTGAATACAGGCTGTGTGCATTTCTCTGTGGACTGAGGCTTTGATACTTTCACAGTATTAATATAGAACCTAGACCTGCTTCATAATCAAAAAAGAGACATGGAAATCTCACTTTATTGAATATGGGACCTTTAAATTCACTTCAATTGCGCATTGATGAAAATACCGTCTTAAAGTTGGTTTGGGAAACCAAGCCTGCAATCATTTGATGGTTACAGTGGCATCACTGCATGTGCGTCCCCACTTTGCAGTGAGAGAGAAAAGAAGGTCGAGCTGTGCAAGTTGCTTCTTTTGCTGCTGTTTTCCACCGATTCAGACGCTCTCTGATATGTGTGGGTTTCATTGAACAATTTGCGTCTTAGGAAATGGCTTGGAAGTCAGCCTTCCCCCTGCTTCTCTGGCCAGGAAACGCCAAACGTCTGAGATTCGTCATTTGTTCCATCTGGCAGACCCAGTGGAGGGTTTGGAGGGGCCGAGGGTGCTTACATAACTAAAACAAATATCCAACATTTTAGGGGATTACATCATAAGAATGGGATCAAATTGGTAGGTTTAGTTGTGTTTATGTGCTGGGAAGGTGCATCGCTGCACACTGTTGTCAGAGCAAAAGATTTGTGTAAAATCACTGTGTGGCAGCTGATATGAATAATTTGATGATCAAATTACATTATATGTGTTGAGCACATCATGTCATGTCTCACCAGGTGATGTTGTCATGAGTAACAGTCTTACAGGGCTCTTCTAAAGATGTATTGTCTGGCATATTATTCCATTTGCCAGTTTTGGAAACATTATTATAGGGTTTCTGGATTATTATTCTTGCAGATTGAAATGCTTATTGCCTTTAGCAGGCGACTTGCCGAATGACGTCTATGTTCAAAACTTTGTTCTAGCCCCCCCACCCTCCTCGTCCTGCTGGAACCGCTCTAAAATAAGGCGTGAGTGCCTCACGAAGAGAGAGAGGGGAGGAAAGAAAAAAGGCTTTCGCACACACCGACTGAATGATGGATTTTATTTGGTCTCTGTTTGCTGAGCCCGAGCTTGGCTGTGTTGGTCTGTTATGTCGGTTTCTATGGTGAAAAACACAGGCCATGCCAGACTCCAAGTAGTACAAGAAATAAAAAAATAAAAAAGCATGTGCAAGGACAGGGAGAGGGGCGGCGGCGGGGTAACGAGGGAAACTTGATTCCAAGAATTCGGAGGGTGTGGAATCACAGAGAGCAAGACACAACAGACAGAAAGTATATGTGCTGCAGAGCAAAAAAAAAAAAAGGAGCAAAGGCAGAGCAGCAACAGCCTCTTTCGACACTCAGTGAAAAAACTGAGTCAAATAGAAATAAACTGGCAGCTCAGAAAAGTCCCGTCTCTGAAGTTGCACCTTTCTAAAACAAAGAAACAAGAGGGTTTGACAAACTCGACTCTCTAAAGGCTCATACAAAATCAAGCTGCAGAGCAAAGTTTGAGAGCTCGTAGGCATTTACATGAGCCACTGCACTCAAGACTCAATAGTGCATTATGCAAAATTGAAATTATTCACTTAATGGAGAGGGTGAATCAGATGAATTCCATTTCAGTTCTTTTGGCTCATTATAGGTCCTTCTAAAGTGTGCAAATAACATGAGTGCACGATGAGCTGCTCTTAGCATAATAGAGGAAGGTTAGGTAAAGCAGGACACAGCTCACCGGATGTTGAAAGTACACAGCTTGTGTACTGGTCAACAACAACAACAAAAACACCTTAACTCAAGGTCTCTTTACTATTTTGTTCAGGTGCTTTAATATACATTTCACAGTCTTACTAAACACATGGGGTGTGCTTGGTTGATTTGTCTGTAAAAATCACCAAATTAAGCAATTAGGGGTGATTTTTAGATTTACAGCTAAGGCTTATTTTCAGGATAAAATAACTATAAAATGAACAACATTTCATAGACCAGCACAGTTCACAACCTTTTCTCATAGCACACTTGAAAATATTGGCGGCCCACATCCGACCCCATAACAATACAGAGGCCAAATATGGGCTGAGACATATTTTGGAAAAAAAACCCAAAACATCTATGTTCCTCAAAGAGTGTTTGTGTGTTTGTATCCGTACCAAAATTCAGGTTTTACACTTGCATCAGAAAGATACCTGTCCCTGGCCACAGCCGTTCAGTGTAGCATCAACCTGTCACATTGGTAAAACCATTGACGCTAACACATGCAGCATCACACAGACACTGTGCTGTAATTGCTTCGCTCTCCTGCCTGAAGTCCATTCAGAGACAGAGCGAGCTTCAGTTCAGTTAACAGTGCTAATCCCACATTTCAGCATGAACAGAGCTGTTGCTTATTCATGCCGCTTCCTCTCCATGAATGAAAGATGAGGTGCATTAGCGCATGCTGACATGTGATTGATAGTGCGTGTGTGTGCAGTGTGTGTGTGTGTGTGTGTGTGAATGAGAGATGAGGTATGTTAGCAGTGTCAAAGTCGGATTGATGGGGTTCATTTTATTTAACAGATTGAAGTGAGTGAAAGGTCAGCTGTGAGTGCAAGGCTGCTGCTACTACTCTGCCATTTCCTTGATTGGTGTGTGTGTGTGTGTGTGTGTGTGTGTGTCTGCAGGTGTTCAAAAATGTTTAGACTAAATCAAGACGCTCTTTTTTTTTTTGTCAGTCTGCTGTACACGCAGCTGCATTGAGTCTCTTTGTTCATCATTTCACATCTGTGTGTGTGTCTGTGTCTGTGTGTGTGTCTCATGCCCGTACCTGCTCGTCTGTTATCAGTCCATCTATCTGCAGCTTAGCTCATGGTATGCAGCTCACCTGCAGTAACAGAACTCCCACACACAAACTGTGCCAGCACACACATGTTTTTGTGTGTGTGTGTGTGTGTGTTGGCTCAGACACAGTTACTGAGTCCAGAAGTAAGGTAGTCAGCACATATTGGCACACAGTGCTACAGAAATGCACGTTGGCTCACACACACGCACGCACACACACGCACGCACGCACACATGCACACACACATATACACACACACACACACACACACACACACACACATTCACACTTCTCATGCCTAGTATTGCCTTTCTACAAACAGGCGAGGTGAGGTGAGTCACTCGCAGTCTCTTTGCCCTTCCACTCATGCTGTTAGTGTGTGTGTGTGCAGTCAGCACTCTCCCACGCACGCACACACGCATTCACACACACACACACACACTTTCACACGCACACATTAACACACCAAAAATTGAGCCAAATCCATGGGCAAACAGATGTCACTCTGACCGAAAAAACAACAACAGTGTACAGCTTGTCTCTGGCAGGTCGTGGTGATCCCTGCTCTCCGCTGTGGGCACCCTCTGTGTATGTGTGTTTATATGTGTGTGCGCACACCCGCACACGCGCATGTATGTGTGTGTCAGGTGACTCAGGTCACATAGGATCAGTCACACCGGGGTCTGCTTTGACTCTGTATCAACAGTTTAGTCTACACTTCTCTACAAAAGCCATGGGTTTACCAGTTGCCACGGTGACGGCTCTGGTTCTCCTGTGTGATTGGCTACCTCCATCGTTCACTGCCGGTGAGCTAGAAGTGTTTACTACATCCACGGATGAATGCCTTGACCCCAGTGACACAGCAGACCTCGACTGACTTTGCTTTACACTGATATTGATGTTTTTTTATTCTGTTTATTCTACCACACACAGTATATTCATATACTTTTCTCTGGCGTTGTTGTGAGAGTAAAACCCTCTAAGAAGTAGTAATACATTGTTTTTCATTCTTCATCATAATAAAATTAAATGACTGATATGCAGAAAATAAATTAACATAAATTTCGAGAGCCTGATTGATGCCTTTGTTATAGTCATTTATCAAGCACAAATGCCAAATATGCACTAGTTCCAGAAATGATCTTTTTTGTATGCACTTCTTGTATGAAGTGTTGACCCACATGAAGATATATTTGTGGTTTTAAGAATCAAAAAACCATCTAAATGTAGTTTTTACATCTCCTCTCTAAGGCTTATCTCTGAAGCTCTAGTAACAACACGTCGGTGAGCCAATCAGAAGAGATGTTCTGAGCCTCTTCTGTGATTGGCTGACTTTTTTCTGAGTGATCTAATAAAAATATAGCAAATTTCAGGTAAACACTCAGAGAAACCAAATCCTGCAAGGTTGGCTGGTGGGTCCAGGTGGGCGGGGCTTGGGGTATGGCTGATGGCAGTGACTGTTTTGTTGTGACAGTATTAATATAGAACCTAGACCTGCTTTATAATCAAAGAAGACATGGAAATCTCACTTTATACAATATGGGACCTTTAAGCTGTTAGACGTATAGTCAGGCAGTAAACCGGTCGGTGAGATGGTCAGTCATGTGGCGTTTCCAGGCCTGAGACACTCCAGGGGACTTTTCTCAAACTAATCGACTGTAACTTCAGAGCTGTCTGCTGGTCACAAGGGCATGGCTGCTGGCCCAGGTGTGTGTCTGTGTGTGTGAGTGAAGCTGTATCCGAGGAAGGCACGGCAGTTAACACATCCCAACACATCCCACTAAACAAACCTTGATTGATGAGACAGCAGCCGATCTGCCGTTCCAGCCCCCTTAGACAGAAGCTGGAGGCAGGCCCAGTGTAGACACACACACACATACACACACAGAGGGTTTTCCACTTTGCTGTGGCAACAACAAGAGCTGAAGAACATACATCAAGTTGTTTCCAGGTTCATCAGCCTCCAAACTGGCTTTTATTTAACTTTCATCAGCTGCTGATGAAGCCTCAAGAAAAACAGGGTTCATTTTGCTCTGTAAATGGCGGTCGCCTCAACAGCTATGGTCTTATTTGGTTCTCTGTTTGAGAACCCTGCGCCACTGCACAGTATAAAAGTTCTGCCATAAGAAACGAACTGAGAGTGTCCGACACCACGTCGCTCCCCTCATTGCTGGTTCGTTTCAGAATATGTTAGCAGTGTAGCCAGCTCCCCTCAGGCTCACACTTACTATAAAACCAATCCTTTTTAATTAAGACATATTCTAGTGAGGAAAGAACTGCTACCCCCACATCCAAACACACACACACGCACACACACACACACACACACACACACACATACACACACACACATATAACCGCAACATCCTGTCATTTGTTTTTCTTCCCTTTTCTTTTCCCTTCCCGTCGTGTTTCTTTTTTATTCCTCCTCTAGAAGCTTCTCTTGTTCCTTCACAGCGCCTGTTCTTGTTTTGCTGGAGGTGTTTGTGCATGTGTAGCCAGAGCAAGAACTAAAAACCAAGATGGCAGCAAGACTGACCTGGAGAGTTTGACCTGAAGCTGCTCTTTCAATGACCCCACATTTTAGTGGCCACTCGGTCTCCCTGTGAGCCACATGGTTTTTAGTAAATTTACCTTTGTTTTTTACGGCGTCTTCGCTTTGCTTGTCTCTGTTGTGTCTCTGCCCACCCCCCACCACTGAGCCGTCAGGGCCAGAATGCGGCGGAACAACAAACCCAAATAGTGGCTATAAACTTCAGACTTGTTTATGGCAAGGGTCTGCTTGCTCACCTCTTAGTGAACCCCTGCAACAGACACCACTGTCCCCTCTAATCGGGCAACGCGACCCCAACTTCACCCTGCCCAACCAGCCCTTTGGACGACTTCAATGGGACTGCAGTCCTTTTTACTCTCACACAACTGCAGTCTACAGCAGTATCATTCAACACTTCCTCCATTCCCCAGTTTACCACTCCATTTATCTGATTTAATCAGCCTATTGTCCATATGGTTTGACCCATTTTAAACAGAGATCCCACTGTATTGCCGTTAAGAAGACCCCTCATTAGCCGCCTTTGCTTGTTTACACAATGATGCCACTGCCATGTGTGATATTTAAATAGCATGCTGCCGTTCAGGAATCAGAGGCTTGATGTGTAGCACAACATAAAGGTGGAACAACAACGCCCCTCCCGTTCTGCTTTGTACCTTTTATACAGAACAGTGATTCGGAATAAAGGTGCAACGTTCCTGCTTTGAACAGGTTGTGTAAAAGGGTCCAAAGTAAGTTAGTATTTGATGATTTTTGCGCCGATTTTTGTGTGTGAGTTGCCTATATTGGCAAACTGATAAATCCAACCTTGTCAGTATATTATTAACTCTCAAGGTACGCCCAGGCAAGGCCACAAGACACAGCTTTATGCCACATTGTCGGCTGAATAAATGTTTTCCCAGCTGAATTGTGGGGCCTCATAATGCTGAAGATCTTGGTGTGTTTGGATGGGTGACAGTCCATATTTGAGGATAAAAAAGTTTGACTCAGATCACAGGTGAGCTGGGATGATGACTGGCATTGAGTGGTATCATCCGGTGCTGTGAAATCTCTGCCAAGATGGTGGTGGTTGGCTCTGGGGAGGCTGGCACATCGATTGCGTGTGTGCGTGGTTTATGGGTGGAAGTGGGCGCTCAGTCTGGCAGCAGCTTTTGCGTTTTTAGAAACAAGCTGGTTTTGTGGAATATTTTGGAAAAGAAAAATTGCTGGTGCCAAAGCCTTACACTTTGAACGTTCAATTTGCGGAAAGCCTTGGTTATGCGTTGTTAAGTTCCAGCAGTGGAACATGGCTACTAGTTCACCTTAATCTGCCCCACATTTCATTACCCACCACAACAATAAAGAAGGGCTGAAGGAGCAGTTGTCTGAACATTCTGACCAAACCAGATCTCCAGTTTATTACTGTCTCCCCTCGCTCCCTCATCTCATTTAATTATGCTGATTCATGAGGTCTGACCTCAGCTGTGACCCACGGTTTTAATATCGCTTCCCTATGCCATTGATTGGAGGGAGTTTAGGGTGTCTGTGGTTCCTTAAGAGCCAAACAAAATCATCTGACCATCATTCTGTCTTTTTCCCCCATAGCTCTGCGTGGAAATATGCGGTAATTGTCTCAGCTCCTCTTACTTACTTAAAGTGCGTCTGTTTGGGTTGGTGCGAGGTTATAGCTGTTGAGATTTTAATCTGCTCACCGAGCCATCTGCTGCTGTCGTTGGGGCAGCATATCTCGGGGATTAAATCAGAGGTTTGTGCTGCACGTGAGATGCTCCTCATGCACGCCGCCACACTGTGAGATACCCTCCATGACACACGCACTTATCCAGCCACAACAAAAACAAATGACACGTTCTGTCGAGCAGATACTGCCAATGCATACACATGAATGAACGCACACATGTTCAGCAATGCAAGAGCGGCGAATGTGGGCCACTGCCACTTTCCCTGCAGCTCAGATTGCCAAACGACTCTCCGCCGCCTGCAGCTAAAGGCCCTGATTACCATTTTATTACGGCATGTCATTATTTTGATGCTATCAATGGAAATGAATTGGCCGACAATTGATTTACAATAACTGTCCCCTCCACTATGCGGGCCCTCAGGGAGCCTCTGGTGCTCATTGATTCATTCCTCCTGTACTCTCTGTCTGACTGGCTCTAACGAGGCTTTCACCTATCATTGGCTACCTTACTTCAACATGACACAGATTGGATTCACTGCTAGATTTCAGTAGAGTCATGGTTGGCCTTTCTCAGGAAAGATCCACTAGACCTTTCTAGCTGGAACTGCGAAATTGCATTTCTCTGTGGACTGAGCTCTGATACTTTCCCACTATTAATAAAGAACTCAGACCTGTTTTATAATCAAAACAGACATGGAAATCTCACTTTATACAATATGGGGCCTTCGAATGCAAATTTTTAGATTGACTTTTTTTTCTATTTAGTGTGTTACTATTTTAACTTGTATAAACCCAATCAGCAGTGATGTGGCTGAGTTGGCATGTTTCTATGTGTTCGTGTGGCTGCTGGTGAAATTGTTCAACACACTTATTGGAGGGAGAAGAAGAAGAAAAAAAAAACTCCCAGCTGGCCACAGGGCATGCAGAACATCATTAGTGCCAAGTGTCTGAAAGCTGTCGAAAACATTCCCATCACAGCACAACTGGAGTGCTCACTAACAACCCAGACCATTATGCCTCCTCTGCTCGAGTAAGCCAGCAGCAGACTGAGCCCTGCAGACATTGAGATGTGTCTTAGGTGCATGCAGCACATGTGCAGTGGCAACCATTTTCTCTTACCTTAGTCGAGTGTGTCATGACTCTCAATGGAGAGTCTCTCGCCTCGGAAAAAAAATGCATGTGACAGTTTGGGGACTTCGCTTGTTTTTTTTCGCTTAAAACACCTTCACAGATGTAGCGGTGGACGGAGCACCTCGCGCTCTCTGCCCTGTCCCCTGTGGGATATTTTTGAAGTGTTAGTCTGCAGTTTAATGACTTGTAATAGCCACCTACTCCTGCTGAAGCATTACAGGAACATGGCTGCCTGGTGTCTCTTTCTTAAAGGTCTCCAAGCAACACTTAGCTGTAGCAGAACGCGACCTGATATCTCTTGCTGAAACACTTCTCCCCTGGGATTGCTAACTTCCTGTCTGACAGGCTTCCATTTACATACTTGTTTGTTTTGGGTAAGTTCAGCCTCTCTATCTTTTTTCAGTGGTCTGGAAGTGAGATGTAAAATGCTGTTAAAACATCACATGCTCAGATGCAGTATTAGCAACTGAAAGTGGACCAGCAGTGGTAAAAACAAAATACATGAACCCTCTCATCTCCATACCATTAGACTGTCTGAGTGAAGGGAAAGCAATCACCGGCCACGCTCAGGTGTATTCACTTGACAGATACTCTAATTGCAAGAGCTTTTAACTGATGCAAATGCTGCTAATGCTAATCCTGATGCCACTCACGTCTGCTCTGATGATACAACAGTATTTACTGTGTTATAGCTGCTTGTCACAGGCAGGTCAGCAGGCTGGCAGTGGCTGCTCTGACAGCTGCTTGACTGCGTAGTGCTCTGAATGTGAAGGGAACCGGAAGGGGCTGTCTGTAGCACCGCTGCCACTCTTAAGCAGGGGTCTGCATACTGAACCTGCAGTACTTTTCACAGGGTTTTGTGCTTGTTTCTCACAGTCCCAGAGTCCTTAAGCTGCTATTTTGAAAACTTTCACTGAGGAGCAGCCTCGTCTGGACACTCTGCCATAAAAGCCCAGATCAGTGGAGTGAGTTCTCCCATCTCCACACAGGATCTCTGGAGCTCACACATTATGACCACCGGGTTCTTGGGCACCTCTCTTACCAAGACCCTTCTCCCCAGATTGCTCCGTTTGCAAGAGTCCTGGTTGTTCAAGACTTCTTCCAATTAAGATTTATGGAGGCGACTGTGTTCTTTGGAACCTGCAATCGATTGCATTTGGGTGGACTTGAATCAAGATGGAGAAACATCTCAAAGATGATCAAGAGAAATAGACAGCACCTGATTTTCTTTTCCACCCCCACCCCCCCCCCACACACACACACACACTTGTTTTTCTCTGTCTCTCCACATAATAACACTTGAAGACCACAGCTTGCATCAAAGCAGCCAGCATGTGTAAGAGCTTGTTTCTCCATCTTAGATGATGGGCTCAGCATGGTGCTTGTATTGACCCGCCATGTCTGCAAATGCATTAGTGCTTGGCCCACTTACTGCCCTACTACAACAAACATGGCCATCAGGAGACACAGCCACTGTTTTGTGCAGCATACAGGGAGCTTCTGACTGCTTATGAAGACCCAGTGTGTTCAGTGGTTTGTCTTAAAAAGCAGCAGGCAGGCCCAGGCGGCAGGGCCTGGTGAGGAGAGTGACAGTGGCTAGTCATGGTGTTTGAATCAGCCTGACCTAATCCCATCCCACAGACAGGAAGGAAAAGGAGTGTAGCCTCTGGCCGTGTGAGCTGTGATCTCTCAAAGACTAGTTGTTTTGAGTATAGCGAGGGGTTGGTCACCAGACCAGCAGTAGGAGGAATTGCTGAGAAACAACATGGCTGAAGGGGAGCTTGTAATCTTTACAAGCTTTACTTTCTACAACTGATCTTATCACTTCTGATATTTTTGGATAGAAGCTACTTATGCACAGACAAAATCTTACAAACTCAGCTGTCACCACTGGATTCAAGTGGAGAGAACAACCACTGAGAATTGATTTAGAATGACCGTTCCTCAAACGTACTCAGGAAGTTTTTCCAGTGTGAACACCAAAAGCGAAGACCAACGAACTAATCCTAGAAACAATCACTCTTGCAGCGTCTGTTACAAACACTTACACCCGGTGGTTTGCCATGAGTTTCCCATGTAGATTACATGGGTTCAAAGCTTTAACCCTGCTGGCCCTTGGTCAAGATGCACAGGGGGAAATAACTTTCTTATATGCGAGGAGCTGTGGTTTTTAATCAAAGGGATTGAACAGATAATGGCCATAGGGCTTAACTATCATTGCTGACCTCCTCTGGTGTCAGACCCTCAAAGAGTCCTAATCCCTCCGCATCCTTCCCCGATCACTCCATCCCACACGTCTTGACCAGAGCATGCTTCGGGCAAAACACATCCAGCGTTACAGAGTTGAGCTGCAAAAGGAAAAGTGGTGGATTTACTTGTGCAAACTCCTGTCACTGCAGCAGACATGCGCGGTGAGGTGGAATGTGGAAACAAGTTCCACTTCATACATTAGAAATAAAACAAATTCTCCCTTCATCCACTCACTGTGTTAACCTTGAACACGAGCTGTAAACATAGACGCGTGTGGCTGAACCAGATAGTCACACATATATTGAGTCATTCATTCTGAGTCAGTGACCTGCATTGTTCACTGCGGCCCGCCACTCCTGCAGGTGCACTTGCGTGGACGTGGTTGTAAGAGGACCCTCACACATTGTTAGATTCACACCTTCCATTATCCTCTAAAGCATCATATCACCTTCGCTGTCTCTAGTGCTGGAGGCTTGTTTATGTTATCAACAATTCATTTACAGCTACTGAGTCACAGCAGACCACTGTGCATTATCATCCCATGAGCCTTTTTATTTACAGTGTATTGTAGCTGTGTCCTGCAAGCTTTGACTGAACTGAAAATCAAGGCTTACAGGTCCTTTGCACTATGGAACCAGTTAATCCCCAGCACATTATTCAGCATTCATATGATGATGAGCTGCTGCCATCTCTTATATACTCAACAGACAGTATTAATATCATTTTAATGAGGCCTAAGAGAAAAACAAGATGAGTGAGACAACAAAAGAACAAGGCTGGACTCGAATACTACAGCCCTGAGTAATTCACTTGTTACAGTTTACCTGTCTGTCTTGTCAAACTACTCTTCACCACCATATCAGTGACAGCGGTGCTGCTTCTTTATTCATGAATCACTCAATGGAGCGTTGCAATAAAAGTTTAAGATGTCATAATGGAATTTTCATTGTTTATGATGCATTGTCGCCATGGTGAAACTGTGGCGGTGAACCACAGACGGCTGCATGTAGGGGAAACACTACGTCTTACTCCAGCTCAGCAGATAATGTATGTAATGTCGGCAGCTTTTATGAAGCCGCATCTTTATCAACCCCCCCCCCCCCTTTCCTCCAGCTGTAGGTGTCAGTGAGATAGAGACAGAAAGGGCAAGAGAGAGGTTAAGACTGTAATTGGTGGTCTGTCCCGGCCCCTGGTAGTGGAGGGCTCCAGGGATGAGGCTTTAGCGGGCGTAATGATGCCTGTAAGATGAGAGGGGATTTGACTGAAGCCCCCACCCTCAGTTAAATCCCCCTCATCCTCCTCTCTGACAGGAGGATCCATGCACAGCAAACTGCCAGTGCACATGATCACAAGGACACATGATGCACGCACAACATGGCAAACCCTTATTATCCACTGTCCCGTCCCATTTTAGGAAGTCCACCCAGGCCTGTTACTAAAAACGACAAATGTCAATGGGTAGATAGATAGATACAAGTAGGGAACACAACAAACTCTTCATGTCAGATTTCAAAATTACAACCTGACATCATTCCAGAGACCCTAAACCTGTTAATCCTCTGAGATTAGTGAAAACATCATGCAGGAAGAGAGTGTGTGTTCAAAGGATGAGGGTGTCAGGGAGCACCTAGTCATCTGTTTTGTTTGGGGTGTCCATCTTAGTGCAGTTAAGAAGGGTTGAGAGTTTGTTTTAGGTGTTGGGATGTGATTTATCATTATGGGATGAGGCCTGTGTCTGCAGCTCCGCTCTGCTGCTGGGAGCTCCTTTGATGTGTGAGAGCAGGCGGGTCTGCTTTTTTTTTTTTTTTTTTTGGTGTGTTTGCATTTGTGTGTACGTGCGCATAAGTTAGTGTGACTTAAAACAAGTGTGGAAACATACACGTATGTGTGTGTGGCTGCGTGCGCGTGTGTTTGCACAGCACTCTTAGCGAGTTTGTCACATGTTAAAGCATCTGCTGCAGTGCAGGCTGGACCGGGGTACCCGAAATGCCTGCTGGTGTTCCAGTGCCCCATAAGTAATACTTAGAAATCAAACTGCCAGTGTGTGTGTGTGTGTGTGTCTGTGTGTGTGTGTGTGTGTGTGTGTGTGTGTGTATGCCCTCCATGCCAGCTGGCAGCAGCCGCCATGCCCACACACACACCCCCCAGTGCTATTTATGTATTTGCTCAGCCATGCGACTTAACCCTTTCACAAGCAACCTCAACCTCAGGGCACGTTACACTCCAAGCAGAAATCTGCCCTATGCCCCGCATTCCCCCGACCCTGCGCACACACAGACACACTGCTCCCCTTGTTACCCATAATTCACATCTGGCCTCCTTTTAAACAGGGCGGCTTTTTGCACCAATGCAAGGAAAAGAGCCATCAGCAGATTCCTCCTCACTCGCGCCTCCCTACGACCTTCCTCCACGCAGAAAGCGTCGTTTACGAGGCTGTAAATGCAGGAATTTTCTTCTCTCCTCTGCTATTCCACAGCTCTGATGCCAAACACAATTCTGGCTCATCACAGACTTTACCAATCAACCCAAATTATGAAAAGCGTTAGATAATAAAACTGTGAGAATTGTATAAACTGAACAGCAGGTCTTTGATTTTTAACCACAAACAGAAATACAGTATGGCTGAAGGAAATGGTTTTCATCAGCACCAGTTAGTGTAACGGTTTAGGTTGTCATCTAATATTATTAACTAGTAAGCATTCAGACGTCTGTACATGAGACTGAACACACACACACACACACACACACACACACACACACACACACACACACACACAGATCAATGGGAAATGTCCATTAGTGTATAAGCAGGGATTAGAACAACTTTAAAAATGGAGCAAATTGAGTTATCCTGCTTTTAGATGGCTCTTAAACATTTGTTGTCTAAGATCATAAAGGGGACATTAAATTCTTTTCTTGGCGTCTTTTGACGATTTCGAGACCGGCCCGGTCTAAAAGCAAAGTTGCGGACATAAACAGAAGCGGCCATGTTATAAGAATACATGAACATGCTGTATGATGAGGTTGATATTAGCTGATCATACATTTGTGTTGGTGTATAGTTATGTTATTTTAAGGTCTAATTTGAGGAACTTTTATAGGTTCCATATTATATAAAGTGAGTTTTCCATATGTTTTTTGATTATAAAGCAGGTCTAGGTTCTATATTTATACTGTGAAAGTATCAAAGCACTCAGTCCCCAGAGAAACGCACACAGCCTGTATTCAAAAAGTGAGCCTTAAAACGAGCTGTCAGGCCCTCCGTAACTTTGTGATGTCACAACAAAGCACACTGCACTCAGTCATGCCCCAACCCCCGCCTACCTGGACAAAGTATCCAACCTTGCAGGATTTGGTTTCTCTGAGTGTTTACCTGAAATCTGATATATATTTTATTTGATCACTGAGTAAACAGTCGGCCAATCAGAAGAGAAGCTCAGAGACAGACAGCCCTGACAAAGTTTATTTTACACTGCAAAATTTAAATAATTTTCCTATACACTATCATCACTCCTAAATGTTGGTATTGGCCTCTACTGAAAATAGTCAAATTTAAAGATAAAGCACATCGCAGGCCAGATATGCGGAGGGTCAGTATAGTAGTAAGTTGTCAGTATAGCTTGTTATAAATGTTAGTTGCATATGATCCGTATAAAAACAGCAAAAGCCAAGAAAGGGATGGAAAAGGAAAAGCCATGGAAAAGTCCAGCTGTATTTACTTACCCCCACCTCCCACCCTCCCCCCTTCGTTCTCCATTTTACGTTTCTGAGCTTTCCGTCTACTTGGTGGGCCGATCCCTGGCTCTCTCCGGCTGAGGGGAGCTACTCTCTCACCATTCCCACGGAAAGAGTTGCCAAAGCAAATTTGGCGAAAGGAAATGGAGACCCTGCTCCCTTCCCAAAGCTCCCAATCTCTTCCCTTTCCTTCTCTTTGTGTGTGTGTGTGTGTTCATGTGTGTGTGTCCCCATGTGTATGTGTATTCAGAACTGTTCTGCATGGCCTCCAGGCAGCAGTGTGAAGGCCTGCGGTACGAGAGGAGTCATTCGTTGTCTTCTCTCTCATTACTCTTACTTACACTTTGTTTTTCCGTGCATATCACTGCTGTCACGTGAAACTTGTGAAACAACACTTTTGATGATTTCCATGTTCGGACTTGAATTGTTAAAATTCTGTGGCTAATGGAAGCGTGTAAGAGCCGTCAGATGGTGGGGGAGCTAAAAACAAGGCTGCCTGTCTTCACTTCCTTTTTTGATAAGCAGCAGTTTTATCTGAGAAATCCTCTGTTTGTGTGTCTGACTGTCGCTCTGTGCTCAGACTTGATCCCTTGCCACAGACTGTTTATTCTTCTCTTGTTTCTGTTCTTTTTTCTTCCCTTCTTCACCTCTCAATCCTTCCCTCTATATTCACCGATGTGTTTGGGAAAGGGCCCTCCTTTCCTTTTGAGACCCAGGAACTTATTTAGCCTCTTGTCTTCTCAGTTGTGACAACAGCATTGTGTAGCATAGCATAGCTCCCTAGTGAGGACTTGTAATGGTGGTTGCTAAGCTAATTTAGCATAGAGTTCCACAGGAATGAATCCTAAAACCCAGAAATAAGATAGCATTTTAGTTCTTCAGAGTTTATTTTCTGCAGTAATCCAAAAGAAAAAAACCCTATTGACCTTTTGTTGAGAGAACCAGCGTGATGCTAACATCCTGGTTAGCCCATAAAAATACATCATCCCTGTGGCACTCTATCACTTTCACTTTAATGTTCCATACCCACCTGTCACCTGTACTTCCTTTTATGGCCTGATGTTTAAATATAGGAAACAAACACTCACTATTCACCATTGCTGGAAAGAGTTTTAAGAGTGCTCAGATGCTCAGGCACATTCCAGTTGGAGACACATCTCTTTCATTCGATGTAAAGCTCTAGAGCATAGATATTTTTTACACCCTTTTGACCCAATCAAAGACACATTTCATCACATATTGACAGGTTATGTTTCCTGGCAGTTGTTTTTTTTATCAGTTGTTTCAAGTCTTTAACTTTTAGCCTGGCTGGTGACAGCGGCTCCGGGAGGCTTCTCCTGTGTTTTGTCTACCAGCCTCTCCGGACTCTTCCTGGAAGTGGAGACCTCAGGAACAACAGCAGACCCAGATGCCATAAAACTTTCTGGGAAATAAAAAAATCCTCCAATGTAAATGTTGAAATAAGAAAGGAACTGAGCATTACACTGTCCCCCCAGGAAAACACTGGGAGGTGACAGGAGAACTGGCATGTTTAGTCGGAGCAGCAGTATCAATACAAGCTGTTTTTTTTTTTTTTTTTTACTAGGACTGTGGAAACACAGTGTCTTTTTGTTTTTCTTTCAAGTAGCAGGGGAATGCAGGAGAAGCTTCCCTTCTAATGGGATAAATGATGGGTTTATGTGAGGGGAGGTGGTACAGGCAGGTACTGCTGGGGCCTCCTCTCTGAATACAGCTACCTGATAGTCTGAACATCTGCCACACACACACACACACACACACACACACACACACACACACACACACACACACACACACACACACACACACACACACACACACACACACACACACACACACACGCACAATCAGTCCTGTGCTGTGCTGTTGCCCGGCAGGTGTCTTTGCCTGCGAGTCTTAACACTGTTCTCAACAAGCTCAACAAGTTAATACTCGCTTATAATTCCAAACTTGAAGTGAATAAATACAGTTACTTATGTGCTGAGCATGGGAGAAATTTCTCATCACTAAATCAAAGTGAATATTAGATCAGTGCAGTCAGCAAACCAGTTTATCTTGAAGTCAGAACTCTGCCTCAGCAAGACTGAGGCTCTTGAATAATAACATTAATTTGATCTTTTTGCAGTGCAGTGCTGCAATGGTTTGACTGTAACTATGTAAAGTGTTTTCTTTGCTATTTACTTGACTGAAGACAGAGCACCCATTGTTCTCTGTGACTTCTCAGCCAAGGAGACGATGGTGGGATGAACTAGTTGCCAGAATTGGAGCTCTGCGTGTGTGTAACCCACAAACGCACAGTCGAGGAATCTCACTTGAGCGAGCAGCCACGGTGCTCGGTGTATTTTTATCCCGTATGTCCGTCTCTCTCTCTCACACACACACACACACACACACACACACACAGGAGCGAGTGTCATTCTGACTTGAGAAATTAGCATAGACAGGTGGTAAATTCAACAGCTCACCTTCCCAACACTGCTCACAACAATTCACTGCTCAGACCTCAGGGGGAAACTAAAGTGCTTCAGCTTGTTTGTTTGCTGCAAGGCCAACAGCTAATGAATTCAGCCTTGAACCTGAGCGTCCCCAGTCAGTCAGCCTGTTTTTTTTTTTTGCATAAGCAGTGGAATGACATGCTGTCTGACACCTGTTTGTTTCCCAGCATATGTGTGGGGGGTTTTTGTGACTGTTTTGTATGAGGTGAGCTAAGCTCTCACTTTGCCTCCAGGAAGGGGCCCCTCCCTTTTCCACCACTATGGGCCCCAGCAAGACATGCAGAGAGGCTAAAGTCAGGTCACAGGCAGGGTGCGGCTCCGCTCGCCCTCCTGAGCAAAGAAACAGCAAAGAAAACACGTTGTTTGCCCTTTCATCTTGGCCTAGTCTGGGGGGGAGTTGGGTTAGGCAACCTGTTTAGCACCATACCACTACACTGCTGCTGGTCTCTGACAGCCATGCGGTGTTGACACTGTCGCATTGTGCGGTCAAAGCAGAAATGATTTCTTGCAGTGACAAGTGGTGTTTCCAAGATTTACACGGCACTGAAAAAGTTTTCTTTCTTTTCTTTTCTTTTTTTTTTTTTAACAATTTATCATGTCACTTCTGAGCAGCTTTAACAAAAAGAAATCTTCTTTCCAGAGCTTTCAGCTACATTTCACAGTCTTCCCCAGCTGGCAGTTTATTTTGCTTATAGAAGCGAAAGTCTTCTTAGAGGCAAGCCATGAGATCGTTAGGGAGATAACTGCTTCTTGGTGAACGCCAAACTGAACCTGAAGAACACAGTTAATCAAAAAAAAAAGTTTTCTTCTTGGTGTTATGCTCTCATTTGGTTTATGACAGCCATCTTGTTCCATGAGAGTTTTCAGTTGCAGGCACTTTGTTTACCCATGATGCTTCTTGCAGTCTCTGTCTAACTTCTTTTGCTTGCTTTTTTTTTCTCTGCGACTGGAATCTTGCTTGTTTGTAGAGGACATCCGGTAATCTATGACACAGGAAACGCTCTCAAACAGATAGACGAGTTGGGCGGAGGGTTCGGGGGCAGACAGCAGGAGGAGGAGGAGGAGGACAAGGAGTAGGGAGGGTGTGGCAGAAAAAAAATAAC
Source organism: Seriola aureovittata (assembly GCF_021018895.1). NCBI lineage: Eukaryota > Metazoa > Chordata > Actinopteri > Carangiformes > Carangidae > Seriola > Seriola aureovittata. The sequence continues at coordinate 22,098,185 of NC_079372.1, forward strand.
AAGGAGACGGAACTGACAGATTGTATCAAGAAACAGATTCAGCGTTCTGTCACAAGAGCAGCTCGAGTTAAAGCCGATAGGATTTGGTGGCTTTTTTTTGGGGGGGGCACTCCCGTTTTCAACAGCATGAGATGTCTACATCGTTCTCACATCTAAACTTTCCTAAGGCGAGTTTCACCTCAGCTTGGAAATCAAGTTTTCAGAGAGTGATTGTGTAAACCATAAGGCCCGTAACAACAAGAACAACCTTTCCTCCATATTTGTTGCCTTCTTGACTTTGTTTAAGTCAAATTAAGTTGGACTTGAAATAGAAAGTAGTTGTAGCTGCGTTTCCCATTTGGGTCTTTATGTAACAAAGGATTCTTCTTTAATCTATAATCTGCCATTTTCTTCTTCCACCAATTCCCTGGATGGAGATTGATCTGCTCCTGTATAAAATGAGCCCATAGGTCATCTGTGCAGCAGGTTACTATGACCCATAGTTACATTTTGTTGTTAGGCGAAATCTAGCAGCCGTGGTAATTATGACAGGAGCAATGGAAAGTGCGATGACGTAATACAGAGAGCGATAAAGTCCACATCAGGAGGAGGATGTGGTGGATGGATGGGTCAACAAAACACTGGAATATGACACAGGAGAGCGGTGTTCGGTTCCCATGTGAAAGTGGCAGTATATGTTGTTTCTATTCTCACGTTTTCTATTGTAACCATGACAACAAAGATTGTCTAATGTTGAGGAAGTACTTATTTTAACCTAAATCACAAACTTTTCCTTAACCTAAACGAGCAATGACTGTTATTATAGTAACCATGGTGACGAAGATAGGTACGATGCTCTGGGTACAGTCCGCATGTTCATTATTGGAACCATGACAACCAAGGTCCGGTACGCCTGCCGCCGTAGGTGCGGTGTTTCAGGAGATATTCCTACGAGGTTGTATCAGAGGGTTGAATGGTTGTTCAGGTTGCGGGACTTCCACATCCTCCACATGAACTCTGTGCTGACTGACTCATTTGTGGCCCTTTGCTTCCTCAGCGTACTCGCTAACAGAAACAACGCCTCTGATATGTTCAGAAAAGGTACAACAGGATGATTTGGAACATTTCATACATTCCTTCAAGGCTTTTTTTTTTTTATAGCACCGCTTCCCCATCGTGGGACCACTAGGGTCTTTAAGAGCATTTCTGTACGTCCGCAACTTTAGGGGGAAAAATGTAATTAAACTGCCTAAAGGTCAACACAGTGAAAATGTAACAAAGTCAGTTTTAATCACAAGTTTCACTTCCCCAGTAAGTTTTCTCTCAACCACACATATCCACAGATTTTGTCCTCAGTTCTTGGTGAAATATTTCTCTGATTGCAGCTTTGTTGTCTCAACACATATTCATTTGAATCTCCTTAACATGGAAGACATGGGGGGGGGGCATTTAGAAAACAAGCTTTTTTTCCTTTATGAAAGTCCACTGCAGAGGGATTAGAGCGCTAGAGGTAAAGAACCTTTCAAAAAGAGTGATTCAGGGCGGCAAAAATGGTTTTTGCTAAGTTACGAGTCTGACGAAATCCTTCACTGTATTGTGATAAAAAAGTGCTATTCATAGCATTCAGTCAGTGACAAACAGCAGTGGCCTGCAGACAGAGGAAGTATGCCGAAACCATGAGAGTTTCAAACAGCACAGACAGTCCTCAACCGAGAAGACTGTTATCACCCCACCCATCCTGTCTCTGCCACACATACACACTCACATACACACAGCCATAGACATATACGCACACACACATACACTTGCCCAGACACGTGCTCACACATGAGCCCCTGCGTGGGGTCCCCCTACGGCAGCTGAGATAAGCCCAACGCTCTCGTTGTTTCCACCTTTGTTGCCCCATGACTGGAGGATTTGTGAGTTTCTCATGCAGGGGATATTCCTGACCGCCGTGTGTGAAGTAAGGGGCCGTAAATCGGCATTTGACAGATACATGCTTCAAAGGTGCAGCACCAATATTTTTTGCTCTTGGGGCTGTACTACTTTTCTCTGGAAGCATGAAAAATAATCATAAAATGATATCTGTCTTTTAATAAAAGGCCAGCCCCCCCCCCGACACCAGTGTAATGCTGCTGCGTAGATATTATGAGGTGTCATGTTCTCAGTGTGAGGCGTTGCAGCTGAGTACATACATAGACGGCGCAGCAGTCTGAGCACGTCTGACACACACCTCACCTAATCGGAAGGCCTTATCTTAGAAGTGTGACATCCTGTCTATGCTGCGTAATCCACCCTGGATCATGAAGAGGGTGGGCTGCAAAGTGCGTGGATGTTTGCACACGCACACACACACACACGCACACACACACACACACACACACACACACACACACATATTTTTGTGTGTCTTTGAAGTTAGCCCCGTTCTGTCACTTGCAGCAGGCCTGCTGTAAGTCAGAGAGCACTGTCAAGTTTCCATGAGAAGTGTATCGGTCGGGGTCTGAGTGTGTATGTGTGTGTCCCTCAGCCACAGACCCTGTTTGATAATGTTTAATCCCACATAGGAAGATATCATTCACTCTACTGGGATCATTTTAAGTGAATCAAATTATAGTGAAATCACACCAGTCTATGTTTTTACACTGGATCCCCTGAGAACCAGCACCACAGACATCACCGAGACGCTTTTTTTTAAAAACAGGAATTCCCACCCCGGCTGTCTGTTTGCCTCATGTCTCACAGTCCCACTGTTCAGTAATCGAGACATGCAGATTTCTCCCTCCCTGAAGCCCCCACCGCTGAGCCCAAAGAGCTCAGCTGCCAATTTTGCTGACCCCCCGACGCTCTTCTCCGTCCAAGATTACCGGGGCCAGAGCTCGCCCTGATGGAGAGCCGCGGCGTTGGCAACTGGTAATCCACGAGACGAGGACTGGCACGTGGCACAGACACTCTGCCCAGAGGCAGTGCTGTGTGTGTGTGTGTGTGTGTGTGTGTGTGTGTGAATGATCAGCCACTCTCTGGGCTGAATCGCAGAGACTAGCCTCTTGCCTCTAGCCCTGCATTGCTGCCCTGTTATGTAGGACATATCTCTTCATCTTTAGATAACACACAAGCCTACCAACCACAGTCAGGACTCCTCTGTACTACAGTTTGGTATTGTACACAGTCTCTTTACTACATACAGCAATTAAAAACCATCCTCTCATTACAAAGAAAGGGGTTTTGAAATGTAAAAAAAACAATAATGTACAACATGTGCACAGCTTCTGCTTACTGTGTTTTAGTTACAGCGCAGTAAATCATGTCGTCCAGTCAGTCAGTCAGTCAGTCGGTCAGTTGGTCAATAAATTGGCTGCTCAATCACTCCAGTCTGGACTAAAATATTCCGACAGTTATTGTGTGGATGTCTTTGAAATCTGGTAAATCAACCTATTTACCTATTTATATTTACCCTAAGCTTAAAATCGTCCAAATCGCATGCAAAAATAGACAACTAAATGTACTATATGAGTTGCATTAGGTGTTTGTAGTGGACATAAATGTTTGGACGTTTCAACCCTTTTTTCCATAGAAGTGTTTAGAAAAACTGTGTCTGAGATAAACAGCTCATTACTCAGATATAGTCTGACTCTGCACAGAAAACTACATGACACAAATGAGAAAAACAAGACAGCATGTTTCACTTTGATCTTTGGAGCATGTGTCTTTTCACAAATAACCTCCTCTGATGTGGTTATTTGTAAAAAAAAAAAAAAATGAAAATAGCTCTTCAAACGAGGGCTAACCTCTAATCTCCTTTATTTGAAATGAAACATCTAGAAATCCATAAATTTCATTTCCACATTTTAAGGACGCCTTTAAGGGGACCAAAAACATGGTCCTGAGATGAAAGCCTTAAAAAGGTCCCATATTTGACACGTTTCCTGTGTTTTAGTAAGTATTGATCCATAAGAAGATATATTTGTAGTTTTAACCAAAAACCATATTGATGTAGTTTTATATCGCCTGTCTAAGGCTTCTCTCTGGAGCAATAGTAACAACGGGTCAGTAAGAGAGGCTCTGATCCTCTCTTCTGATTGGCTCACTGTTTTCTGAGCATTTGAATAAAAATATTGCAGATTTCAGGTAAATACTCAGAGAAAGCAAATCCTGCCAGGTTGGCTGGAGGATCCAGTGGACCGGGCTTGGGGCATGAAGGAGAGCGGTGACTGCTTTGTTGTGACATCACAAAGTTACAGAAGTCCTGACGGCTCTTTTTAAGGCTCCGTTTCTGAAAACAGCCTGTGTGCGTTTCTCTTTGGACTGAGCTCTTTGATACTTTCACATATTATTATATTAATATAGAACCTAGACCTGCTTTATGGTCAAAACAGACATGGAAGCCTCACTTTATACAATATGAGGCCTTTAAGAAATACAACATGAAGGTTTCAGACGAGTCCTACAGACCATGGAGGCTCCTTGGCGTTGTTAGGGAAAGGCAATGATGGTCATGGAGTTGCACATGAAACTGTGACACTGCCAGGTGGATGGAGGGCAGCTGTCACGTCAGCAGACCTCAGTCATATTTGTTTGTCTAGCCACGCTGCTTTCCTGTGAGAGCAGCTCTAGTTACACACACACACACACACACACACCACACACACACACACACACACACACACACACGTAGCAGAGCATGACATACTGCCAGCGTGGTGGAGAGAGGGAGAGCACCTAACCCCATTACCAATGACCACCTGTTGACACCACGCAGGGGGTGATGTGTGTGTATATGTGTGTGCATGCGTGTGTCAGTGTGTTCTGCCCACTCTTTCACACTGCAGCAGTTCACTGTAGATTCCTGAGGGAGATCCTCAGAGAGAGAACATGAGAGCGAGACAGCACCACAGAGTGAAGCAGAGAGAGAGAGAGAGAGAGAGAGAGAGAGAGAGAGAGAGAGAGAGAGAGAGAGCGAGCGGTGTGAGTGAGTGAATATATCCCCTCTAGAAATATTGTTGGTTTGACAGGCTCAGATCTGGGTTGCATGTGTGTGACCTCCACTCCAACACGGGATCTCTGCACACTGATAAAAACATGTATGATAACAGCAGAACTGAACAGCAGCTGATGCTCAAGTCAGTACAGACTCATGTAGCTTTCCTCCACAGGTTTTAAAAAGATTTATCTCAAAAGGAAGCGGCTTTTATACAGCTCACAAAATTTCATATTTGAGGTGGGATTCTTTTGAACAAAGTATCTGTCAGATCATAAAGTCTAGAAGAATTTAAATCCTTCGGTAGAAACTACTTTAGTGTTTAAAATCCAAATATAAGAGGTTTAATTTTCTCTGTAAAAAGAACAGTTTTATTTTTATTTACATGCCCACATCAGAGCCATACACAGTCATACAATCTCTGTGTAGTTAACTCATAATAATTCATTCCCTGCTGGGTTTCATTATCTGCATCATCTGTCCTCCACCTGCTTCAGGAAACATTACAAATCCTCCGACAAGAAAAGTGTTCGATTTGGATTTTCTTGGAAAGCTGCACACACACGCTTTGTTCAATCAGAAATGCATTGCAATTGCCCTTGTGTGTGTGTGTGTGTGTGTGTGTGTGTGTGTGTGTGTGTCTGTGTGTGTGTGTGTGTGTGTGTGTGTGTGTGTGTGTGTGTGTGGCAGCTAGTGACAGCCACAGCTTGGAGAGGCTGAGGTCATGGCCACAGAGCCAGCCTAATGGGGGAAAGAGAAACAAACCCCTACTTGTCTGTATGTGTGGGTGTATCTGTGTGTGACAGACAGATACACACACACACACACGCACACACACACACACAGAACACACACAGACAGACAGACAGACAGACACTGCCCCAGTCACCTCTTGCCTCCTCTCTTGGCTGCCCACAAGCAAACATGATTGTGTGTGTGTGTATGTGTGCGTGTGTGTGTGAGAGAGAGAGAGAGAGAGAGTAAGCCTGTAGCAACTTCCAGAGCCACAGAAAGACACACAACTTCACACCGAGTCAACACCACACCTAAATTTAAACACACTCACACTTCCAGCTATCAGACACCTCTGCTGGCACTCCCCTATCAGGCATCTCATAGTACACACACATACACACACACACATACAAATACACACACACACACACACACACACACACACACACACACACACACACACACAGTTATTGGTCTGTCTGACACCAGTGGGTGCATTTTCAGTTCATTGACATTTTAGCACGACAGCCGACAGCCAGCAGCCAACTGGGAAACCTGCGGTGCGTTCATATCACGTGGGAAAATCAATCAACCTGGCGGTGTTTACACTTTCAAACTTGTTTGACATAGAACAGATTTTCGCTGAATGAAACACAACCAGATCTCACTTGTATGATCTGTCCTGCATTTTTAAAACTTAAAACAAATGTCCTTCTTTTCTTCCAGCCCTCAGATCCCACCCCGATCAAAAAGTCCAAACATGACGACTTCCCATCGCAGTCCCCGCTGGCCGACAAAGAGAAGCAGCACGACTGGCTACAGTCCCTGTCCGCCTCCAATAAGGTCAGTGCCGCTAAACTCAGGAAGGAGATGTGGGTAATGATGATGACGCATTGGTGCCTGAGATGAGATGTCATGTAATGCTATACAGAGGTTTTCAGATGAGGGTAGCGCTTAAATTTAGACTTTGGTGAGACGTGCTAACATAGGGCGTAACTGTAGACGCGATGAGCTTGAAGGAGTCGCTTACTGAGATGGAGCGAAGTGCGAGGGAGCAGTGAAACAGAATATAACCACAATATAATGATGGGTGTCGCCTGTGAAGATCGATATTCCCTAAAAAAAAAAAATCTACCATGGAGGTAAACTTAGAACGTCTTCATACTGACCCCTCTCCAGTGAGACAGTACTGAAAGTCCTGAGATATTCTACAAGTGGATACCCGAGGTCAAAGGCAGCTGTGACACCGAACTTCAGGAGGAAACATCTGCAGTGATTCTAAAGTATCTCAGTCGCCAGAACGTCTTTGTGGTTCCAGTTTTACACTGAAATTCAACAACTAAATGCAGAGAAAAGAATAATTATCATAATTATTAGAACACGGACGTCATGGGTTAGGCTAACCCTATTCTAGGTATCAAACCTCTAGACTTTTTAATCCATGCAATGCGTTCATTGTGGTATTTCATTTCTTATTATTTGTGATTTAAAGTATCATCTGTTTTTTTTCCAGGGGCTTAACTGCATTCAACCCCGGCAGAGGCCGTCAGCTTTCAGGCCCTGGTCCCCCCACATCTCTGCTGGTGATAAGGAGCCCTCCAGTCACCCCCTGGCCCTGCTGAGAGACAGGTGAGCCCAGCACAGCACAGGACAACCAGATCCAAAATGGAAGATACTCTCACCAAACAGCACTTAACTGACTTAGAAAAAAAATTAATTACAAACAGTGATATATCTGGACTCTAAGAGGAGCTTTTTACTGCGAGTGATGATATATTGCTGTTTTGTTTCGCTGGATCTGATGAATTCCCAGCACACACTCTCACTTGTCTGGGTGGGCTGGTGTCACAGAGGTCAAGTCTGACTGTACCACAGCCTCCCACACTCCACCATTCACACACATTTGACACACACTCATAATGTGGGCACCCACTTGCCATGGTGATGCCAGTGCAGGCTGCACCATATCACAGTTAATCTGGCCCAGTTTCTCATAAAGTGGGAGGAATGAGCTGCAGGCACTTTATCTGAATGTTTCTCTACCCTGGTTGGCATAGACTGTCCAGATCGGACCATACAATATGGTCCTGGCTGTGTTTACTTGCCTGAATGCAGCTCCTGTAAATGAAGTAGTCTTGATTTGGATTATTTCATGTAAACATCATGAGACGAGCAATTAAACGGTCTGGTTTCCTCTCAGCTTCTACAACTACAAGAGTCTGGAGAATGGCGTGGCCCCCAATGTTGCCCTCACACCACTACCCCTGGGGAAGGTGGGTCCCATGTCCCCGTCAGTACCCAGCACCTCCCACCCAAGTGGAGGTGAACCCCCGGGTGAAGGAGCCAACTCCAGGCCTCGAAAGAGAAGAGCCACAGGGGAGCTCCAGCCGCCGCCATCAGAGGCCCCCTGCCCTCCGTCCTTCACTGCCAGCAAGCTGCCGCTGCCTCAGGATGACAAGGACTCTGAGGTGGAGATCGAAGTGGAGAGCCGGGACGAACGTAAGTAAAGAACTCAATACCAGCAACTAGATCCATAGATCTCAACTGTCTTCCTAAATGAAGTCCTGATTTGACAAGATCAACCAAGTCTCTCGTCTGTCGTCTCTCCCAACAGTCACTTCGTCCCTGTCCTCCCTGTCGTCACCGTCTTTCACCTCATCCAGCAGCTCAGCCAAGGACTTGGGCTCGCCATGCGCCCAAGGGCCCATTTGCACTGTCACGTCAGCCGAGGCCACTGTCCCCTCAGCTGCGGCCATTGCACCCATCGCGCCCGTCGCAGCCCCCATCACCCCTCCAGAGCTGGGGCTGGAGTCGGAGCTGGAGAGCCTGAGGCAGGCGCTGGACAACGGTCTCGACTCCAAAGAGTCAAAGGAGAAGTTTCTGCACGAGATTGTTAAGATGAGGGTGAAGCAGGAGGAGAAGCTGGGATCGGCCCTGCAGGCCAAACGCAACCTCCAACAGGTACACTCCCATTCACGTGACTGCGAGAATAATATGACGCGTGTTCATCTTTCCTCATGTTAAACGAGTAACATTGATATCAGCTTCATTCGTGCGCGTTAAGTACAGAGCTTGGTCCAGGATGTGGTTAGTAGAGCTGTGCACAAATACTGACTCTTTATACAATATGGCCAATTTAAAAAGGGATTGTAATGTATTTTCAATTATCATACCAAACATAGGAGCTGCTTTACCTAAACTAACCTCTGCGTCATTCAAGGCCACCAACCCACCAAATGCGTCAGTGTAACTCTATAGAGAAGCTGTGGTTGTCTATTTGTACAATAACTGAACAGCACACACAGATAATCATACAAACACTGACTTATAAATGTTTCCGGTGTTACCCATAGTGATCTACAACCAACAATCAAGTGTTTCTATTCTCTCACTGACAGGCTGTATCAACAAAGTATATGATTTTATTTTAATGACTGCACCATGGTATGTGTCACTGTTGGCTGAGAGAATTAGGTTTCTCAGTCCGTGACAATTCACACAACCCTAATGCTTCCTCCAACTTTTTTTTTTTTTTTTTTTATGAAACCAGACTTGACAGAAACTTTTCAGAGTTGGTGCACTAAGGAAATTACTTGAGCAAACACATAGAAATGCAGAAGTGGATTTGGAGTCATTATTACTGTCCGCAAAGCTTAGCATGAGTTGGCAAGTGATAACAATGACAGCGGATGTTGCTGCAAAGGGAAAAGGCCAGACTTCCATTTTTATTTTTGGTCTTGGACCGAGAACAAGAAAGTGCAGACGAAGGAGTGTGTGTGTGGGTGAGGAACACAAAAACTGCATCCTGAGCAAAGAAAAACTGATTCCTGCACGACAGCACTCCACTTTCACTTTCCGTCAGTGTGCAGAAGCAAGCAGCTGACCTCCCAGCTGAATGAACAGTGGTCTCACTTTAAAACAACCTGCTGGTGTAACTCCTGCTGTGTTGAGTTGAGCTAACCCTGATGGTATCCACTGAGTTCTTATGTAAAGCCTCAGCAGAGTAAAGGGTGTGATGGGATTGTGTCTTTTAACTCTTTTTGAGGGAACTAACAAAGCTTGATGACAGACATGTTTGTCCAAACTGCTGGGTTCCCATGAGAAGACTATGGGTGTGTCACCACAACACACACACGCACGCACACACGCACGAACGCACGAACGCACGAACGCACCGACACTCACACTCACACTCAAACTCACACTCTCTCAGTGATTCAGAGGAAGGAAACCTAAGTTCTGTCAGCCCACACGTTGCCCTAAACCCTGACTTGGCTTAATGTAAACACTGACATGGACACTGCAGCCTGCGCTTGGGTGTCAACAGTGAAACAGACATGTGACAGATGCATCCACTGGTGTGGAGAGCGGTTGCATAAGCACCGTGTGACACTTTAGGGACAGTTTTATCAATGATACATTCAAGTTATATTAAAAAATATCTGTGAACAAATGTGTGCAGCAAAAGCACTGTAGGGTGAAGTGCTTTAAATTGTCTATAAGACTGGAAAAGCACAATTTAAGTGCCGTCAATTTACCATTTAAAGCCCAGATAGATAGGTGCCTTGCCTCTATGCTAACCTCTACACTCTCATCTTCCCAGGAATTGGAGTTCTTGCGAGTGGCCAAGAAGGAGAAGCTTCGGGAGGCGACCGAGGCGAAGCGAAACCTGAGGAAGGAAATCGAGCGCCTGCGAGCCGAGAGCGAGAAGAAGATGAAGGAAGCCAACGAGTCACGGATCCGTCTGAAGCGGGAGCTGGAGCAGGCCCGGCAGCTGAGGGTCTGCGACAAGGGCTGCGAGGCTGGACGTCTTCGCGCAAAATACTCGGCACAGGTCAGTGAGGGTGAAGGATTGGAAGAATCTGTCCCTTGGTCACACTTTGGGTTTAAACTCTTTAAAGATAAGATTAAAATCTCTTGATAATACATTGGAGAAATGTGGAACAAGGGTATAAATGAAGCCAAACAAGGCCAAGCATGTAGGCAGACCAGACTAACAATGTGTGCAAATGTGGTGGCAGAACGTCTAGACAACACCCTCAGAGTAATTGCAGTGTTTCACTCTCTCACACACTCTCAAGGTCAGCAGAGGAGAAGGCAAGAAAAAAAACACATTTCCTCTTCCCCAGTCAAAAATAAATGGGTGTAGCGCCAAGTGCACAGACGTACGATAAGTCCTCCAACGAAAGGAAACAGGAAGAGACGTCGACTTCCCCCAGGCACCATGGGAAATGCAGATTAGACAAAACAAGAGGGAGGTTATGCTCTCCAGCTGCATCTGTGTGCCTCCCTGCAGAGACTGCAATTGTCCTTGGACGGCTGTCACTAAGACAAGATGTTTTAGGCGTTTATGTTGCTGCAGCCCAGGACAGGAAAGTTTTCAGACACTTCCAGTATCATTGTGCTCTCAAAGATCATTCTGCTATAAATGCCACTAAATTGTATCAACATAGATAGAAGTAAAATTTGTTCAAATTAGTGCAGTGAGATAAATATGACTGGACATATGATTGATTGTTTCCTGCAGAAACAAATTTTTTGTTCTCAATCTTGCAATTTTTGGCCTTTGTCTGGACTAAGACAATAGTTTGGTGATTATATTGTGATCACACAGTTGCATTCAAATTCAAACTGACACTGGGTTTTCTTGTAGCTGCGGAAATCCTGGGATCCAACGGCAGAGAATTTGATCATTTATACAAATTCCACAGTAATTCTAATCTAATTTTACAGAAATATCATTTGTTAACTTGTTAAACAGTGTTTAAGCCCAATTGGTTGGGAAACCAGACCAAGAAGGCGGAGACACTCCGACTCAGACCACATCCACACTGATGAAGCTGGCCTCCCAGACAACTGCACCACCAGGGTGTGAATTCTGAAGCGCAGGAATAAGGCATTTTGTTTGCAGCTGGAGAGCGTTAACATCAGGCTTTGGTGATATTCAAAAGTGAATATCTTCATACTGTCCAGCCCTAATATTGCGATATACAGCACGGTTGTATAGAACAGGCTCAGTGGTTGGTTAAGTCCGGAGTCAGATCTGTTCTGCTGTATGATGACAGGTCTTTCCTGCCATGTGTTTTCCAGATCGAGGACCTCCAGATGAAGCTGCAGCACGCCGAGGCCGACCGCGAGCAGCTTAGAGCCGACCTGCTGCAGGAGCGGGAGGCCAGGGAGCACCTGGAGAGGGTGGTGAAGGAGCTACAGCAGCAACTCTGGCCCAAATCCAGCAGCGACAAGGACGGGACGCCCAAGGACATGCTGGCTGAGAACTAACCCAGCAGCTGAACTCACCTCCCCAATCATTCAAACCCTGTCGCCATGATCCCCCAACATCATTTGCCCAACTCAGACCAGAGAACCCAGCACCCAGGAGTCCCGGGCCGGGCCCCATCGCACCACTGTCCATCACGCTCGCCCTCCAGATCACAAAAATACAAGACTCTCACCTTCGGACCAGAGACAGACAAGAAACAAGGACCTGTATCCTCCATCACGCCCATGAAAAGTGAAGTGAATGGAAACAGCAAAATACAATTGTGCAGCAAGGAAGCATGTGTTTCTGAATCAAGCACTGACTGGCACCTTCCAGACTCACAGAACTTCAGACGGCATCACGAGAATGAAAGAAAAAGCAGATGTATAGCACAAAATGTGGTTGTGCCTGTATTTTCTCTGACAAGAAAATAAAGTGAGACTTTTGGACAGACGTCTGTGATAATAAATGCTGAAAGATGATCATATTCTATTAGAGTTACACAGCTGTTGAGGTGTTGTGACGGTCCAGGAAGAGCAGGGCTCACACTTAACATACAGTTCCCAAAAACGTCTCCATCGCCGTCCCTCGCCATGATGATGAGGACAAGGAGGGTTTTGAAGACATTATAAGCTATTTAAGAGACTACATAGCGATATGTTAAAAAAAAAAAAAAAAAAAACCAAACAAAAAAAAAAAAACTGTAACAACAAAAAGAAAGACAGTTTCTTTGTTTCTCTGTGCTCTTGGAGTCGGAAAATATAAAAGATACAAATAAATGAGAAGATGAACAAAACAAGCAGATGAACTCTCCACAGTGCCACCGTGGTTTTGTCGGTTTTTCAGGAAGCCATCGCAGTCCACTGAGGGGGAGGAGCTTGAGTGACCCATCTTCTCCTCCTCCTGTTGTTTTATAAAAATCATTTATTTCTCAGAGCGGGGTCGAAATCTTTCTCACTCTTCTCTCTCTGGATTGGACGCTGGACATAAAAACATGCTGTACCGTTTTAGTGAGCACTTTTGTCGGATGATCAATAACAATATCCAGCAATCTCCATCTCAAGTGTTGCTCACACACAAACACACGCACACACTCACACTGGCTGCCATATGTGTTTTTAAGCGTTTGGGTCAAAACCCGGATGTCTTTATCTTCTAAAGATAAAATCCTCCAGATGTGCGTGGCCTTGTTTTTACTCCAGCTGACTCCAGAACCATCATGTATGAAATCATAGTGGACTGGATGGGGCAACTTTGGCAAGAACCACAAAATGTTCATTTTAATTAAATTAATGTAAATATAAATATATGTTTTGTTTTTGTTTTTTGTTTTTTTTTTACTTTACAATAATGAATCGCACTTTGTCATAACAAAAATACTGTTATAATGCATTGTACTCCCACTATTGTCTTCAATCTTACTTTGAAAACATCATCTTATACACGACTGCTACCATATAAATTCAGTGAGCATTTTATTGATTATATGCATCTCGAATAAATGCTGTTGCTCTGTTTTCTTAAGGCAAAGTATTGTAAATAAATGGAAAGAAAAAAAGGCTCTACCTGTTGCTTGCTGATGCAGTCTGGGATTGTTACAAAGGTTCTGGCAACAAATTCTCCCCGTTGTTGTAATATAATGACACCCGGTTCAAACTTCGCTAATGACACACTGCACATCATCGAGGTGATTTTTTTTTTTTTTACAGGCCTCTGAACAAAAAGTTGGAAGATTAAAATCTGATTTTATTCAGAAGGCGGAGAGCGCGACTCTGCCGTCACACAGCGGGTACAATGCAATCAGAATGTACATTGTGTTAATGCTAATTTTTCTTTGGTTGTTGATGTTGTTTTTAAACGTGGAGATATTTTATTGCTTGTCTGTTATGTTCACTTTTTTTCAATAGAAAACTCATATTTTCTTTATGCATGAAATTTGAGAAAGTTTGCCATACATATAGTCAGTTATTGGGCATTGATACTGTACATGTAAGGGTTTTATTGTGTTATGCAACATAAAGCAATTTGTCTTATTTAGAAGAGGAAGAAGTAAGTAAAAAAAAAAAAATGCAACAAACCGTATATTGTTCTTAAGAAAAAAGAAAACTTCACACTTGCAAAAAGCAAAAGACGACAAAAAAAAAAAAGAGAGAAAAAATAAAATAAAATGCAATGCTGGACAACCTCAAGTGCCTGGACATGGGCGAAAGGTTTCCAGAGTAGGAGAACTGATGATGAAGCTGTAGGGGCGGGGCCTCTCATCGTCTACCTGTGTGCAGGTTCAGCAGCTCAGCAGCTGTTTTTATCAGTGTTCCTAAAACCAACCAGTTTACAGACTCAATTTCTTTTTCAATGCAGAGAACAATTAAACAAACGCTAGATGCTTAAGGCTTTTTTTTTCTGAATGAGTGCTTTTTTTTTCCCTCCTTTATTTGAAATCAATGATATGCATGTTCAAACAATTTTTATAGAAGATCTTGAAAACCCACTTGCTTCGGTGAATTGTTACTTTGGGTTGTACATAAAGACTTAATTGTTTATTCCCAGTTTTGCTGACTTGTCCCGAGGCGGACGTGTCGAGGATAATAAAGAGGGCATTATGTTGACGAGCCCGTTTCTTATCCGCCATGGCTGACACTGCGTCTGTGACTTTGGCAGACCTAAAAATTGGTACATTTTGTAGTTGTTTTTACACTCAAAAAGAGTTGATAGCCTCTGTGTAGTTTACTTTACTCGTGGTTTTCTACAAAAGAAGGGAGACAACAACGACACTGGCTCTTCACTCTCCCGCGCGTAAAAAAGAAAAAAGCAGTTTAACAACATCTTGTTTTCTAAAGGAGAATCATTTTACTATATAATGGACAGTAAAGCAGCAATAACAGTCCATATTAATAGACAAATACTAGCCAGTGTGAAGATTTGAATAAGAATTTTCAAATGTAAATATTTTTTTCATTTACAATATTGTATAATATATGTACATGGTGTTTCCTTTTTCAAAAAGAAATCTTTTCTTACAATAGCTTGTCTTGTTTTTGTTTCTGTTTTTTTTTTTTTTTGAATTTGTGTTTTAACTGAAATGTTTCAAAAACAGTTAATGATGCAGTGCGTAAGAGAATATTCCCTACATAAACATGTTAATCCATTTCTTTCATTTTTTTTTTTACTGTAGAGTCTTTATATTGAATGACTTTTTTCACCAGTTCATATATATTTTTAACAGTTTGTTCAGTATCAGATAACAGACCTACAGTATGGGTCGCACAAACACACACAGACACATACACACAGACACATACACACACAGACAGACACACACACGCACACACACACACACACACAAACACACAGACAGACACACACACACACACACACACACACACACAGACACACACAGACAGACACACACACGCACACACACACACACACACGCACACACACACACACACACAAACACACACACACACACACACCACACACACACACACAATGCCACTTGCAGATTGTTTCCCCCCTAATCCTCATGTATCTTTTTAGCCCTGTGCTGCTGCTAATACTATATAAACCTTACAATTCTAGAAATATTTTTATGTAAGAGGTAAATGTAAGCTTTCCCATTTATTAATACCACATATACAGTATGAAAAAAAACCTTGGCTTATTCATCTATCTCCTTGTTTCCCTCATCTTTTCACGCCTTTTTCCCTCATCTCTCCTCCGACGACACCCGTCCCCTTCTCTCACGACACGGACTATATTGTAAAGTAAAGGACTTTATGAGATTATGTTTGAAAATAGCTATGCTTATATACTACAGTGACTGAATGTACAGTGTATAGATGCATTACCAGAAATAAAGTTGTTTGTCCAGATTGACTGACCCAGTTTCTCCTTATTACTGCCTGTTGGGTAAACAATCCAAACCCTAATTATCCTGTAAATACTGCAGACGGAGCGTTTTCCTCCTAATTCATGTCACTGATGAATTCAGGGAGGGGGTGGTGTCCTGCTGTCGGGACAGATCATCTCTTCTGATGATTAATAATCATATGTGTATCATATGGGTGATATGTGAGTCCTCATGCAGACAAACAGGGGAGCTGATTTCGGATTTCCTGAGACATAAATTGATTCATGAAGATGAGAGTAAAAAGTTAAAATCTATTTGTACAGTGGATTCATCTTGAGTCAAGAACTAGACATGTATTACTAGAAACAACAAAACCTGTCATCTGTTTAATTTGTTGATTTGATCGCATACATTTTCTGTTTTTCAGAATTCTCAGAATAATTAATAATTAATTCATAAAAACAAGAAAAACTTAACTAAATATAAAAGAAAATGAACATACTGCAACAATGACAAAACAAAAAGAAATGAGTCCTATCAGAATAATATACATGATAAACAAATGAAACACATGCAACTACTTTCAGGTAAAACAAAGCAGAGCTTTGTCAGTGCAGCGGCCTCTTTACAGCCAACCAAAACAACACTAAACATTCTTCTGGTTTCACCCTCTCATCCGGTTTATATACACAGATATGGTTTAGAGCAGCTGCTGCAGAAACCTCCACAATTACTGTGAAAACAGTGAAATGGAAAAGATGAGCTGCAAACACTTAACTAGAAAGGAATGTACGCTAGGTCTGAAGTTAACGCCCACTCAGCCTGACAGCATTTGATGTAAACATTCATTAGTGTGTGCACAGCATAGGTTAGCTGTCAGACCTTCAAACCCTGCCTTAAATTAAATTCCATATTAAAACAAAGACAAAAGTATCTGGAATATAGCCTCTGCCATTATGAATATGTAAAGTATAAATTTTAAAACGGAAGACGACGCTAGAAACCAAAAAATAACAGCAGTGACTCAACCCACAGAAACATGTCCCACTGAGAAGCTACAGCTAGTCTACCCTGTTTCAGTCAGAGGCTTCCTCAAGACAAGGCTACTGCTAAATGCTAATTTATTAACAATGAAAATGTTCATATGCTGATCGGCTTCTATTAAAATGGCGTCCTAAGTTTCTCAAACTCAGAAACCTCTCTTCTGATTGGCTCACCGACCTGTTGTTACTAGCGCTCCAGCGACACTGAGACCGTTTTTGATTCTTCAAACCATTAATATCTTCTTATGGTTCAACACTTCAAATAAAACACAGGAAAAGTGTCAAATATGGGACCTTTATTTAAACTCCTCCCCCGGCGCCTGATCATGGCTCCACCTGCACAGTGAGTGGAGGAAGCTCTCTGGCTGCTGCTACTGTGGCCCACAACGTCAGCGTGGTGTGGGCTGGCCTGTCAGACAGACTCTCCGCTCCTCTACAGCAGCAGCAGCAGCAGCAGCAGCACCACACAGGGCTATTGACTGACCCAATTACAGCAGTCACATGAGGAAGAACGCCCTGCAGTTAGCTCATTAGTCTCTGGAGTCTCTCTGCAGCTCTCTTAGTCTTACTCTGCCTCCGTTGCTCCTGCTGTTTTATAATGTACAGTCAATTACTAAGTCATGTTTAATTCATTCAGTACATCTTAAGTATTTTTTTTTTTTATGAACGGTTGGACAGGCGCTTTCAGATATGCTTGCACTTCTTTTGACCATATTTTGAAGTGGGAAAGATGCATGTTTGTTATATGTAAATGGGTGGCCAAAATAACGCACACACAGCGTAATGTAACACCCCACAGTCTAATGTAATCCAACACAACAACACAATAAATGGCTGAAATATTTTCCGCAAAGTTGAATGAAAATTTCAGCAAATGAAGTTTCTGTATACTACACACTGCTTTACTGTTAGTGTGCATATCCTGATGATTTTCTGTCTTCATAGGCTCATTTTTACGTTCTTAATTATGAGAGCTGAGTGAAATAACTATGTGTACCTTGAGATAATAATCTGTCCACTGTCTGTTTGTGCCATACTTATATTTATCCCTTTGATATCTCTGGATGCATTAGACCATTGAGGATCATGTTGAAAATCAGTGAGCATTTTCAATATAATTTCTCTAACATGATTAAATAGTTGTCAGGTGTTTACTTTGCTGTATTAGGCAAAAAGGACATTTCTGTCTGATTATTTCATTCATTAATCATTTTTGTGATGATTTGCCTTATTTAGCATATCAGTAAATATCAGTAAATATGTCAATATCCTGATATAAAACTGCATGTTACTGTAATACAGGGTTTTATTCACTAATTGACTTCATAAGAGCTAGCTCCAATTTCAGTTCATAGAGATTAAAATGAACTGGTTCAGGTTCACAGTTTTGAATATTGAACTAAGTTCATGTTCATTTCTCTTTTTTTTTCTTTTTGAATAATCTGCTCTGAGCTATTTTCTCCCAGTAGAACTTCCTCCTACCCATCCATCCCCAGCCCCCAGCCACTGCCACATCACTGTTTACTACTAGAAAATAACAGAGAGAAACAGAGAGAAATTTTAAAAGCCAAGAAAAACCAGTCAGAGTAAATGTTATACCAGTTAAACAATGTGTCATAAAGCAGGACGACTCCAAACAGATCAGTTCATTAACGTCCTTCAGTTCTATATACATTTTATATTGTGTAGAAAGTGAAAAATAGGTGCAGTAAAGGTAAACTGTTGACACGATGGGAATTTTGTGCAGACATTCATGGTCCTCAGAGGATGTGAGCTAACATTAGCTAAGCTGTTATTGTTGTATTGTTGTTGGATCCACCTCACAGTCATTACCCAGTGAATTCTGGGATATATTTTGCAGTTTTCTATCAACAAATGAACATTCTAGCTGAAGGATATTTAGCTTACCTAAACTGTCTTATTTAACCTTTGGTTACCTTTCCCCTCAATCACGAGTGTCGAGGTCTATGACTCCCAATAGTTCATAGACTTTCACTCTATAAATGGATGTAAACAATGGTGTCAACATCTCAGTAGAAACCTTAGAAGTTCAGTGAAAAGTTGTCCTATTTAACCAATAATTTATGTCATGAGCACATTGCATCTTAAAATCACGTTAAAATCTCAAATCCCTGACCCTGGGTTTGTTGACTGATACCAACACACATCTGGGGTCTGATTGTCTGATGTTGCCAAGTTACCTGATCTCCGTGGTGAGTACAATCTTATTATCTTGATAGGAATGACTGACCATGACAATAAGTTATATATAGAGTCAGACCAAAATTAAGACAATTAAAAGGTAAGCTTAGTGCCACCGTGAAAATAGAGCAATAATAAAATGACACGTCTGAACTTCCTTTATCTTCGGTAGGTTCAGCTCCTGTCATGGTGTCTTTGCAGATCTCTGTGAGAAGTCGATCAGACGGCTCCACCCGATTCAGAACACTATTACCAGAGTCAACACCAAGACCAGGAGAGTGGATTCACATCAATCCAGTTCTGAGCTCACATGTCCTCTGTGTCATACTGCTGATTTATAAAGCACTAAATGGTTCAGGGCCAAAATACATTTCTGCTCTGCTACATTCTGAACCATCCAGACCTCTCAGCTGGTCTGAGACAGGTCTGCTTATTGTCATCAGGGTCATAAATTCTTTTAAATCGTTGAAATAATAAATTCTGTTTCACACTCCTTTATCCTAAATCAGGTTCAGGGGTATTTATTCATATATGACTCATATCGTTCTTTTCTTCTTCTGTTTAATCTGTTTCATTTCATTTCAGCGTGTTTGTATCATTAAGTTTGTATGAAAATCTTTTTCATATGAATCTTATCATATTGTCTCGTATGTCTTTTACATTTGAATGCATTTTTTACATCTTAAGAAAAGTGTTTTACATTGTAGTTGAAAAATGCTCCTGAATGTTACTCCCCAAGCACTTTATTAGGAACACCTGTGCACCTGCTTATTCATGCAATTATCCAATTATTCAATCCTGTGACAAGTCAGGAGCTTCAGTTCATGTTCACATCAAACATCAGAATGAGGAAAAAAAAAAGATGTGATCTCAGTGACTTTGACTGTGACATGATTGTTGGTGGCAGACGGACTGGTTTGAGTATTTCGGAAACTGCTGATCACATCCGGTGAGCAGCAGCTCAGTGGAGGAAACACATTGTTGATGAGAGAGGTCAGAGGAGAATGGTCAGACTGGTCGGAGCTGACAGGCTACAGTAACTCAGATAACCACTCTTTACAACTGCGGAAAGCAGAAAAGCATCAGAATGAACAACACGTCCAACCTTGATGCTCCATGTCACAAAGCAAAAGTCGTCTCAAACTGGCTTCATGAACATGACAGCGAGTTCAGTGAACTTCAGTGACCTCCTCAGTCTCCAGACCTGAATCCAATAGAACAGCTTTGGGATGTGGTAGAACAGGAGATTGGCAGCATGAGTGTGCAGCTGACAAATCTGCAGAAATCATGTGATGCAAAGTCTCAAAGGAAAGTTTCCAACATCTGGTGGAATCAATGACATGAAGAACTGAGGGTGTTTGAGAGCAGAGGGAGGACCTACCCAGTGTTAGCATGGTGTTCCTAATAAAGTGCTGATAGTTTTGAAACGCAGGAAGTCTTAAAAACCTTATGAACAACATTAGGTTTTATCTGATGGCTTCTATGCAATTTTCCAGTGGCTGTATGTTAAATCCATAAATAAAGGACAAACATTATTAGGAAAGATTTTGTGTATTGTATTGTTTCTAATGGTGAATGTGTTGTGCTGGTATGATGGACGCTGACAGCACACAGTCATTTTGCATCTTATTTGTAATTTAGTGTAATATAAGGGGTTGAATATGAGGCATGTGTTGATTCTGTTTATTATTCCATCTACGAAACAACTCACCAAACACAGCAGACTTGACCCCCCCCCTCCCCCTTTCACCTTCTGAATGGACACTTCCCTGCAGCCTAATGGACTCATCTCTCTCCAACACACACACACACACACACACACACACACACACACAACACACACACACACACACACACACACACACAACACGCACTTGCCTTGCCTGAAAGGCCACAATCAGCCGGTACAGGTCATCGGCCCCTAGGCAGCTTCAATATTTATGGGTCTTTGCAGCATTTTACCATCTCCGCTTGACAAAAATGATCAGCGTCTCAGAAACTCTGCCTGTCAATCCAGCAGCTCTGTGCATCACATCAGCTGCCATCGCAGTAAGCCCTGCAGGACGTGGCTGGGAGGAAGCCAATAAGATGGGTTTCCCCAGCCAAGGATAAATCACTCTGGATCCAGAAGTGAAGCAGCTCTAGCCTGACGTCTGCAGAGGGGATGGATGGATGGATGGGGGGGATGTGAATCCTAATACAGACTTTGCTTGTTTGTCCTACAGTTAAATTCAACACTGACAACAGCTGAAATCCTGATTAATATAGGATCATCGGATCATTTTTGTGTTTTGCTGTGCATTCTTTACTCTGTTTTCCAAAGCTGGCTGTCTCACCAGCCAGCTTAACAGAATGTAATGTAAAATTAAACTTTAAGACTTCAACACCGCAGCTTTTTATCACAAGCATAAACCTGTAACTGATTTTTGGCCACGTGGGGGCAGCAGAAACAAGATCTGAGCACAACATTGACATATCATTACTTTTTAAGTCGATATGGTGACCTTGCAAACCAACTCCTGAGGGACTGTGTTCACCAGCTGGTCTCTGTTTGTGGCTGAGCAGGTAGTGGACCGAGGGACTAGTTTTTTCTTTGTAAAAACAGCTGCCTGTGTAAAGCTACATCCACACTTCTAGGTTTTCAAGCCCCTAAAACCGAGACTTTTGGAAATGCTGCATTCCACGCCTTAGGTTGTGTTGTAGTCTGGACGGTCAGAAACTGAGATCTTTGGAAACGATGACGTGGACACTCAAAGTCGCTTCATGATTGGGTGTTATCAGTCATGACTACCAGTGGTGAATGCAGCATGGATAATGAATTACAAGTGTTATTGACCTTGTTGTCTTTGCTTGCAGCTGTTGTGCAGTTAAATTCTGCATTTTAATGTTACAACTGCCTTTGCTGTTCCTCGTTCATAGTATTTTCTACAACTAACCAGCTGTAGAATAGACACAATAAACACAGACTTGCGCATGCCCATTGTACATGAATGGTCATCTGATAGGCGTTTTCAAGTGTTAATAATATGGACGGAGATTATTTGTGATACAGAGCTAAAATGGTCTTCTGGACGGAGATCATTTTCCTAGTACTGTGGATGTGGTATGTGGTCTGAGAGCAGTAAGAGTGAACCAGAACAGTGACGCGTGACGCCTGTATCCTTTACATATAACTGTTGACGTGTGAAGCCTTGCTTCTCGTCTGCACCGTGTGACTGTTTTTGGTGATGGTTCAAATTATGGAGCGACTGCGTAAGACCTCTGAGAGAATGCATTTTCAGAGTTTGTGGTCTATACCACTGATTGACAGTTTGCTTGTGAGTGCCTTGGTTGTATTAGCGATGCATTCACTTCTCCAGTTTGGCAACACTTTGATCTTATTTCTCTCCAATAATTGGACGGATTAAGGATCCAGTGAAATATTGGGACAGAGAGAAATGAATTTCTCCTTACGCCTTTACAAGCTAATCCTCTCTCACTCCGCACAGCTGGCCAATCCCAGCATGAAGTGAGCATGAATGTCGGATTCTCCGTTTCATAGAGTTACAGAAGTGCCCTCTAATCTGACGGTGTAGGAAGAGGGGGTTCCCAACACCTTTCGGACCATTGGACATGCAGTTTAGAAGGAGTGTAAATCCTTCCTAAACTTCATCACACACACAAGACACAAGATAAGAAGCTTGCTTTTCTGCTTTCAAAATTCTGAACTTTCATGGCATCCCACCAGCCCCACCACCTCCCCAGGACAAACCACTTAGTAGTACTATACTGTATAAATATAATGTATAATGTTTTTAGATTGAAGCCATTAGCAGGAGAAATTTGCGACTATTTTCACCCTGAAAATGACCACAGATTCATGGTGCTCACAGCCTCTGCTCTGAGGTTAGCTCACGGCTTCTGTCCATTTCTTTGTTTGTCTGTGACTGGGATGTCTGAAATTTGCTGACCACACTCACACCCCTAAGGGAAAGACAGCGTTTCATTTTTTGTGACTCTGTGACCCTCTGTAGAGGCTCCATCAGGTCAAGCTCTCACATTTTAAATGAGAATACCCTAATTACTGCTATATTTACTTTACTTTCTAAGAGAAAGAAACCTATTTGAAATCTTTTCCTCCTCTCGTTTTGTCTGTTCAGTCTAATATTATGTCGCTGATTCGTCAACATGTCAGTGACCCCCCCAAAACAAACCCAATCCCTTCAAATTATTCTCATTTCAGTCATTTCACTACGTTTTCTTTTTAACCATCTTTTGCTGAATTCCAGGTAAATAAACTGATTCCAGACCTCATAGTGAATGAGGACTTTATGGAAGAATTGTACCTCCCCTTCTGGTTCACACTAAGGCTGAACTCTTACAAGGCTTGTGGTTAAAAGATCACCATAATTAAACAGAAAACAAGCAGTTTTCATGAAACATCATTGTTGTTGGTCAAACATCTGAGCCTGAGATTTCAGATCAGTCACTGAGGTTTTGTGTTTGGCTCATGCAGCTGTGTTGATCTTGTGAGCTTGTTGTCGCTGTCGTCGGCATGACTTCACAACAAATCAGGATCAAATCAGACAGAAATCTAACCAGCAAACGCTCTCCAACCAGTCCTCCAATCTGAACAACCATATAGGTCGTTTTTTGCAACCCTCAGCTACGACGAGTGTCTCCTGAAATAGCGCCCCTATGGTGGCAGGCGTACCAGACCTTGGTTGTTATGGTTACAATAATAAACACACGGACTGTACTGACAGTGGCGTACCGAACCTTTGTTGCCATGGTTACAATAATAAACAGTCATAGCTTGGTTAGGTTTGGGAAAAGAGCATGAATTGGGTTAAAGGTAGCCCTACTTGGTTAAAATTACACAATCTTTGTTGTCATGGTTACAATAATAACAGCGCGGTTAACTTTGTCGAACGGTCATGGATAAAAGAAGCATCACAAACTCCTGGTTCCACATGGGAATCGAACACCGCTCTCCTGTGCTGTGTTGACCCATCCATCCCCCACAACCTCCTCCTGACGTGGACGATATTCCACAACACCAGACAATCTTCAAGTAACTTGCCAAACAGTGTACAAAGAAAGTTTAGGAGCTGCTCGTCTTTATGATGCTCAGTGTCCTGTGGGACAAAAGTGTCCATCAACAGCAAACAAGCAGATGCAGCATGAACACTGGTATATTTGTGAAAACAATACATTCTCAAAAACTGCCCAGGGTTGATATGTAGAATTGCGACAGGTGCACCTCAAAATGATGTCAATAAAAATCGATGTGGAGTTCAGAAGGTCAGAGAAGTGTGGGAGAAGAAGTATCCTGACAGAGAGTCGGGTCAATGAGCTGTGGTGCTTGGACCTGTGATAATAAACACATGGCAGCTCATTATACATGTCTGTGTTGGGCTATGAAATTGATTTACACTTGTGTAGGACTGATGTGATTTACAAAAGGTATCCATCCAAAATAATGGGAGGATCATATCTGATTTCAAACCTAAAGCCATGATCATATCTACTTATTGTCAAAGTCACACACAGTGTAAACCTGTGGTATAGTGTCCATTCACGCAACACTGCAAACTCCTCCAGGTGAACTGAGCTGAGCTGCCTGACACCCTGCTGTCAGTTTAACACAGAGAGACCAACTCTTGACTGACCACTGAAAGCATGCTTCTTGAAAATGACTCACACATTTAATCATGGGTGGCATTGGCACAGTTTGCTTACAAGGTCAAATGAAAATGCTTCACTAATTTGGTGATTCAGTGTGTCCCATAAAAATTTCCCAAGGAAAAAAGAAAAAAACTGTCAGTAGCTGTGTGAAAATATTGCCACTAAAGTGTTCCTTCAATGTTGCCTTGAGGCAAATCTTCCCTGATGAGTCGGCCAAATATGCCATGTCCCTTCTATAGCCATAAAAACATCTCCTGAAAACCAGGGATGTGGACTTTTGTCAGGATTTTCTCATAATTTGATGTTACTGCTGGGTTTTTCTAGTGTTAACCAAATGCTTTGCTACATTGATGTGGATACAGATATCTTCAGACAAACCTTAACTTAAACACACCAAAAAAATACATAGTGCTGAGGTTAAAAGTAAAATATGTTTTTTTTTTTTAAAAAATCATCTTCGAGCTAACCTTTTATGGCCACCCTACACTAGAGGACTTAGAGAAGCCTTTTAAAAGTACACCAAACAATTGAGATGACAGAAGCGCGTTGCAATTGTAGCAAAACTCATGATTTCTGACGCTGGAAATTTATCTGACAGTAAAATCACTTGAAAAGTTGTTTGGTGTGAAGCCACCATTAGGTTGTGTCCAGACTGAACTTGATGCTGCATTGGCCAGTCAAATCCATGCAAGGACACATTCCTGGTATATTTCTTTCTCAATCTTCTTCCAACTTCCAAATGATGGAGCACAAAATCATAGCTGCTTTCCAGAGTAGTAAAAACTTCCCTCATAGACATGATTAGCCTATGCCAGTGTAAAAGCTAGGTGTGTGTGTGTGTGTGTGTGTGTGTGTGTGTGTGTGTGTGTGTGTGTGGGGGGGGGGGGGGGGGGGGGGGGGGGGCTTAGCCTGGCTTTGTCCAAAGTAAGAACCCACCAACACCACGCAAGCCCAAATTGTAACTTGTTTGATTCTTTTGTACTAAAACAGAAATGTAAAAGCAACAATTTGTGGTTTTGCAGAGCAGCCTGCTGGAACTATTTCTTCTTGGTGGACAACAGCTGGGTGCAGTGACTGTGTGCAGCCTCCTGAAGTCTTGTTACAGTAAGGTTGTCAGGTTTGATGCACGCACCAGTCCCATCAAGTAATCTGCACTACAGCCAGAGACACTGCACATGACACTTAGTCTAAAGGCATAAATTGTAATTTTTACCTTTCTGTTTGATTATGAATAAAAAAGGATGTTGAGATTTAGAGGTGTTGGTAGATGTATGTTTGAACCTTTGACAGGGTGCACTGGTAAAAAAAAAACAAAAAACATTTTATTGCTGTTCATTTCTATTTTTTTGGGTGCAAAGTGTGCTTTGCCGTCTGTGGTATAAATATGCATTATGATGTGACATGTTTTGTTGAGTGTGGAGTGACCAAATTTCAGCTCAAGAGAAACATCTTCAGATGTCTCAGTGTGGCTGTCCTGCGGCTCATTGAGTCCAAATGAAGAGAACCAAAACAGAAAACACTCCCAAGATTGTATGAACCACTCAGGACATGTCTGTTGCGAGGGCATCCTGGGTCTCTGGCTTATGAATCATTACCACAACAGCTAAAAGCAGTCAAGGATGTGAACGCAAGTGTTTGAAGAGCTCCACAGCAGAGGCTTTGTGGATGGTGGTAGGGGTGTGCCATCACAGAACATGACGGAGGAACAGGATGCCTCTGGCAGTGGGCAGCTTTCATCAAGGCCTGTGTGGGCACGATTTCATTAAGACTGTGGGCACCTGTGGGTGACTCACAAAGGCCGTATGCCTCATCTGGGGTATAGTGACAAAAATCCTAACTGCAGGGGTGAGAAATATGTAGGCCACAGTTTCTCACTGTGGGTAGGAGAGGCTAACAGCCCTCCACACCCTGTGCTCTTTCAAACAGGGTTAGCGTACGGTGGATTTCCCTTGAGATGTGGCTGTCGCAGTGATCCAAGTAAACCCTGTAAACAGGAGACTTCAAAAAGAAACAAAACAAAAAGAAACTTGGGAATTACCTGGGGCTGCAGCTGAGAAAAAAAGAAAAAAATGAATTTAGAAAAGAGAATAAAGAAAGGAAAACAAGACAGCTTCAGCTCACTTTCAACGTGGGGTGACCGGCCATGCTGGGCACCACATCGCATCCAGTGGGTGCGGAGTGGGGGTTGTAATTGACAGTAGTTGAGGGAGGGTGACGGGATGCTTCAGTGTTGGTCTGATGAGGCTGAGCTGGCGTGACGTGCCCGTCAGCGGGGAGAGCAGCACAGCGGGCTCTTGTCACGTGTATGTAGTACAGCTCTTGTAATGTACTTTGGTTGTGTGCATTTGTTTACATGCAGAGAAGACAGCATGGAGCTTTTGCAGGAAGAGACATAACATGGTTGGCGTAGGTGTAAGACACAAGGAGAAAAAAAAAAAGGAGGATGAGAGGAAGGGGGGAAGGGTGACGAAAGGAGAAGTAGGACGAGCGGGACACGACGGGCCGGCTGCCTCCCTCCTCCTCCCACCCAGTCTCTGCTGTCTCAGAGGAGATGGAGGAATATGAGCACGGGCCGGCGCCTTCGTCTCGCCCGCAAATGAAGCTGTTGTGGCACCACGGTGTCGCCTGCCAATTCTTTACTGAGCTCTTGTCATTTACATACCGCATCTCCTGTGGGGCGTATAAGCTCCAACACACAGGAGTAAGACTTGGAGGACCTTGCTATTCAGTTTGAAATGAACGCATCACACACAGGGCGCAAAGTGCTACACGGGCTACCACGT
The DNA here is from genome assembly GCF_021018895.1 of Seriola aureovittata. Classification (NCBI taxonomy): domain Eukaryota; kingdom Metazoa; phylum Chordata; class Actinopteri; order Carangiformes; family Carangidae; genus Seriola; species Seriola aureovittata. The sequence continues at coordinate 22,125,681 of NC_079372.1, forward strand.
AGAAGCAGTAAGGCTTTCCCACTGAAAGACACAGACAGCCCCGCTCACACCTCCCCTAGTGAGGTAGAGAAACATTTCTGGAGCCATAGTGAGAGCACGTCAGTCACAGGCCCCCCCCCCCCCCCCCCCCCCCCCCCCCCCCCCCCCCCCCCCCACACAGTCATGTCTCTATGACTTCAGAGGACATTACATTGACTTATATTCATTTCCTGGAGACTTACTCTAACCTTAACTATAACTACTTGCCTTACTTAAACCAAAACCAAAACCAAAACCTGACCTAATCTTAACCTTAAAACATGTCTTCAGGTTAAATTTGAATAAATAAATTTAGTAAATTACATTATGGGGACTTGCTGTGTGTCCCTGTAAGGAAGAAAAGTCCCCATAATGTATAAACAGATGTAAGTCCTCACAACATGAGTAATACCTGGGTGACAAACACACACACACACACACACACACACACACACGCACACACACTCAACAAGCAGACACACAGCGGCACATGAACACACATGAACAACACACTCTCTAATTAACCTTCCATTCACTGTATCTGACAAATCCTGCTCCCTCTGATCTGAATCACAGTCTGAATTGTTTCCACATAATTATCTTGCTGCTGAACTGAAACTGCATTTAGACAAACTGTCCTCTGAAATCCACACTGAATGAATTCTTCAAGTGGGAGCAGCTTAAAAAAGCACCTTTTCTCTCTTAGCTCTCATTGGTTTCTAAACATGCAGATAGTTTTGGCTTTATTTGTGCAGGTTTTGAGATTTCTGACTTTGTGTACGAATTATGTTCACTGACTTAAACTCCAGAGAACAGGGCTGAAACTATTATTTGATAAATCAACAATTTTAGGATAATCAATTCTGAACATTTAGTAATTTTTGAAGGCTTCCCCTTCCCCTTGAAGGCTCTGAGACCTTTGTTTTCCATTAGAGCCCCCCAGCAACCCCAGAGGAATAAGCAGTATGGCTAATGAATGAATGAATATATATAAGAAACAGATGGGGTTATTACTAGTAGTGTCATTGCATGGAACTACTTTATCTTGAAGAAATACTGTAGATTAATGCATTATAGAGCAAGGCTGCATTCAAATGCAGAACCAGCAAATGTTTTGTGAAACGTCTTTGCTGGCTGGATTAACTACAGAGGCAACATATTTTTTGAGTGAATGAAGTGCGTCATTTATTAATAGCAGCAGATTTGCCTGACATGGTTTGGGTGGATGGTGGGAGTACGACGCTCATGACTGTAACACCAGAGAACAGGATTACATCCAGAGGCTCGTCTGCGGTTTCGGCAACAAAAGGAAAGATGGTGGTTTGGGTCAAATGTAAATAAACAAGAGCTGTGAGAGTCTGAACAGAACCATAAAACAGTTCAATAAAGCTGTCTTCACTACAAGTGGATACTGAAGTGAAAGATCAGAGATTTTGGCAGAAAACAAACACGTTGTCTGTGAACGTTTTACTGATATGAATCAGTATCAATGTGACCTGCCAAATACATAAATTAACAACATATACTGTGTTAATGGATAGGGTCGGTGCCAACGCAGCTGAGTCTGGTACAAACTGCAGGGTCGTCTAGCAAAAATGAAAGACAAAACTATAAACAATAAACAAACAGGAAAAGTTAAAGAAAAAAGGCTGTATGGTTGATTACATTGTAATTACCTACCTCATGATCATTGCGACATAAGATAAAATAGCTGCCCCCGTGAGAATTGTGAAATCCTGTCTGTGACTATTACAAACCACTGTGCAGTGTTTTGGCGTCTGATAAGCCTTTAAACCCATGAATCTGTTACTCCAGCTGGACTTCAAAGATTGTATTTCATGTCTTACCAGGACTAAAAACACGTCCCCACAAACACGGCATGCGCAATTTCAACGCTGGGCTATTTTCAGTCTGAATCCCCACTAGATGTTGGAAACAGATGTGACTGTTGACTTTTTAAAATATATTTCTTCAGTTCCAATCATCTCTGTTGTACCGAGGAGGAGGCAACAATTTAAAAACCGGGACAAATCAAAGTCTACAAAAACAAAATGAAAGTGTCTGCACAGGTACGCCACTGGATGTAGGGTAGATCGGATTTGGGTGAATAGTCCTTTAAAAGAAGAGTGAACATTGTGGGAAGTGTGCTGTTTTGCTTTCTTTCTTAGAATAAGATGACATGATGTGCAAGAACCTCAGAATGTAGTTATCCTAGCTTAGCATAAAGACTGGAAACAGGGGGAAACAGCTAGCTAACTCTATGCAAAGTTCAAAAATACACCTGCAATTGAGAAACCATTTTATCTCATTTCGTTAATATATACATGAAGAGAAATGTTAAAAATACTTTTGATTTTCAGGGAAGTTACATGTTAAAGTGGGATCTGTATTTCCAATTTCTGTATTGTGTCTAGTGAAGGCATCAAGCTAGAGAAAATGGCTGACAGTGAGGCTCCACACGGCTCTGTGTGAATGACGTGTGTATAAAGATGTCAGTAGAACATCACACCTTAATCTCCCCTGACAGAGTTGGAACTGAAAAGGGAGGAGGCCTACGTAAAAGCAGTCTTAAGGTGGCACTCAACCAAACCTTTCTTCAGTCAGATGTTACAGTCATGTAACGCTATTCACAGATGCAGGAATTGAACTTTAACACTCTTCTACATGTATTGTCCAAATGCAGCCTGTGGCCCGCGGGTGCTTCAGCTTTCTGAATCAATATTTCAGCGCGCCGAGGCGTCGCTCAGCCTCCATCCACCTGGAGTGCTGCCAACTTTTAGTTACAGTACTACCATAGCCTGCAGTGCATGGCTTCTGCCCACACACACATCCACAGAAGCATTAGCAGTCAGAAACAGCTATCATAGTTCTTTGTTTTGTCTTGCCAGGTGGAATCATACATAATAATAAGCCATGTGAAATGTGGCCCTATAGGTCTGAAATTTGTTTGAACAATCTATAAAAATGTACATTCTTCAAAAATGAAAAATAACATGCGTCCATTTGACTTATGCCCTGTTGAGCAGCAGTCAGTTTCACTGAAAGGCAAGCAAGGTAAGTGCTTTCAATATGCATTAAAGGTCCAGCAAAGGTCCCGAGGAATATAATCTCTGAATGGTTAAGTTTATTCATATAATTATGTTCTTCAGCTGCAGTTTTGATCTTTAACCTTAAAATGGAAAATAAACTCTCCTAACCAACCACAATTTACTTTTACATTACTTTGTCGAGACACTACAAACTTAGCTGTCAAATCCTGTCAAGCTCTTGTATTAGAAACAAATCAGTTTTAGGGTGAAGTGAAGAACAGTCTCTAAACTAATATTAAATATTGAAGAGCAAGAGCTGACGGTAAGAAATAAAGTTTTTCGGTCAGTTTGGCACGGCAGTTGGCTCTTAATACCACGATACCCATGAGCCTCGGCTGCTGTGAAGACGAGGTCATTCAGTGGCATAAATCAGAACTGTAGCAAATCCAGAAAATTCACTTAGTTGTCACCGTTGGGAAGAATCATGTTCAGTAGTACCTGAATTAAATTGACCCATAATCTAAAAGTGAAATTAATTAAAGTACAGACTGTATATTCAGTTTTATCAGCAGCGTAATCTTTAGCTTCCACCAGTATTAGTGGCCCTTCACAGAATTTTAAACTTGGTGACTGAATCTTTCTTAGTGAAATGCACCTTGGATTAGAGTTAGGGTTAGCTGACTTCTTACCTTATGTTTTTAAATACACAGGTACCTTTTCTTTCATATACACCACCAGAGTATGAATTATACAATGACAATCAAGGGAATCACTTTTTTCTCCAGGGTAAAAGAGAACCCATTACAGTGCATGCGCATGCTTCAGTGAACTGTATTACACTCTTTACAGTATCTTGGTTGTTTAACTAAAGCCGTCAAATAAATGTAGTGGGGCAGAAAGGACAATGTTTCCCACTCAAATGTAGTGGAGTGGAAGTATAAAGCAGCATAAAATAAAAAATACTCAAGTACAGTAAAATTACCACCCAATTGTACTTAACTACAGTACTTAGAGTAAATGTACTTAATTCCTTCCCACCACTGCTACTACAATTACTTAAGCTTCAACACACATGTATTTTAATATTGTTCAATGACCCAAAAAGGAAAGAAAACCTGAATTCCTGGGAGAAAACAAAGGGGATGCTTTTTATAGCTAATATCAAAAAGATAAAAGGCTAACTAAACTACCACAGCCACACAAAAGACTATTAAAATGAAATAATAAACTATATTGGTGTCAAAACATATCTCTACAACAGTCACTCAACAATCCACTATCTCACTGACCATGACTGAGCACCAGTGTTCACTAAAATTGAACAACATTTTATATTAGTCATGAAATGCCGAGCCAGCATGGAAAAGGAAAGAGCAGGCTGTCAGCTAGCTAACATCAATTAGCTAAACTGTAACTTATGGCAAAAATTAGAAACTAGCTAACATTAGCATTCATCCGTAGATACTTGACACAATCTAATTCAGAAACTCTGAACGTAAGAAAGTAAAGTGTGTTAAACTAACTAGAGAGTTAGATACTGCTACTTACATTTACCTACAATGTCTGTGCAACGCACAGGAACAGAAACCTGAGGATGGCGCCACTGATGGAGTGAGGCAGGCAGAGGAGACGTTCAACTAACGTCACGGTTAAGGAATGTTATGGTCCAATATAGGGGTGTCTGAAATCGTATTACAAGATTCTTTCAGGCATGAATATGGGATATATATTGTTAATTGTATTTAACATTTACACGGGTTAGAAAGATATATAACTGTTTGAACTCCCCTAACTGTTGATTTTACCTCTTTTGGGGGGGGTCCAAGTCTTAATCAGGGGGATCAGACCCCCCCACCCAATCCCCACTATAATTTGAACCTTGTACTCCACAGTGCATTATAATCTAAGGCATACACTACATGTTCATTGTCATGTACATTTTCATGCTAGATGAAAATTTCAAAACAGATAGTGGTAGCACCCCATGGGTGGAACAGTAGTTTCATTATTACACATTGAGTATGACTAGTAGGTAAAAACTTCAGTATCAATTTTTTTCCATCCGACACTTATCCATAGCAGACGGCCATTCCATATCATCATCATCATCATCATCAGTCAAACATGTAAGAACAAACATTCATATCTAGGAACAATGAACCAGTGTAGCCACACCCTAATAACACTACAAAGAGAGCAATATCTGCCTTTCATTCACTGGTAAACCAGCATATCTAACAACCCGTAACTCTGACTGATAACCCTCATGTTTATGTTCCGTCAGCACAGTCCTCTAACTGTAAACCCTGGACACACTGAGACACTGAGTGAGTCACTGAGTGAATGGCTGCATAATTAAAGTGACAGGAAAATTCGTCAGATAGTGTGAGCATTGGCTTTGACAGCAGGCCACCCCAGGCTGCTGAGTGGCCCCCGGCCCCACCATGGAGCATCTGAAGGACAGGGACCAGCAGCATCTGGGGCGGTGCAGGAGAAATCGATGAGTCTCTGGCAGCCAGAGTCATTGGTTGTTACTGCTGAGATGGAGAATCGAGTCACATGACTTTACTCAAGTCTGACTGGAGTCACAGATCACACAATATTATGCCTAACCTGCCCTCAGATATCTAACATTACAATGAGGCTTACAATTTTTTTTTGACAGTTTCAGAGAGAGCGGGTGAGTTAAGTGAACAGAACATCAGTTTTTGTGGCAGTAGTTTTGGACTGCATTAGGATACATTAGCTGCTATGAGCATAATACACCTAAATCCCTGACCCCAGTTCTGATGCAAATCGCTGGGGCGCAGATCGAACACATACATATTTTTCTACCTTCCTCTCCAGGACTGGCGGACCCCAACCAACCATCACAGAAATCCAAAGCAGCTGACTCCCCAGATGGGGGAAAAAATTTGACCTGGGAATAAATGCTGTCTTGAAGGTTTAGTTGTCCCTTTTTAATTTAATTTCTGTGTAATGTAAAATAATAGGTCATTATCACCATGTCCAGCTGAATTAATTAACCAGACGGCCAAATAGCCATGGTAAAGCACACCATAGAAACAGCTAAAGGCATGTCCATCTGATGCTCCTGTGAGTTAAGCACCTGTCCAGCATGTACAGTAATGGCT